>NC_136504.1:55999062-56589062 GCF_053919585.1 Euprymna scolopes
AATGCATCCAAACCAAGCTTCTCTCTTTCCACCATCAACGCTCTGATCCCTATCTAGCCTCAATTGAAATGGATGGCTCTCGTCTTAAGGGAGGATCATACTTTGAAAAGCGTCTGGGTCTGACCTTTACTCCTGATCTGAAATGGAGCACGTACATCAAATCCGTTGCTAAGGTCGCCGGAAAAATGGCTGAATTATTTTACCGTTCCGGTACATATCTCACTTCTAATGCAATCTTTTACCTTTATAAGAGCCAAGTTCGTCCTATATCTGGGCCGGAGATGCTCTAGCCACCCTATCCTGCCTTAAAAGGAGTTCAAAACCGGCTTCAAAACTTGGTGGATGATGCTCTTTTCTCTTCCCTCCAACCTCTTTCTCACAGAAGAGACGTTGCTAATTTGCCTCTGCCTTATCGTTATTTTCATGGCGACCGCCTGTCTAAGTTCCAATATTTGGTCCCCCTTGTATGACTTTCACAAAACACTCGTCTATCTACAACCACTATATACGATTTCCCCCACTCTCTATCTATGCCTAAATCTAAATGCGAATTTAATGAACTAAGCTTCGTTCCTAGAACTGTCCGCCTGTGGAACTCTGTTCCGCTGGCCCTCTTTCCAGCTGATATAGTTGTCTTCAAGTCCAATATAAACAGGTTTTTTTCTGAGCCGTCCCCTTAAATAATCAAATTCCCACTACTAACGATTCCTACACTGTTGTCCTAATGACTTGCGTACACTCATTAACTCTCATCCTCGAGTGACCTTCGGGCCTAAATAATGTGTTATAATTACTTTACTTGTAAAAAAAGGAGCAAAGATTTTGTTAGAAATACTTCCCCTGAACAATTTGGATTAAAATTTCTGAGAAGACATAAGGAAAACGAGATTAAAAGATGTGATTTATCTATAGAATAGCGGGGGTACCCGGCGTTGCTCGGGTGTTTGGAGGTGTGTATGTAGGAAAGGGTGACCTTGTTTTAATATTATAAAAAAAACACGGTGTTAAAAAAATTGGAAAAACCAAACTAAAACAAAACAGCAAAAAAGGAAAAACAAGGTGTAAAAGAGGAAAAAAAGTTTAGGTAGGAAGATAGACTCGAGCCTGAAGCATCGAGGCTAAGGCGGGAAAAAATCCTGATACGTTAAAGAGATATACAGTTGAAAACGGATAAAATTAAACCTTTAAAAACACTTGCAGGTGGTTTAAACTAACGTCAATGTTTTTTAGGTCAAACATGACGTCATTGTCGTAGTAGCAGGAGGAGAGAAAATGAAGGAACGATTTTTTCGGCACCCCTCTCTGTACAAAACTGATGATTTTAGGGTGAAGGAATTAATGTTTTTGGCCAATTTTTCGATATTTTTCGGGCGAAGGTTCGAGCTTGAAAATGATACATATCTCGTGAAAGTCCCTTGCCTCTGTCGAAAGTTTTTACGAGACATACAAACACACATACATACACACATTTTCGCGTTTATATATAGAGATTAATATTTATATTTTATCTCGCACATTTTAATAATGCCACTGTCCAGCCATAAATCAATCCATATCAGAAAATTAATCAGAAAAATACCGGTAATTGTTAATAGTTAATGGTTTTCTCCTTTTAAACTCTCTCCCCCTAAAATACAACTACTCAGATCTATTACAGATACAATTATCATTTCAGAGTTATCCATTATTTATGTATTAAATCATTGCCTTTTTTAGTTATTTACTTTTATTTTACGATGACCATTTATTCATTATACCCTCCTACATTGAGATCAATAAGTTACATAAATTAGTAAATATTACAGTATCAGTGAGGATCTCTTAAACCTGTGGATACTGATTTGAAAATATCCATCACTCATCAAACTATGAAACATTAATTCAATGTAAAAGCTCATCAGAGACTAATTTTTATCATTTAATTTAAAACATTTATCTAATTATCCATTTAGTAAAAATCCAAAAATCCCCAGTGACAAATAATTTACACAAATAATATATATTGACATCAGTATTACACCTAACGTTCATTTAGATTTTAAACAAACTAAGCACCTAAGATATAATCATAATATGTGTAACAAAGCAACATATTAAAATTAGCTAATGGACTGAACGTATCGTGCAGATAATTTCGTGATAATTCCCACATTGATGAACAGAAAAAACAACAACATTGATTCCAATTTGAAATTAGGAGATAAACAGATTGCACCACTAATTACATTAACTTTACTGCGATTTTGTCAAAGTTCCAAATCATTAATAATATTTGTTTTCCCATTTTTCAGATCGCAAAATACACGATTGTTTTGACCTTTACTTTTACAATACTAGTTATATGAGTTTGAAATAACCCAGCATATACCTCTTTCTATGGAGGTAATTTTGTAACATTTCTTGCTTTTTATTAAGCAAATCCTCATTACATATTACTATATATAAAGTTACAAAGTGTGCAAGTTATATTTTTCTCTTGTTAAGTATATATTTATTGACAACTTTAATTCAGAATGAATATAATTTTTGAGCAATTCCCTAACATATATAACTAAAGATGTATGAACTCGAAATTCTATCTATCTATCTATCTATCTATCTATCTATCTATCTATCTATTATATAGAGGGAACTTTGTCTGTGTGTCTGTATGTCCGTGAGTTTGTTCCAGATAGACTCGAAAATGGCTGGGCCGATTTTTATAAAATTTCACACGAAGGTATTTTATGGACCTGGCAGTGTTCTTAGATAGGGTTTGTATCGGGAGGTCTTAGGTAAGTATCGATAATGGATATTCGAAAAATATGATGAAAGAAGGAACAGGCAATTTTGACGAAAGTAAACACCTTATACAGCCCAACATCACAAGTGCATTTAAGGTTTTATTACCACATAAACCAACAGTAGGTTATTTGATATGGTAGGGGCGCGTTCGAAATGAACGTTTCTGTTTAAAGCATAATTGAACCATTAAACTTGAATTCAAACCTTTATCACCGAACAAGCAGAAAAGTAAGGCATTAAAATAAACAGTAAGTTCTCTGCTATAATCCGGGTACATTCAAAATGAATGTTTCTGTTTAGAGCATAATTGAACCGTGATACTTTACTTTTGCATTTTAAACTTTAATTCAATTTAATTATGTATAAAAATATATTTTTTTTAAAATCAACAATACGTTCTCTAACATGCAATGTATAGTACGATGTATTATTGTAGACTAAGTCACTGCGGGGAGACGGATGAAGCTTCCTCCTGACGCACCGCTACAGGTTCCCTTCTAGAGCAGGCAATCAATCGATTTGATTAAAAATGGTCGATTTCACCGATTTAGATGACAATAAAAATATGGGAGTGTGAAACATTCGTTGATCATCATTCAATCCCGGGCAACGTCGAGTCTCCCTGCTAGTATATATGTATATATACAGAGACTAAGAGAGAGAGAGAGAGAGAGAGAGAGAGAGAGAGAGAGAGAAGGAAGGAAGGAAAGAAAGGTGGAGTTGTCAGTCATCATCTTCTCTTATTCATCTTCGCTCTCTATACGCTTTGTTAATACTATTTCACTCGGTATGATTTTTTTCTCTAACTAGGAACAAAGAACGAATTTAAAAATCTCTCGTACAACGCCGCATAGGGACAACTAGTTTCTTATAAAATGATTTACAGGAAACGCTAAACATTCAACTGGAAGCTCTACTTATATGAAATTTACACCTGCACTCTAACAACACGTTTTTTTAAAAGTACACTCAAAAATATTAATAATCATTTTGCTTTAATTCTAATTCTGTGACGGTATTCCGATACAAATCTATGACCATTATGCTTTGGGTCAGTTTTCAAATATTTAATCGATTCTATTTTGCATATTTTGAACTGTTTGTGAATAATTCATAAAGTTTATGTAATCTATACGTGGGGACCTAACAGAACAACTACGGTGAGACTGGTGAGGTGTGAGGATCTAAAACGGGTTTTGGAGTAATTGAAACTAAAAACGTGAAACTACACCTTCGCAAAGCGCTTATATTTTGGCCTCGATTTGCAGTCTTATTAAACTGTAGGCAAAATTTTGAAAATTCACGGTAGGGATTACAGAATGTTAGGTGTGGTCATCAATGTAAAATGGTTAACATAACTGCTATTAAACATATTGCAGGTGGATGCCTATTAATTCAAGCCTTATTATTGTTTCTATTAAAAAAAAAAACAAAAAAACACACGAAACAAAATGGCCACCGAAGCGAAAAGTGATTTTGTTAAAATCTTTTATTTTATTTACTTGTACTTTATCTATACACCAGAAATTTATTTATGCGATGAATGTCATATCAAATAGATGATAAATAATAATAATAAAAAAAGGATCTGGGAAATATCATGTCAAATGTAGGAATACCACGACAGACACTACATGCAGCATGAACACATCGGATTAGTAAAGCTAATTTGCACAATTTCTAATTGTTCTTTTTCTCCGGCAGTACGTGCTGAGCTGAACTGAACTGCAACATGAGAGTCGAGCGTGAGCAGCCAAAGCTCTAAGAGGTCTTCTGATACAAGTACTGATTGAACTCTGTTAGAAGAAAGTCCCAAAGAGACGTACAAGAAAACTTGGAGAGGTTGGAATTCAAAGCTGCTGCAGAATTCAAAAAGTACAACGATGCTGAAAACTTCCACATTATCGAAAGAATTCAAACCATTGATTTTGAGGAAATCTCCAAAGAGACTGAAGTTATCAATCACAAAGACTGTTATTTTACCTTCACAAGTTCCTTGAAACTGACACAGCTTAGAACAAAGTATGAACGCACCCTTGCCTCAACATCTGAGAATCCACCACCGAGGTCATCATTACACAGTAAATATTCCACTATGAACACTGACTTGTGCATCTTCTGCCAATTGAAAAGCAACAAAAAACATATTTAGTAGCCACTTTTGAGGTTTCTGACAAAATTCTTGAATGAGCTCAAACAAACTATGTTATGCAGTGTTGTCTAGCAAGAGTTAGTAATCTCGTGGGGGGCAGATGCCAGGAATCATCTTCAGTATTACGTCCATTTCCATAGAAGAGCACCCAAGCCCTGTACATGTACAGCTCAAACGCCCAAAGATATCTGCTTTGACAAAGTCGTGTCTGAAGTGTCTACTGGATTGGCTTTAGGTGACATCTATACACTGCTTGATATTTGGGAACGGTACACCTTGCTCAGCGAATTTGGCATTGAAGCTGGACCATACCGTAAAAAGAAATTCCGCCTGAAATAGAAATTGCACAGACTTCTTCCCGGCCGGATCGATTTTGTACCACAACTACATCCACATCAACAACAAGATTGCTGTTCAGACGTTGAAAAAGAAATCTGACGAAATGGAGATGATCTCAGGTCAACTGTGGATGATCTCAGGTCAACTGTGGATGATCTCAGGTCAACTGTGGATGATCTCAGGTCAACTGTGGAGGATCTCAGGTCAACTGTGGATGATCTCAGGTCAACTGTGGATGATCTCAGGTCAACTGTGGATGATCTCAGGTCAACTGTGGAGGATCTCAGGTCAACTGTGGAGGATCTCAGGTCAACTCAGTTCTCACAATCAGAGACAGATGCGATGCTGACTTTTCACTACTGTGCGTTACGCATTAGAGGAAACATCAAATCTTATTCTGGCTTTGACAACTGCACATCTGTCAGCAAAGACAATGCCGAAAACGTGTTTTTTTTGTCTCAGTATTTTGTTGTCAAGGGAAGTGGACGGAGAGGAAGACGATGACCTTGTGAAACGGACTGCCCTGAGAATCAGTCAAGACCTTGTCTATGTCGTCGCGAAACGTAAAAAAGCTTACACCAAAACATGTCGGACTTGGCCTGGAAATTCATCAGGCGACCTAGTCAAAATCGCTGATTAAACTTGTCCATCTCGCTGGCCACTGTGTTAGCTATGACTAGGTTTGTAGACTGGACACAACTCTTGGAGTTCACAATTTTCAAAAGTTTGCAGGTAGCAATAACACACATATTCCTTAAAATGTGTCACTGAACAAGTTATGCCAGTACGCCGCTGACAATACCGACATTATTAAAGAAACGTTGGATGACATGGGAACATTTCATGCTACCTACATGGTCGTGTACCAGAGAGGACTACTCCAACATCAACAACAGGACGTTCTTCCTCTTGGAAAATGTAAGTCCTTGAAGGCCCTTCCAGAACTTCATCAGCTTGAGAATTTGACTCGCCGACCACACGGTGATCCAAAATTTACAGCCACATTGAACGGAACGATCTTTACCCAGATGATCAGGTGTGCGACGAAGCTTCTGCTTGGTTTCTTTCTCGTATCCATGGATCGAGCAGTGATGATGTTCCTGTGTGGACAGGGTACAACCAACTCACAACTCAAGACAAAATGATATTTGCCTCTATACAATGAACCATCTCACCAAGTCAACACGTGGAAAGTTATGATGCGACCCTTGAGAATTTCTAGCTTATAAATCCTGGTCAATCTACTGTCATCACTTTGAACTAACAGCCAATGAAATACAGTGGGCGAAAAGTGATGAATGCAAAACAATGTTCCTGCAACTTAAGGGCTTCAACATTTCCAATGATACTCATGAAGTTCATTGGCAATCATTTTGCAGACTCTGGCCCCCTTGAAGTATGGGCCGAAAGAGCCGTCTTCAGTCAGAACACGGCTTAGGACAACATGTAGGCGAAATCGTACAATAAAGCCATTCGAGTAAACAAGCTCATATTTGAAGCTGTTTGGAAAATCCTCTGGCCAACATTCATCAAATGGGCAAAGGACCACCAAGTAGACAGAGGTGGCCGTTAGACATTATCAGTCCACGTCATACAGACACACGATGAATGAGATGTGATCAGTAACAACATCAAAGCACTGGATGATGCATTTGTTCAGTCCTGAATCATCAGACTGCTGGAGGACTTCCAAGAGACATAACCACCGACTTCCAGATTTTGGTGACGTACATCAAGATGGTTTCCATCTTACTGTAGTTCCTGCAGGCAGAGAGAACCGGAAACTGGAACCTGCATAAATCGTCTTTTGCTAAAATGTTATCCTGGATTGGTTAATATGACCATGTCAATTACATCCCCCGTGGAGCAGTGTACCTTGCTGATTGCATGATCCTAGAAACAAGCCACCCTGGCATCCACCAAGAGTTCATGAATGGAAACTTTGTGGTCAAGACAACAAATAACACATTCAATCACCTGTTTACGGATCAAGCCTTGGAGTACGTCCACAAAGTCGGCAAAGTTGCATGTGGCCTTGTGGGAATAATAAGATCAGAAGAAGCAAGAAATCAGTGGTGTCTCACATTCAATGAGCGATAAGACAAAGGTTATACTGGACATACACACTGCAGATGATGACTACAGTCCTTTATATGTGAAAGAAGCTGGACCCTCGAAAATAAAAGGGGCAGCATGATGTTCAGAAAGTTATCTATCAATTGAAGAGACATGGTATCTTTCAACACCAAACTCCAAGTGTTGTTAGTCTGGCCACTCGGGATGTAGCTTCTCCTCAAATTACAGAATCTTTTCTGACAGCACACGCACAAGGACAAGAGAAACTGCGGGAATTTGTTAGACTTTGTAAAAAGCTCCAACAGTCAAAAGGCTCAACCCTGAAAAACATGTATGAAGTCCAGAAAAAATCCGGCTCTCAAGCAAATGACGATCAAAGCAGACCAAAACCTCACCCAACGCTGGCTCGTGGCCGAGGAATCTGGACTTGAGGTTGACCTGAAGGAAATCCTCAGCCATAAACTTTCGCCAGTTCCACTTTCACTTGCAGACACTTCTGGTTTATTACAATCCACAAACAAAGCAAATTTGGGCAACATTCTCCAGAAAAGCACAAGTATAGAGAAACAAAAACCAGAAAACTTATGTGATCATCGATAGTTAGGCACTTGTCTAAGCTATTGACAAGACTGCAAATACTTACAATTTTGAACAACTCGCAGACCATTTTGTCCCCTCAGTCTTCAGTCACTTCAGTCAATCGTGCTCTAGAGTCGATGTCGTATTTGATCAGTATGAAGCACATATTATTAAGGATAGCATTCGGATTTCACGGACAGGAAAAAAACAGCCAATAGGTCGAAAAGTGGATAGCAGGGACGTGCCACTATCTATTAACTGGAGACAGTTTACTGACCACCCAGAAAGCAAACAATATTTGGAACACTTATTGAGCATGCAGCTGATCCGTCAAGCAAAGTCAACACAAGGACATCGCGAAGTCATTACTTCTGGAGGATTCCCTGACAGACCACCCTGCAGAATCATCCTGTGAAATAGACACCAACTCCTAAAGCGTAACTACGACGAAGCTGATACCATAATGCTGTTACATTGTAAATGTGTGATAGATTTTGGATTTGAGCGGCTGGTCATTAGTTAAAGAGACATAGACTTTCTTGTTCTTCTCGTTCATTTTGCCAGTGACCTAACCAGAGAAATTTGGTTCTAGACAGGAACAGCGAAGGAGATTTGTTGCTGTACACAATGTAGACCCTGATCCAGTTCTCCAACACAACCTTCCCGGATTCCACGCCATATCAGGCTATGGCACCGTCAGCCAATTGTGTGGCATTGGCAAAACAACAGCCTGGGAAATATTCACCAGTAATTTTCTCTTACTGACACACTCACAGAACAAACTCTGACTAATATGGAGAATTTATCTGCAGGCTGTATTCCAACAATGAAAATGACAAACATCAATGATGTGGTTTTTTAGAAATGTTCCTCAAGAGTTCCAAAGATCCAGAGAGGTTACCACCAACTTGGTTTTCCTTGAAGATGCACATTCACTGAGCACATCATCAGTGTACAATTTGATCCTCGCCACTGATTGCACAGTCAGACATATTTCCCCTAGTTAGAAATTGATGGATCAAGGACGGCACAACTGAAAATAAACTTCCTAATCTGATGAGCGATGGACTATTGCCAGAGATTTACCTCAAACTCACACAATGCCAGTGCAACAACTGTGAGTCTCAAAGATGGAGTTGTCGTCTGAAGAAACTGAGATTCACTGCCGGTTGTGATTGTTCTGAGGGAACTTGTCAAAATACTTTGAACTTTGTCCATGATGATTCAGACTAGATTTTTTCAAGCTATTTTGTTATTGTAGCATGAGAGAATCTCCAAAATTTAATGATTTCATCATAAATAAAAAGATCACTGATTTTGTTATAATTAAACGTTTTAACAAAGGTGTCCATCTTTGATTTGCCTACAAAGTAATAATAAAATCATATCAAATGTTTAAAAATATGGGAATCGACCTGAACTAAGTTCACCATGCATCACACGTGATAATATTTTCAACTACAGCAAATTTCATAACATTATCTTAATTACATACGAAGCTGTGTCATATTATCATAATTCTTTATTTTCAACGATGGCGCCCATTTTGTTTTTGCTCTAAAGATTTAATAAAAGCCTAATTCAATGAGCATCCACCTGAAAAATCTTCTGCATGGATCATTTTAACAGTCTTTAACAGCATGTGGTCAACAGAGTACCGAAATAGCTTGAATCGGAAAAGTTAGTGTCGCACAACGATGTTCATTCTACACAGATCTGAACGCTTCTTTCTTAGAAATGCCCGCCTATGGAACACTGTTCTTCTTGACCGACCACAATACCGTTTCCTTCAAGTCCAATGTAAACAAGTTCGGAAAAGTCTGCCGATCTTCACTCTACACAGTCTACTCACTTCCCCCAGCAACCTGCTTTTATGGTGCCCGGGCGCACCTCAAAATCACGTGTGAGATGCGATTTTTCGAGAAATGTTCGAGACCGTGGGCATTAAAAGACCACGGTCGCCGTTTTGGATCTTTTCGTTTTTCCTTCTAAGCCCGCACGACAGACACACGAGCACGTTTTCTTTTTTTTTTCTTTTTTTTTTGCGGTAAGCCTTCTCAATATTCCCCATACATTCCGGACTCCCTAAAGTGATTTCTAAGCCCCCTTTTCAGATTTTTCCTTTGGTTTATATAATGTACTCCGAAATAATAATAAAAATGCTTGGTTCAGCAAAGCATCATAAAGGGTTGTAATTTTTGCGATTATTCTTATAGTCATTTTCTTTTTGTATATTGTTGATGTACTTTAAAGAATGATGACTGACACATATGCATAAGAGTATATTTTATTCTTTAGTGAGAGTGATAAGGGGTGGAAGAGTGCACGAGAGTTGACGAAATTTGATCTCTCGAATTCGCTAGCCAGCAGCTTTCTCTCGACTTACAATCGAGTTTATATAATATTTTTGGACACCCACGTATCCTTAACTACCACGGTAATTCCTGGGGTTCGGTTATGCACACAATATGATATTCGAAACATCCACACCTCCACGCCTCCTTGCAAGACGTGGCTTCATGACATGTGTTGTTTATTCAGAGAACGGGTGTATTTCAGATGTCCTTTGTAAGTGCTTCTGCGTTAAAGAGACTAATGTTATTCGTCCGGCCAAGTAGGTGTCTCGGAAGTTTTGTTTTCTTGTGGGTGGTATCTTTGCGCCAATCAGTAAAATATTATTTATTTCGGCAATGTGTTACTTCCAGTGTCGTTGACTCGATATTCAATATATTAATACTGATACATATATTAACATATGCACATAAATTGAAACTTATAAATTGAAACTTATATATATTTTAATTCCTGCGTATTTCTGACATAATTACTCGAAGTATAACCGATAAAAATGAGTTCTGCACTGCTTTTATGTCACCTAACGAACATTAAAATTCACACACTTAATAGTAATAAATCTCGTGTCTAGAATCCTTATTCAAATTTTAATCAAAACCCATCATATAATTTTGATTCAAGAAAAAATCTAAAATTTTATGCTTAAACTTATGGGGCCTTAAAATAAAGCCATTTAAATTAAGAAAATTTTACTTAATTAGTATGTAATAACTACGGATAAGATTTAATGCAAGTCTAAAATAGTTGCATTTTTAGGTGAAAGGTTGTTCCTATATTATGACTCTCAAAACCCCATTAAAATATTATTAAAAAAACAGAAATTTGTGAAATACTTTTGTCTAATGTGATAAAACTTTCGCAAAACTCGGACACTCGTTTAATTGATTTTGCATGAAACTAGATTAAATTAAATATACTTCACATTACGAACCTCTAACTTATACTGTGTTTCCAAATTAATAATGATCGGCTAGTTAGTTTTAAGGTATACATAAAAATATATACACATATACGCATTACTGACGATGTATTCAAGTACGACTAAACAAGCAACAAGCAAGGTTTTTCAGCAAAACGTTTATTAGAATACTAGCCTGGTTGCCCCGCGTTGCCCGGGTGTTTGGAGGTGTGTGTTGAGCAAAATAAATAAATAAATAAATAAATAAAGTGGTAGAAGGGAAGCAGGCTTTAACCCGTAACGCGAAGGAGGAAAGAACGTGGAAAAAAACGTGATGTCTTTGCTGTTGCATCCATCGTAAAACCGAGAGTGGCGAAGGTTTAAATTAAGGCTAGTCAATCGAAAAGAGGGTATGACTTCCGAAAATATCGGCAAAAAAAAGCAACCCCTCCTTGTAGAAAAGTGCCCAGTTGAGGGTGAAGGAATTAATGTTTTTAGCCAATTTTTCGATATTTGTTGTCCGAAGGGTCGCTTCAAAACGATACCGATCTAATGAAAATCTGTCGCGTCTGTCGAAAGTTTTGGGCAAGCATACATACATACATACATACATACATACATACATACATCAAATGTCACCTGAACCTGATAAACAGTAGCGGACGTGATCTCACATGGCTAAAAAAGAAAGTGAGAGAGGTAGGAAGTCGTTTGGCAGTTTTGAGGCAAACATTACGAGCAGAGAATATATTAATCCAAAGATCCGTGGCTGGAACGCACCTCCGCCTCTGGCAGAAGAGAAACCCATGGCGACAGTCTAATGAAAAGTTCTTTCTTCCAACTTCTATTTTCTTTGTGTTGTTGTGCTCAATTTTTTGTTTCATGGTAATTATTCCAGACAAGGCATGAAGCCACTTGATGTAAGGAGCTAAAAAAGGGCTAACGATAAGTGTTGACATATTTCGGCCTATAAAACAACGTCCGCTTTCTACTTTCCTTAACTAAATTCCAGCGAAGACCCAGCCCTGGAGATGATCACGGGATAACTATCTCAATCACGGATAACTGTTATAATTGAACGTGTGTAATGAAACAGAATGAGGTGGTAAATGGAATTTAGAAGTGACGATCTTTACATTTTGATTTCAAGTATTATTATTTTATTGTGTAGACAACGAAAACAGCACAATTATGACAGCACAACATTTTACTTATAACGTCAAACCTAATGTAATTGTTAATTCCCTCAGCTCGTACAGTTACGTACTGTTGACTTTGGTGAAGGCATTTAGTGACAATAGTAGAGAGATGCCCAAGGCATTGATCAGAGTAGCCTGAGCTATGAAACATGTTTACAAAGAGATCGAGTTCGGGGTTTCATAGGTATTAGCGGCGGTTATAAGAACTATGCAACTAAGGGCGACAATTCGCCTTGTGATTATTATTAAACTGGAAGTTGCTAGTAAATCGTGTCTCTGTTTTCGAACTTCTGTTTATACCAGAATTTCGCGAATATGTTTTCTGAACGTATTGAGTCAAGATATGTTCTGAGACTTTAGTTGGTTGTATCTTGAGAAACATTAAACTTGCTATGAAGAGGTGTAACACTTGTTTTCACTGATAAAACCCAAGATTGGTCATGTCTGCAGAGATCAAGTCGATAATGAAATTACAGCGCCGAAATGCGGTCTGAAATCTATCTTCTATCCAACTAGTTTTCACACATTGCAGTAACAGATATTATATACGTAACAAGTGTGCATCCATCGTCAAAAACGACGGAAAAATATGCTTCGCCAATATTGTCATAAATATTCATATTGATAAACGTTGTTCAATCTTAAGTAGGTATATGGAGCAAAAACGAGAAATTGAGTGCCCTTAATGATGCAAAGGTGAACAGGAAAAGAAACGAAATACCAAGGTCTTATGTACGGCATGAAAAGAAACTGGAATCTTTGGAAGATCTCCATAATTCCAGTAATTAAGCAACAGTCGTATCTATGTAAAAGAATTTCAAAATCCATTGAATTGAACGGAGTCACAAAACACTTGCACTTAAAAAGACGGTTAGAATATTAAAAAGATCGCTTGGTTGGAATATCTGAAAACGCTAGTAAATGTCTGACATCCGGTAGTATGCCCCATACACAGCTAAATATAAAAATATATAAAGCTATCAGAGTAACACGACGTTACCCAGAATTGAATGATGATCAACGAATGTTTCACACTCCCATATTTTTATTGTCATCGAAATCGATGAGATAACCCATTTTTTAATCAAATCGATTAACTACCTGCTCTAATTGGAGACTCATCGCGATGCACCTGGAGGAAAATTCACACGCCAACGCCACTCGCACTGATTAAGTTCACAATGCATTGTAGTCTATACTGCAATGTAGAGAACCTACTGTTGGCTTTATATAATTATTTATATATATATAATGGCTTGCATTAAAGTTTAAAATGCAAAAGTCAAGTATCATGCTTCAATCGGGCTCTAAACAGAAACAATCAATTCGAACGCGCCCTTGTCATATCAAAGAAACTGCTGTTGATTTTATATGCCTGGCATTACTAGTTGTGTGGCGATAATTGCTTGAATTTAAGTATAAAATGAAAAAAAGTCAAATATCATTGTGAAATTGTACTTTAAACAGAAACATTCATTTCGAAAACGCCCCTGTCATATCATGGAACATACTGTTGACTTTATATGTTGAGCCTTTCGCCTTGTGTGGTAATAAAACTTCTCAAATGCACCTGTGATGTTAGGCTGTGTAAGATGTTAACTTTCATCAAAATCGTCTATTCCTTCTTTCATCATATTATTTCGATTATTGATTATTGATACTTATCGAAGACAATCCCACACAAAACCTTTCTAAGAACACTTTCAAGCATATAAAGTACGTTCGTGTGAAATTTTATAGAAATCGACCCGGCCGTTTTCGAGTCCATGAGGGACGAACTCACAGACACACAGACAAAGTTCTTTTCATATATTAGTATTAGTATTTTTATATAGAGAGATAACGCCACAATCAGTGAAGTCAATAAAATAAATCTCAGAAGAACATAATGGTTCATTTGTTCTATTTTCAACTACTAGAAGAAAAAATGGAACGAAATCGAATCTGAGAGGCGAAATATCCACAGAGCAATTTGTGACGTATCAACAGAACAGAACTCTACACAGAAAAGCCATCAGATATCATCGATGCAGTCGAGGCTCGAAGAACACTTAATTACATTACACTTGAATCTCCCTCACAGTCCTCTACCTATACAAGAGCCAAACGCATCCTAAGTACTGTTGTCACATATGGAGAGGAGCTGCTATGAGTACCCTTTCCTGTCCTGACAGTGTACAAACCGTTTTCGTAATCTAGTGGGCGAGGACCTTTTCGTCTCTCTACTTCCTCTTTCTACAGAAGAAACATCACAAGTCTATCTACGATCTATCGTTATTTTCATGACAGGTTGTGGACTGAGCTTCAATTTATGGTCTCAGCCTCTAAAACATTCGCAACAAATACTCGTCTAGCTACAACAACTGTCAACAACTTCCCTCACTCTCTATCTGTGCCTAGAATTAAATGAAAATTCCATGAGCAGAGTTTCTTTCCTAGATCTTAACACAAAACTATGGAGCTGTTTCCCAACTGACTAGAGCATGCCTTTTCAAGTCTAATCTAAATAGGTTTTCGTTGAGACGCCTTCCTGTACAAATAGTAACTCTCGCTTCCCTTGTTTTGCCCTTTAGTCCTTAAGACAAAAGGACAAAATAAGGGAAGTGAGAGTTACATAAATAATTAAAGTCCTATTGGACATCATAATGAATAAATCAATCATCTTCACGTTGTTAATTAATTAATTGGAGAAGCATGCTCAGTGGCTGTTGATTGCAGCTCACAAAATGATCCTAGCCCCCGGAGGAACAACAGGCACGCACGACGACGACGGAAAGACAAACTACGACAAAGGCGAAAGAATTGCTGTTTCCAAGGTAAGAATTATTCATCTAAGATAAAATTGGTTGATGCTTACATCAAGTGGTTCCATGTCTTGTCTGGAGCGATTTGCATGAACAAATTAAACCCTACACAAGTTCTACCATTACTATCATCCCGATCTTGTCTCACTATTTACCTGATACTAATTAATCATTATCCTACATTATCTTCTGGCCCATGGTAAGTAAAAAAAAAGAAAGAAAAACTTTATGAAAACACAATTATTCAAATTCCTTTATTTACAATACTTCATCCAATACAGTTAGAAAAAAAAAACACATTCCGTACCCCCCCCCCTCAATTCACAACTGAAATCTGCCACGACATATATCAGAGACAAAATCCATTTGTTTATTTTCATCTCGATCTCCTCTGGGTTCGATAACTTATTGGTTATTTTATCTTTAACCTCGCAATTATTACATACAACCACAGTCAATAGAATAATTATTAATTGGTTAAAAGGAATAATTAATTGGTTAAAGGAAATCATGAATTACCCGTGAAAATTAGCAATTAAAAAAACATTAATCTATACCTGAGATTTTCTGCGACATATTAGTTGATGCAGCTTTTAGTAAAAATATTAACTAAAATACAATTGCTTCGATAGAGCCTGCATAATTTTTGAAAACAGAAATCACTACTGACAAAGAGTCGCGAAAGGTTCAAACGTTTGACGTTTTCTTGTTTTTTTGCATTTGATAAAATTCGTGAGAAAGAAGTCAATAGTATTGAATCTCAATCGAGTCTCGTCAGCAATATGACAGAGAAATAGAAAAAGCGAGAGAGAGAGAGAGAGAGAGAGAGAGAGTGTTATTCTAACGAGTTTGAAGGCTTGTTTGAAAAGAGTTATGTAACACAATAAAAATTAAGCTGTGCCTAAAAATAATTAAAGTCCTATTGGACATCATAATGAATAAATCAATCATCTTCACGTTGTTAATTAATTAATTGGAGAAGCATGCTCAGTGGCTTTTGATTGCAGCTAACAAAATGATCGCAGTCCCCAGAGGAACAACAGGCACGCACGACGACGGCGAAAAGACAAACTATGATTTTGAGTTGATTAAAGTATTAATCATAAAATGGCTTTTGCGAACTAAATGATTACACAGTGTGAACATAGTGATAATTATAAATCTGTTTGATATTCCTCAAACGCTGCTCGGAATGAACACCTGAACAAAGAAAATATCCCTTTTTCGAAGAAGACATCTTAATAAATTCGTAATTATTAAATTTCTATTATTCAACGATGAATTAAAAAAAAAAAAAACATTATTCTGCTGACAACCGCAAAATGAAAAGGAAACAAACAACCCATTGGTTCATTGCAAAAATAATGTACTTTTAATATATATCACGTTGTTGGGATCCATCTCCAAAAACGTTTGTAGGAGTTTGTGACATATTTCCATTTTATGGGTATCCAAAGAAAAGGCAGAGCTTACTATATTATTGTACCGTCTTTGAACGGAACAGATATTGCACTTTGATCATAGTCTGAAACATAAGAAATTGTTATATATTATTTTTAATTTAATTTTTTTTAATCCTTTTCAGATGAAGCTTTATAATTTGTGCATTCATTTTTTTTTTTTGCGGACTGTTATCCTCATCTTCATAGTTGTTGTTGTTGTTGTTGTTGTTGTTGTTGTTTCATCAGTCCAAGTAAGACAGGATCAGTCGCTGGAAACTGGTAGCTGGACGTCAGTGGGCTCTGGAACAGGTAGCTGGACATCAGAGGACACTGGGACAAGTAGCCGGATGTCAGTGGGCTATAGAACAGGTAGCTGGACGTCAGTGGACACTGGGGCAAGTAGCCGGATGTCAGGCTCCAAGGCTAACGAACGGGTAGCTGGACGTCAGTGGGCATTGGAATATATAGCTGGACGTCAACGTGCACTGGAAAAGGTAGGTAGACGTCAAAGGTCACCATTGACGTCTACCTACCTTTCCCAGTGTAAGCTTTTTGCAGAGGACGTCAGTGGAATCTGAAAACTGGTAGCTGGACGTCAGTGGGGCACTGGAAGAGTGAGTCGGAGGCCGCTGGGTTAAGCTGGAGAGCCACTGTAGTGAGCTGGAAGCGTCAATCTCTGAAGAAGTAAGCAGCAAGAGTCATTGAAAGCTGCTGCAGGAGTGAGCTGGAGTCGCTGGAGTCTGCTGTAGTAAGCTTGAGCCATTGTAAGCTGCAAGATTGAGCTGGTAGCCGCAGAGGTAGGCTGGAGAACCACGGAAGTTTCTGCAGGATTAAGCTGGAGTCGCTGGATGCTGCAGGAATCAGATGGAGTCGCTGAAAGTGAGTCAGCGTTGAAGCAAATACAGGAACTGGAGTGACAGGCTAGAGAGAGAGTCCCATGGGGCAGGCAGCTGTAGTGTGCATCGTATACTGCTGCCCTTGTTCCCCAGGGCGACTGGGAATGAAGACTAGACGAGAGTAAAGTAAGATGGGAGTGCTCCTAACTCCCAAGCTGGAGATTTTCTGTGAAAGCCGGCAACTTTATGGAGAACCGTTCGTGCTACAGGCTCCAAGGCCAATGATGGTGTCACTAAACAACGGATGATTATAATTTATTTCACATCCTATTAATTATAATTAAAAGTGCCTTCGGTGTTTATTAACTGTATTTATTTTAATCTAGGTTCAAAATTATAGTCATTTGTTTTTGTTTAGTTTGTGAAAGATGAAGTTTTGTGTTCTTTCTTTACTGTTGCAGAAAAAAGATCTTACTACTTTTACACACGCGGTTGTGACGTATTTCCGGGAGTATCGGGTGTTGGTCGACGGCGTGTTTGCGTTTGCTTTGTTGTAATTGTAAACAAAGGAACGGTGACGTGAGACCGCGGCTGTTATTTTTACATTTAAAAATATTTGCTGATTAAAGAAGAACAAATATTTAAGGAACAATGATACGTATTTGAGTATTTTTATATATCAATCAAATACTCTCGCACTCTTCCAGTTGGAGCTTGATAAGTTCCACCCCCATTTCGGTCTTTTCCTTCTCCTTGACCCGTCACAACTAGTTTGCGTAATTTCAACTGTGTGTTTTGGGGAGGTTCGATGTGGTGGTTTTCTTTCTATGTTTTTGTTTCATTTCTTTTGAAACTTCCGTGTGGTTCTGTGAGGCGTTTGTAATCTACGTAGATTGGTTTCCGTAGCCAATAATTTTCCCTAAGATTTCAGCTGCTTTCACCATTGCCATCCATTGTTTAGCTGTGTAGTCTTAATCATTCCTTGATTCAAATTTCTCCCAGTATTATTATTATTATTATTATTATAATTATTCACACACACACACACACACACACACACACACACACACACACACACACACACACACACGCACGCACGCACGCACGCACACACACACATATGACCTCCAAAAAAACAGAGGACATTCAATTTTTTTTTCTGAGCATTTTACAGTCAACGGAGAAAAAGAAAAGGCCAAATACCCTAGTGTTTTGATGTGATGTTTTGAATATAATAAACTAGTTATGACCAAAGTTTCATTTCATTCGGACAAAACACTAAGAAAAGAGGCCTAATTAAAGCTGGGGCCCGTAGTTTTCTTGGGCCACCCTATATATATATATATATATATATATATATATATATATATATATATATATATATATATATATATATATATATATGCACTTGTATTGCTGTGGTTTCCTAGATGTTAATCAAATTAAAGTCCGGTGTTTATAAAATAGTAATCAATAACAAGCAGAGCTATATCATTGTATATTTTTCTTTATTACACAAACATATTTGGCTACATATGTATATACATGTTTCAGCTATCCCACCCGATAAATTCAGAAACACAAACAATTAATAGATGCGACCTTTACAGTTCGTTAAGGGAGGTGGCCGTGGTGTAGTGCATAATAACATGGGACTGGCTAACTGGGTGTACCAGGTTCGAATCCAATCGGTTCCATAGCACTGCTTTCATTTGTTGAAGATAGTATTAAATATTGGGCGAGCAATCCCACTAGTATATAAGACGGTTAATGGAGAATAACAGATGCTTTAAGTAGATATCGATTTGCTCAACTCGAGATTAGAATTATTGGAGCTGTGGGAATTATAATAATAAACCGTATGTGACTTCATCTGGCTTGTTGAGAGCACTATACGTTTGAATAATTTCTGTGAAAATTATCGTGCAAGATATGATTAAACAGTTATCTATCTCTCTCAGTCTCACTCACATCTCCCCATGCATCAATGATTTGGGACGAAGATCAGGCCGAATAAACCTCTTCTGTCTTCAATATCTGACCTTCCCTTTTTGAGATATGAAAGAATACATTTGCATAAATTGTTTCCTCAGCCTGGAAAGATCACAGAAAGGATGTGTAGATAACAAAAGCTATGAGCATGAACTTTTAGCAGATAGCAAAAATTATGAGCATGAACTTTCATTCCATGTATGGCACAAAGTTTAAACTTAAGAATAATAAATTCTTAAAAGAAATAATGACAAAGTCTATCTATAAAAAAGTAATTAATTTTATTGACAACTTTTGAAGAAAATACAAAATTTGGCAACGAATGTGAATTTAATGAGTTCAAAGAACGTTCCATATGTAAAAAGTTGTTTATCGTATAAGAGAGAATTGAGTAGACATGTTCATTTCGGCTGGTGCCATGTGTTTTTAGTTGCTTGTAAATAGGATAGATATATAGTTTAGAAGAGTGTATATGATGTCACTATGTGTAGTAATTCGTGAATGTTGACCGTCCTGTGTGTGTTATTTACTGTTGGCTATTCGCTGCAAGAATCAGATTTCATTTTTTCCTATCACATTTTCCCTTTTGGCAATGGTTTCAACCATATGTTTGATCAAAATTCGATAATATGCGTAAACGCTTACTTTCTTAAGTAGTCTTATGATTTTAACCAAGACTGTATATATATATATATATATATATATATATATATATATATATATATATTAGAAAACTCACTATGTTTGTTTGTCTGTTTATCTGTCTGTCTCCAAATTTTCAAACTCTATCTCCTCCGAAACTAAAAGTCGCAGAGTGGTGCTAGGGGCCTCAAAAATTGGATTTCTTATGGATCGTTCTCATATGGGTATTTAGTTCTTTAATAGTTTTTAAGGGGTAAAATAGGGGTCAAAATTGAAAAAATTATTATACATTTTGTGCATTCATCTACGTTTATTTATAACCAGTTCATATGCGTGTCGCATTATGGGTGCCGTGGTGACGTCACAGGCTTTGAATGCTACAATTTTGCTTTCGGTTTCGATTTTAGCTTATGCCACCCAAATACTTATTTTTTTAACTTTTGAAATCACGATTCTATAATAATATATATACGAAATCTGGACAAATTAAAATGTTATATTAAAGCGCATTTTACGACCGGGCAAAGCCGGGCGACCCCCGCCAGTCTAATTTATAAAACTCACTGTATCTGTCTGTCTTTTCAAACTCCATCTCTTCCAAAACTATAAGTCGCAGAGCGATGCTAGGAGCCTCAAATGATTGGATTTTTTTATGGACCATTTTCCACGGGTCTTTAGATGGTTAAAATAGTTTTTAGGGGTCAAAAAGGGGTAAAATTTGAAGAAATCGTTAAACATTTCGTACAATCATCTTTGTTTAGTTTAAATTAGTTCATATGCGTGTCACGTTGGTACAGTGATAACATCACCAGCATTTAATATTACAGTTTTGCTTTCGATTCTAGCTGATGGCGCCCACTTTTTTTTAACTCTTGAAATCATGACTATAATAATATATACAAAATCTGGACATATTAAAATATATTTAACTGTATTTTATGACCGGACGAAGCCAGGCGCCCCACCGCTAGTGTATATATATATATATATATATATATATATATATATATGTGTGTGTGTGTGTGTGTGTGTGTGTGTGTTAAAGATAGTCTTTTGGCGTCCTTCTTATTTATGTATTACTTATTTAGTTTTCTACTTATTAAACGTTCCTGTTGCTATTCTCTTTTACGTTTTCTTGTTACTATTCTTTTTACTTTTAAAGTCTGTGTGTTTTTACATATATGTATGGGTGTGGGTGTGTGTGCGTTATATTCTTACACAGTTTCTTGCCTTGAAGGGTCTCGACGTGTATGTGCAAATATATAATGTGTACACACCTGCTTGCCTTGTCCAGCGGATGATATCTTCGGGTCGCTGATCTCCATCTCATGGGGAATGGTACTTACTGCTGCAGATGCATCGATAACACAAGATGGATTTGAAGCTTCAATTCTTTTATTAAAGGCAAGCCTATCATGGACGCTGGTTGCCGCAGAGAGACCCTAATCTCCTGTCTGCTCCATCTGCAGCCCAAAACCAACTCTCCCTGTGTCCGTCAACCGGAAGCCTACGACCACAATTCCCGTTACCCCTAGTTTCCGGTGCACGTCACCTCTAATTTCCGGTGCATTCTATCTAGGTTGATACCTTTCGATCCTAACCTCCTGTGACCCCTCTAAACTCACTGATGGGAATCGAAAATATACTTACATAACTTACTATTTCTCCAAACTACCTAGATAGTATTTAAGCTGGGATTCCCCATACTACATATATATATATATATATATATATATATATATATATATATATATATATTCAAGCACGTCTGATTGAACACGACATAGTTATTCTTTCCGGTTTTGTTTTTTGATATCTTTTCAATTCGCCAAGCGGTCTTTTTTATTTCAGCTGGCATGTTGTATTAAAAAATCGTATATTGGCATTAAAATCCATTAAAAAAATTGTATATTGTCCTTACAATCCATTAAAAATGTAAATTTTCCTTAAAATCCCTTACGCCTTAAAAAGAATACTTGTTTAAAGGATAAATTAGCCGGCATACTGACATATAGATCCAACATGGTCCGTCTGGAAAACTAGTCAATATAAAAATATGAACGGAGAAAATGTCACATAAACAAAAGTGTCAAGTCTTTTAGTGAGTTATCTAAAAATAATTTATTTAAAGCAATCAACATATTAATAAACCTATTTTCTCACAAAATAATTCTACTGTTTTAAATAAACTATTTTATATAACTTACAAATACAATTTACTTCTTTTCGTGTGACCTTTTCTTCATTCCCATTTTGTATTAACTAGTTTTTACAGATGGGCAATATTGGGTTTATATTAGTATGTCAGTTAATTTACTAATTTAAAAGAAAGTTGTTTTTCTTCATCGTTCAAAAACCCCGGTCTAACATTCACAGGCAACATGGATTGGAACAAATACATAGAAGATATTGCCAAGGCTGCTGCAAAAGAGATCAGTTCCCTTTATCGTGTCAAATAATACTTACACCTGACAACATCATAGAAAGCCATCGTTCGCCCATGCATGGAATATTGTTGCCGCATCAGAGCTGGTACATCTGCAACTAATGTATCCCTCTTAGGCAGAATCCAAAAAAGAGTCACGAATCTAATAAGTCCTGGACTGTCAATTAAGCACAAACTTCTGTCACGTCGTAACATTCCTGCACCTGTTTTAGAAGTATTTTAATCGCATGTGCTCTGATGAACACGTAACTCTGGTGCCCCCTCGTCATAAATACCTTCGACTAACCCGACTAGCAGTAAAATCCAAGACCTTCACTACAGACGTCTCCAGGCGCCAGGATAGTTTTCTAATCTAATAATTTTTTCCCTCGAACTTCTAAACTTTGGAATGTGCTCCCTATTTCCCTAACTGTACTAACATGCAGAAATTCAAATATAATACGAACAGAAATCTCGCTGCTCAACTCTCCACTTAGAATGCTTCTTTATACATGGTCTCTTATTCACAGTAGTTCCTTACGTCTAAGTAGAAATATACTTTATTCCTGGCGAATAAGATCCCCCCCCCCAAAAAAATCATACAAAATACTAAATTCATTTTACTGTTTATACGTTCAGCATGTCATAATCTTAAAAATACAATTTTTTCGTTAATGTATATCGCCGTAAGAGAAAATTACATGGGCCAAGAAACGCTGCCTTTACACAAAATATTGTTTTAACAAACGGATAATGAAGAGATATTAATATTTTTGAAAACTTACTTTCACTTTATCCACTGGGTCTAAACGCCATGCTCATAGCAACAACAACAATAAATAGAAACGAAAACAATCACTCAATCAATCAATAATAATACATAATAAATAATAATATTGAAACAAATGATAAAGATGTTATATTTGGGAATGTCTTGCATGAGGATTCAGAATTTGTATTATATTTGGACTATCATTCGCATATTTGATTTGATTTTTAATCGATGTAACCTCCGACTTTCTCCAGGTGCGTTTTCTCAAACAATTAATTAGAACATTACTCGCAAAAGACTGTCCAAGAAGAAACCATATTACATCTCCGGAATATGTAAAGCGTAGTTGAAAACTTGTTTTTTTTTTTAGTTCTCACATTCTTATAATGCAGCACTTTATTGATTACTTTTCAACAGACGCATTATATATATGGAGAGAGAAAAAAAAGTCAGCGATGGAGAAAGGAAGATAGATAGATAGATAGAGAGAGAGAGAGAGAGAGGGGGGGAGAGAAAGAGAGAGACAGAAAGAAAGAGACAGAAAGAGAGAGAGAGAGAGAGAGAGAGAGAGAGAGAGAGAGAGAGAGAGATCGAATATTTTCTGAGACTTACTATGTTAGTAAATAAAATATAAGCTTCATTTCTCTTGTATCCAATATGACTGTGACGATGCCAGAATAGCTAAGAATGATGAAGATTAAAATCGTTCGACCGGCGGTACTATTATATACGGTGCCGGGAAAACTCGTCCCGGGAAAACTCGTCTCGGGAAAACTCGTCTCCGGAAAACTCGTCTCCGGAAAACTCGTCCCCTTTTGCTAGGTAGGAAAACTGGTCCCTTATTGAATAAATATCGATTGAAAACACATTTTATGATCGTTCTTGAAGGAGATATTGTTTTTTAAAATAAACTATAGCCCCCCCCATAATATTTAAAAAAAAATATTTTTACTTGTTTAATTTTTTTTTTTTTTTTTTTTAAATAAAATCGATTTTCTAAGTGTCCGTTTTCTACCTAACTGGCTAAGTTCTTAGTGGTTTAACTTATTTTAAAGCGTTTATTATGTTCATACAAAGTTAATTACAAATTTTTTTTGTTTTTATTTTAACGATGTTTTTTGGAGTCATAAAAACAATTAAAAAAAACAAAACCCAAAAATTAAAAAACAGGGAGCGATTCGATTCTTCGTTACGCTTTTGGTTTTGGTTTTTAATCGTGATAGTTTTTTGTTGTTATGTTTTTGTTTTCTGTCATACCAAATGCACTCATGCGTTATTTAAAATTATGATTGTATCAATTATCAACATTTATTGTCGTCCTGTGAAATTTTGCAAAAATTAACTAATAAATTAAAAGCGAAATATTTTTTTGGCGTGAGAGATGCCATGTGCGTTAACTCATTTTTATTTTTTAAAATTTTTACTTCAAAATTCTAAAATCAATAAGAAAGAGAGAAAGTAATCACTAAATAAATTTATTAATCAATTTTATTGAAAACTCCGCTATCGTTTATCAAGAATCTTTTTAATTTCATTTTTTGTTGGTTGCTTTTCGAAGGGAGATATAGGTTTTATCCCCCCCTCTCTCTCTAAATTATATTTTAAAAAATATTAAAATTTATTAATTTCTTTTTAAAACCAAATCTCCCTCAGTAATTTCTATTTTTTAGCGATTATCAAGACCCCCTAAGATGTGGTATACCGGGCATTATTTCTCGTTCTCCCGTAACACTCGACATGTTTTTTGTTTGTTTTCTATTTTTTTTTCTTTACCAAATAAACGATTCCAAATAAATTAAATAAACAACATTTTCCCGAGACGAGTTTTCCCGGGACGAGTTTTCCTAAATTCATTATATACATATATATTGATGCCTGGTAGTCTACATGAAATATGTTTTGTCAATTATCGAGTTTTAATACTTATCGGAGGCATTTCGATATAAAACATAATAAACCCCCTCAGGCATATAAAGTACTTTTATGTGAAATTTCAAAAACATCAGCTCAGCAGTTTCGGAGTTCATTGGGAAAGGATTTACACATGCACACACTACAATGTGCTTTATACATATACATATCTTCTATACTCCTATAAATCTGTTCGTATCTAAAAACCCTTTTTTCCATTTATTGGTCCACCGACTTAGTTTAAAAAGAAAATACAACTTTCTTATCTATGAGTCGTGGAATTGCATTCACTAGCAAAACTTTTAGCTAATTTGCATATACTTTTAAACATTCATTTAAATTAATTCCCTATTAATGTTTTCGGTTTTCTAATTTCATCTTTAATTAACTATTACGTGTAACCATGCATATATTCTACATGGTTTTTACTTGCATAATATTTGTGTAACAGAGTTTATAGTAAATACAAAACTCTTTCCGTATATATTTTTGTTTAAAAAAGTTTGCCTACCAAACTCCTCTGTCAGTTTTTAGTCTACAGACATGAAACTTCATATATGAGGTACTTGAACCGATTTGAAACTTTATATTTGGTTTTTAGTCCAGGAAAATCAGTACAAAAGTTTAAATTAAAAAAAAAATGAAATTTGCCAGGTGAAGGTCGAACGTCGGCATTACAAATATGTATGCATCACGTAATAGATTCGTTTTAATTGTTAGCCTTGCAGTAAACGAATCTTCAGGACTCAGTCATTAACGGCACAGAAAAAATAAACCGTAAGCTGTAAGTTTGGGTTTCAATTCGCGGTAGTAGCGCACGAGTCATATTTAAATTTTTTTTAAAAATCATTACTATATATTGGGTCCAACAGAATATAATAATAAATACGAAATCTGTATTGATCAAAATATCATAATTAAATGTACTTTACGACTGGGCAATGCCGAGCACACTGCTAGTATATATATATATATATATATATATATATATATATATATATATATATATATATATATATACCCATCTCTCTCTCTCTCTTTATATATATATATATATATATATATATATATATATATATATATATATATATATATATATATATATATACAAATAAAGTTGTCTGTGTGTGTACATTTCCCTACCAAACTACTCTATCAATTTTCGGTCTACAGACTCGAGATTTGACATAAGGAGTATTGAAATTTGGAAAAATCTTTTTAATCGTTTTTTTTTTACCAGAAATTTGGCTGTCAAGAGGTCAAAGTTAAACGATTTGACCTTTGAAAACTCCATAAAACTCGTCCGCCAATTGAAATTTTAATATGTAGGTTCCTTGGACATGGATCAAAGTTTTTAATTTGATTCGAGCCCAAAACAATAAATGTTAAGGCGTCAAAATTGGGGTCAAAGTTTAAAAAAAAAAAAAAAAATTGACCTCCGTGGTCTCTACAAAATTATTCAGCCAATTTTTGGTCTAAACATTTGAACTTTTACATAAAGCATATTCAGACCTAGCGCAAGCTTTTTAATCGGTTTTTGGCCGAAAGTTAGGCTGCCAAGGGATAAAAATGTAAAAGATTTGACCTTTTCGGTCTTTAGCGAACTATTCAGCCAATTTTGGGTTTAAACATTTGAAATTTTACATAAAGGGTACTCAGACATGCAGTAAGCTTTTTAATCAGTTTTTTGGCGAAAATTTGGCTGCCAAGAGGTCAAAGTTGAAAGAGTTGACCTTTGCAGACTCTACAAAACTCCTTTTGGGTCTAAACACTTGTAGATGTAAGTTACCTGGACATCAGTCAAACTTTTTAACATATATATATATACATATATATATAAACAGTACATGATTTTATGCGCGTTTATGCGCGTATATGATTTTATGCGCGTAAAAGGCTCGAGCAAACCCGGGCTCAACTGCTAGTATATATATATATATATATATATATATATATATATATATATATATATATATATATATATATATAGAGAGAGAGAGAGAGAGAGAGAGAAATAGAGTACAAAACTAAATAATAGACTAAAAACTCTTAACATTCATACAAGACCGATAATTTGATATGATGATGATGACGACGGCGATGACGACGACGACGACGATGATGATGATGATGATGATGATGATGATGATGATGATGATGATGATGATGAATGCAGTCGTAGTCTAAATTGTTTCAATTTTTGCTAGGTTTTATTTGGAATGTGTTTACAGCTTTTCCCTTGTAAATTAGCATCTCTCGGACAGTAATGGACACTTTTCGTGCAACAAAAGGAAAATATTTATGAAGTTTCGTACACTCTACCTGTTTCCAATGCCTAATCGGTCTCTCGTACTTATGCGAGAAAGTGTTCGTTATGCAGTTGTCTATATTGCTGTACATACGATTTAGGAATAGATCCGTTCGGTGTGGGGTCTCCAAAAGGGCCCCTTCAAACGGTCGCTTTCGAAACGGAAACACGGTCCTTATTTCCAGGATCGGACTTCGTTTCCTGCCGTAGGTTACGTCGTAAATGTGCGTCCCGTTCGTATCGTAAAAGAAGATGTCGATGTACGGCCAACGGACACCCTTCCGACGATAGACGCTGAGAGCATTATGATAAAACTTCCATTGGAACGCGGTCTGCGAACCCACGGTGAAGTTCGGATACTTGAGCCACGCAATGTCAACCAAATAATTTTTTTTTCTAGAATCGACGAATACGTCGACATCGTCATCCCAGGGGATGAAGCCGTGGTGCCGGTAAGATCCAATCAGTGTGCCTCCGTAGAGAAAGAACGTGATGTTGTGCTCACGACACAGATCTATGAATATCTGGAAAACGTACAGAAACACCGTTTTCTCTTTTAAAGATATCCTTGGTCGGAAGATTTCATTAAGCGGTGCCGATTTGGGTATGGGGATGTCTTTAAGGCCGCTGCCGCGCCCGAACTTTTTGATGACAAGTTTGAGTGTGTCTGTTTCCCGTAGAAGAGCAAAAAGCGAACCGTTCTTTCTGTGGCCGAAGTTTTCATCTACTTGGACTTTGTTGTTGTAGATGATTCGCAATCCGAAGTCAGGAGTCTCTGTAGTTGTTTGTAAATGTACGTTTTCTGTGGTAGTGGTGGTGGTGGTTGTGGTGGTGCTTGCAATATGTGTAGAACTATTGCTTTTAAGATATGGTTTTGATTTACTCGTGATCACAGCGTTAGACTTGTGCGAATCTCGACCTGTAGAAGGATCGTGTTTGTGGGTTAAGGGTATTTGTAACGTAGGACGGAACTCTCCGATCATCAAATAAAATGTACTAAGTATCATGAATATCACGATGATGGTAAAAAATATAAATCTTTGAAAATTCATATTTTATTTCCACTTTTTATTTTAGTATGCGGGTGTGTGTTTGTGTGTGTGTGCGTGCGTGCGCGCGCGTGTGTGTGTATCGTGGAAGTAATTTAAAATGCTTTGTTTCAAGTAAAAATTTATAAGATATTTAAGACTCTGAAAAGATTCATTCGAAGATCCTCAGTTATCAGTGAACTTTACATTGAACCATATACAAGTTACTTTTTGACGATAAATTGCGAACCTACTTAAAAAAAATTATAAACAGATGCGTGTTTCTCCCAACTGCTCGTGCAATTTAGAAATTGACATTTATCGATTTCTTATAGGTATCATAAAATGTTATTGGTCAACACACACACACACATAAACACACACACACACGCATGTGCGCGCGCACGCACATACACACACATATATAAAATATTTTTTTATTTATATAGACAAATATTACATAGTCGCTACACTGAACATGCTAATGTTTCGGACAATTAGTTGGCAAGAACTAAAAGTCCTCGTCAGGCGACATAATAAAACTTATATGCCAATGAAGGCATCTGGTTCTCAAATGGGAAAAATGAAATATATATTTTTTTATTTATAAAAGTAAAATGTTAAAATGCTAAATTTAAACGGGAGGAGTGGTAGGTTTAGTGATATAAACAACGGAAAGCATGTTAAATGTAGCGACTATGTAATATTTGTTTATATAAATAAAAATATTATATTTTGCTCTTTTTTATTGAGCACTCTTAATAACCTCGTTTTAATTCATGATTTTTCCCCCTTGAATACTTTTGGGCGATTTTCCAATCAAAACTAGCTTCGCTATTTAATCGTGTTTATCGTTAAAAAACATCAACAAGAAATCTAAGTTTATAAACGCTAAAAAATAAACAGTAAGATTATCTTCTCTTCTCTCTCTTCTATATAAATAAAATGAACTCAATTTTTCCCGTGTGAGTTTGACCTTAATAGGATTAGAAATCACGACATTACATTCAAATGTAATGTCCCCACACTTCAGCACAGGATCCGAGGTGTGCTATAGGCATACTACCCTTACAGTTCCTTGATATTCGTACAGTTCTATATTTTTTCCGGTGAGAGTTCACTGCCACAATCGGTTAGAATTAATGTAAGTTGTAAAATCTTTTCTCTCTATTCGATTCATACTCCGCCCGCGATCACTTAACATCGCTGCGGATACGTCCACAGGGGAATATGCGAGGAACATCGGTTTGAGTTCTTGTTTAAAAAATATGGATTGGCATTTTCCCGTCGGGTGAAACGCGACTTTACATTCCAGTTATTCTGTGAGCTATTTGTGCCATTTTATCAATTTTTCTTCTTTTTCCCCTTTTTTCCTCCCTTTATATTTTTCTCTTTTTGTAGGGAGGTGGGGAGGTGCGATCCGAAGGATTACTTAAACGAAACGAACTAACATTGGATTCCAGTTTTTACAAGAAACTTTAACAGTCAGCCGCCAGCGTTCTTCAAATCTTGCACCGATTAGTCGCTTTAATATTTTATTTACTGTCTTTATATTTTTATTATGTTTGCACTGATTTCATACGTGATAATAGGAGGGGGAAAGCTGACTGCCTATTTTCGGATTAGTTACTTATTCATTATTTATTTCTATACATTGCATTTCTGGGAGTTTCATTATCACTATTACTACCACGCTATCGATATTGGAATCAAACGACATTCAAATTGGTTAACAGCGACAACAAAGAAAACAATACAAGAAAAAGGAAACCAAAACAAACCAACACTAAAAAAAACACGGTCAGTTTTCTGGTTTTATTTATTCATTTTTTCTTTTTCATTGAAACAAAGAAAAATAAATAAATAAAATATAATAAACATATTTTCATTATACACGGTAAGTTTTATTTTTTTGAATTTTGTTTTTCCATTTAAATAAAACAAAAAAAATATATTTAAATAAATATATTTGCATTTTACGCGGTAGCTTTTTGGGTTTTTTTCTTTCCTTTTTTTCCTTTGATATTCTTTCACGTTCGTTTTGTTTTTATTCCTTTCAATTTTACGCGTCATATATTAGCTAAACCAGGGCGGGGGCGTCTATAAATATAAAAGCTAAAATGTGTGTGTGTGTGGGGGGGGTGTTCCTTCACCCTAAACTCTGCCTCCTCCTGCTACTACAACAATGACGTCATGTTTGACCTAGAAAACGTTGACGTCAGTTTCAAACACCTGAAGGTTTTTTTAAAGGGGCAATATTTATCCGTTTTCAATTGTGTATCTCTTTGGCGTAGAGATAACGTATCGGGCATTTTTTTCCGCCTTAGCATCGATGCTTCGGGTTCGAGCTTGTCTTCCTACCTAAACCTTTTTTTTTCTTTTACACCTTTTTTTTTTTTTTTTTACATTTGTTCGCAGTTTTGCTTTGTTTTGGTTTTTCCAATTTTTTATAACATCGTGTTATTAAAACAGAGCCCCCTCCCCCATACACACCTCCAAACACCCGGGCAACGGCGGATACCCCCCGCTAGTTTAGGATAAAATGTCGTAACGGTTAACGCGCCGAACTGAGATACACATGGTCCAGGTTCGATTCCTAGACACAGTACAGCTACGTTGAAGAGATATACATAGATCACTGTTTTAAAAATAAATAAAAATATTATATACGTCCAAATAAAATATGGGCGATTTTCTAAGAAAAACGAGCTCGAGGCGAAGATGATGATTAACTGTATTTATCGTTAAAAGAAAAAATATCGACAATATAAATAAATAAATATATATATATATATATATAAAATCAACAATATATATATATATATATATATACATACATATATATGAAATCAACAATATATATATATATATATATATATATATATATATATATATATATATACGCACGTGTGTGTGTGTGTGTGTGTGCGGATTCTATATCCAGAACAATAATTGCAACTTTATCTTCGTTCCCCAAAATAGTATTCGTTACGTTATAAAAATATGTTAAAAAAAACACCTTTGAAATTATGAATTTCAATTTAATACCTATATATCCATACACATGATACATTCGTCTGTTTAAGTATATATTCAATTAAAACTCATAAACTAGTTCATTGAAAAAAAAAAAATAAAATAAATACTTTATATATATAATAACAATAAACAACTCTACATAACATTTGTGCTTCACTCAAAGAAAGAAATCATCAGGCTAAATGCGATGATTAAAATTCTATAATCACTGTTATATAAAAATAAAGCTTACATTAACTTTCTACCAATCAATTGATTTTATTGAGTATAGAAATACTACCGCCATTTTTATTTATTCCCATCATCCAACCGATTTTAACGTTTCCTAATAAGAATTGAAATGTATTAAAAATTGAAGAAGTAAATGCCCAATCAATTATTGACACACAATAAAATGTTTATTTTTTTTATTCGTCACGGCTTCGTCCAAAAATGATTCCTATTGCCGTCTTTTAAAATATGTGACGGATATATACAAAATAAAATATGTATAATAATAAGACCAGAAATAACCTTATTATTTAAAAAAAATCAAACTATATATATATATATATATATATATATATATATATATATATATATATATATATATATATATATATATATATATATATATATATCAAACTAGCTGAAGTACCCAGTGTTGCCAGATTGAATATGATATATTTGAATACTTTGTCCCGTACATTATAATAAAATAGGTTCAACAATTCAAATTCATAATAGTGAATACATGGGTTTTTTTTGGGGTTTTTTTTTTTGTTATGGAAATCATATTCACGGAAATTAACTATTCTACTGTAAGCGAAGTGAGAATTTGACCCCTGTCGTTCAAGATTTCCTTAAAAGTATGAACTGTGTTCGTCTTTGGTCGTGATAGATTTCATTCACTTGTTCTATTCCAATGAATTTTTAACTTTGCAACGAAAACTGCAAAATGTAAAGGAAGGAATTTTACTCAAAATCCAATGATTATTTGTAATTTATTAGTTACGAAAAACTCTATTTTGTATGAAATTAAACGTCTATTTTGTGTTATAATTGCCTTAAAGTTATTTGAATGCAGTAAATCTTCAGGGAAAATCCAAACTATATATATATATTTTTTCAAATTACTATCTCTATATAAATAATCATTATGCAACTGTTTATCTAACTAAAACTTATAACGTAAATAACTACACACACCTATAATATTGTTTACTATAATAATTATTAAATACCTGCAGATACTAATGTTTCATCCTTTCGGGAATCATCAGTGTAGGGTGTCACGATTGATACCAGTCGATAGATTCGAACCCGGCAAGAGAAGCCATCTTTGGCTTCATTGGCAAGGACCTAATCCATTCGGTTAACGTTAACCGCGAGAAATGCTGTTGAATTTAAACATTTATTTTTTTAAAATGTTTTTTTAACGTCTGTAAGAGTGATCTAATCATTATATGATGATTGGCACATGCAAGCTAAATTGACCGACTTTTTATCTCAACTGAAAGTGTTCAACGATAAGAAAGAGTTTCTTAAAGGGGCTGAGATAATTATTTACTATAATAATTATTAAATACCTACAGACACCAGTGTTTCATCATATATATATATATATATATATATATATATATATATATATATATATATATATACTCGGGTTTTTTTATATTCAAAAGTAATGGACTAATGAATTCAACGAGGTTGTTAGATAGTGCTCAATAAAAAGAGCTGATAATACTTGTTTATTGTTATATAAACATGCTCACATCCCGCTGCTACAAATAGCCACAGTTTATTCATTGAACTTTTGAATAGTCAAGTCGCTGCCTGATGATATCTGTTGTTTGATTGAAACAAGTGGCTATTTGTAGCAGCGGGATGTGAGCATGTTTATATAACAATAAACAAGTATATATATATATATAATTATTTAAGCATTTCCAATGCAGAGATAGACAAATTATATATATATATATATATATATATATATATATATATATATATATATATATATAATTATTTCAGCATTTCCAACGTAGAGATAGACAAAAAAAAAAAAAGAGAAAATACTTTAGGTGACATAATCTTAATAATTGCTGATTATACTTTTAATATGAACTGTGCGTTATGTAGTCAATTAGCAAAAAAAAAAAAAAAAAAAAAAAAAATTAATAAAGAAATTCACTCTGAATTTGCGCATTATAAGAATAAAAAGAATTGGTTATATTTTACCGCTAAGCTTTCCAGCTGGAGTAATGAGGATTATTACTTTTCGTCATTGTTATTATTTTTGTTATAATAATCCGGGCAACGCCAGATGACTCTGCTTCTATTAATCAACAGTATTCTGTGAAATGTAATAAAGTATATTCAGTTATCAGTACGGCAAAAAAAAAAAAAAAAAAAATGAATAAATAAATAAAAAAAAATGAGAAGAAATTAATAAATTCCAGATTTGGAATTCGCCTAGCAACACTGATGAGTCATCGACGACGAAATAGCTAACTGCGAATAACTAAGTATATGTATACACACACACACACACACACACACACACACACACACACACACAAGCGCGCATATATATATATATATATATATATATATATATATATATATATCTGTGGAAATATTCTTTATTCACTTGTATTTTCTTTTTATGTATACCAATGCTTATTTAAGAAGCTCAATGTAATTATACAGCATATAATGAATGAATGACAATATATATATATATATATATATATATATATATATATATATATATATATATATATATATATATATATATATTAGTCAATTGGTAGATATGTCTAAATGGTAACCTTTTTGTAATATATATTAATAGTGTTTATTGCAACTTATGAACATTTACAAAGTCTGACGGAAATCCCCGCTATTTCTGCCTACTTTCTATCTATCTCTTTTTATTGTTTATATTCTCGCATTTTGACTTTTTGCGTCTTTGTTTTTTCATGTCTTTTATAGATGTAATAATTTACTTTTTCTTTATATTTCTCGCCTCAATCAAATTAAACTAAATATGTAAATTTAGTTCTTGTAATTTAATTAGTAATTTCGATTGGTTCTTCAAATCTATAAATCTATAAAAGGATTAAAGTAAGTTCAAATTATTATCTCCCTTTCAATTTCCGAGTCTGTGTCTTCCTGCCTTTTTTATATGTAATAATTTTCTTTTTCTTTGTATTTTTCTCATCACTTAATTAAATTTAATTAAACGTGTATATTTAGTTCTTGTGATTTAAATATGGCGGTAGGTTCTTCAAATCTATAAATTCAGAAGTAAGTTCAAATTACTATATTAAAATATCAGCAAAACCTAAAAAATGTAACGTTTTTTATTCAAATTATATTAAGTGTAAAAATATTTAAATTTGTAATCACAATCCTCAATTCTTCTTATTTATGTATATTTACTTGATATTTAGAAAAATTGGCAAATCGTTGAATGCATTTACATTTGAATAAACAAAACTAATACGATATATAAGAAAATTAATTAAAATAATTAAATAACAACCAGTTTATTTTAATTTGCCATTAAATTACCATCAATCCCGATGACATTTAATAAAAATACTTTGATATAAAAAAAAAAAAAAATTCTTTAAAATTTTGGTTCCAAAATGTAAAGGGTGAAGAAATATTTGTTTTTATTTTTTGAGTGGGACATATGAATTGATTCTAAATTTATGGAATATAACTTAAGAATTTGTAATCTACGAAAATATTTAATTCACGCAAATATATAATACACGCAAATATGTAAATTCACGCAAATATATAATTCACGCAAATATATAATTCACGCAAATATATAATTCATGCAAATATATAATTTCTTTCTTTATTATTCTTACTAAATTATAATTATATTTTTACTTTCGATTGGTCCAGTGTTTTCCTTGAAAATAAGGAAGCGTGTTAGTGTGATTTTTATTACTGTTTCAAACAAAACTTGGCATTCATTGTTATTGGTTTCCATAATTTAGAAGCTCAGACATCAATCGGGTAGACAGACAATAGCATATTTTATATACAGACATATAGACACATTGAAATAGATAGATAAATAGATAGATACATAGATGGATGGATAGATAGATGAATAAATAGATAGCTGGATAGATAGATAGATAGATAGATTGATAGATAGATAGATAGATAGATAGACATATAGATAGATAAATAGATAGACGATAGACGTATACATTGAAATAGATAGATAGATAGATAGATACATAGATGAATGGATAGATAGATGAATAAATAGATATATGGATAGATAGATAGATAGATAGATAGATAGATAGACATATAGATAGATAGATAGAAGATAGACGTATACATTGAAATAGATAGATAGATAGATAGATAGCTGGATAGATAGATAGATAAGTAGAAAGATACATAGATGGATGGATAGATAGATGAATAAATAGATAGATGGATAGATAGATAGATAGATAGATAGATAGACATATAGATAGATAAATCGATAGATAGAAGATAGACGTATACATTGAAATAGATAGATAGATAGATAGATAGATAGATAAATAGATAGATACATAAATGGATGGATAGATAGATCAATAAATAGATAGATAGATATATAGATAGATAAATAGATAGATAGAAGATAGACGTATACATTCAAATAGATAGATAGATAGCTGGATAGATAGATAGATAGATAGATAGATAGATAGATAGATAATTATGTGTGAAGTAGTATTGTATAGAAGCGAAAACTAAATTAATTCTTTGGAGGCGAATAAAAATAAATGTAGATACTTACAAACATGCCAGTTGGAATTAAGTTGTTTTACAATGAAAATAGTTAAAAAGACAAAAAAAAAAAAAAAAGAAATGAAAAAGACAACAACAACAACAACAACAACAACAACAACAACAACAACAATATCCAAAAAGGTCTCTGAGATTTCGCGTATTTTTAAGAAATCATGTTTTCCATCAGACTATGGTTATATTGTTATATATTTTTTCTTTTTTTTCTTTCTTGGGTCTATTAAGTATCGGATTGCTAAAATCAAATGATAAACGTCACTGCAGGCGTTTTTTTGTTTTTTATTTTAATTTTTGTTTTTGTTTTAACAAGGGAGTCACTGCTTTACAAGACGAAAAGCCACCCGAGGATAAAGATTAATGAGTGTAATGTGGTTGTTGAGGCAACAGCGTATCGGGTAGAATTTGATTATGAAAGAGGACGGCTCAACAAGGACTTGTTTACATTGAACTTGAAAACGTCAGCTGGAAAGCATGTGCGCGTCTGAGTAATCGACATGTGGGTAGTTCTTGTAAAAGATTCGACATGTGGGTAGTTCTAGTAAAAGATTCGACATGTGGGTAGTTCTAGTAAAAGATTCGACATGTGGGTAGTTCTTGTAAAAGATTCGACATGTGGGTAGTTCTAGTAAAAGATTCGACATGTGGGTAGTTCTTGTAAAAGATTCGACATGTGGGTAGTTCTTGTAAAAGATTCGACATGTGGGTAGTTCTAGTAAAAGATTCGACATGTGGGTAGTTCTAGTAAAAGATTCGACATGTGGGTAGTTCTTGTAAAAGATTCGACATGTGGGTAGTTCTTGTAAAAGATTCGACATGTGGGTAGTTCTAGTAAAAGATTCGACATGTGGGTAGTTCTAGTAAAAGATTCGACATGTGGGTAGTTCTTGTAAAAGATTCGACATGTGGGTAGTTCTTGTAAAAGATTCGACATGTGGGTAGTTCTTGTAAAAGATTCGACATGTGGGTAGTTCTAGTAAAAGATTCGACATGTGGGTAGTTCTTGTAAAGGATTCAACATGTGGGTAGTTCTTGTAAAAGATTCGACATGTGGGTAGTTCTAGTAAAAGATTCGACATGTGGGTAGTTCTTGTAAAAGATTCGACATGTGGGTAGTTCTAGTAAAAGATTCGACATGTGGGTAGTTCTAGTAAAAGATTCGACATGTGGGTAGTTCTTGTAAAAGATTCGACATGTGGGTAGTTCTAGTAAAAGATTCGACATGTGGGTAGTTCTTGTAAAAGATTCGACATGTGGGTAGTTCTTGTAAAAGATTCGACATGTGGGTAGTTCTTGTAAAAGATTCGACATGTGGGTAGTTCTAGTAAAAGATTCGACATGTGGGTCATTCTAGTAAAAGATTCGACATGTGGGTAGTTCTTGTAAAAGATTCGACATGTGGGTAGTTCTAGTAAAAGATTCGACATATGGGTAGTTTTGTAAAAGATTCGACATGTGGGTAGTTCTTGTAAAAGATTCGACATGTGGGTAGTTCTTGTAAAAGATTCGACATGTGGGTAGTTCTTGTAAAAGATTCGACATGTGGGTAGTTCTAGTAAAAGATTCGACATGTGGGTAGTTCTAGTAAAAGATTCGACATGTGGGTAGTTCTTGTAAAAGATTCGACATGTGGGTAGTTCTTGTAAAAGATTCGACATGTGGGTAGTTCTTGTAAAAGATTCGACATGTGGGTAGTTCTAGTAAAAGATTCGACATGTGGGTAGTTCTTGTAAAGGATTCGACATGTGGGTAGTTCTTGTAAAAGATTCGACATGTGGGTAGTTCTAGTAAAAGATTCGACATGTGGGTAGTTCTTGTAAAAGATTCGACATGTGGGTAGTTCTAGTAAAAGATTCGACATGTGGGTAGTTCTAGTAAAAGATTCGACATGTGGGTAGTTCTTGTAAAAGATTCGACATGTGGGTAGTTCTAGTAAAAGATTCGACATGTGGGTAGTTCTTGTAAAAGATTCGACATGTGGGTAGTTCTTGTAAAAGATTCGACATGTGGGTAGTTCTTGTAAAAGATTCGACATGTGGGTAGTTCTAGTAAAAGATTCGACATGTGGGTAGTTCTAGTAAAAGATTCGACATGTGGGTAGTTCTAGTAAAAGATTCGACATGTGGGTAGTTCTAGTAAAAGATTCGACATGTGGGTAGTTCTTGTAAAAGATTCGACATGTGGGTAGTTCTAGTAAAAGATTCGACATGTGGGTAGTTCTAGTAAAAGATTCGACATGTGGGTAGTTCTTGTAAAAGATTCGACATGTGGGTAGTTCTTGTAAAAGATTCGACATGTGGGTAGTTCTAATAAAAGATTCGACATGTGGGTAGTTCTTGTAAAAGATTCGACATGTGGGTAGTTCTAGTAAAAGATTCGACATGTGGGTAGTTCTAGTAAAAGATTCGACATGTGGGTAGTTCTTGTAAAAGATTCAACATGTGAGTAGTTCTAGTAAAAGATTCGACATGTGGGTAGTTCTAGTAAAAGATTCGACATGTGGGTAGTTCTAGTAAAAGATTCGACATGTGGGTAGTTCTTGTAAAAGATTCGACATGTGGGTAGTTCTTGTAAAAGATTCGACATGTGGGTAGTTCTTGTAAAAGATTCGACATGTGGGTAGTTCTAGTAAAAGATTCGACATGTGGGTAGTTCTAGTAAAAGATTCGACATGTGGGTAGTTCTTGTAAAAGATTCGACATGTGAGTAGTTCTAGTAAAAGATTCGACATGTGAGTAGTTCTTGTAAAAGATTCGACATGTGGGTAGTTCTAGTAAAAGATTCGACATGTGGGTAGTTCTTGTAAAAGATTCGACATGTGGGCAGTTCTTGTAAAAGATTCGACATGTGAGTAGTTCTAGTAAAAGATTCGACATGTGGGTAGTTCTTGTAAAAGATTCGACATGTGGGTAGTTCTAGTAAAAGATTCGACATATGGGTAGTTTTGTAAAAGATTCGACATGTGGGTAGTTCTTGTAAAAGATTCGACATGTGGGTAGTTCTTGTAAAAGATTCGACATGTGGGTAGTTCTAGTAAAAGATTCGACATGTGGGTCATTCTAGTAAAAGATTCGACATGTGGGTAGTTCTTGTAAAAGATTCGACATGTGGGTAGTTCTTGTAAAAGATTCGACATGTGGGTTGTTCTAGTAAAAGATTCGACATAAGAGTAGTTCTTGTAAAAGATTCGAAATATGAGTAGTTCTAGTAAAAGATTCGACATGTGGGTAGTTCTTGTAAAAGATTCGACATGTGGGTAGTTCTAGTAAAAGATTCGACATGTGGGTAGTTCTTGTAAAAGATTCGACATGTGAGTAGTTCTAGTAAAAGATTCGACATGTGGGTAGTTCTTGTAAAAGATTCGACATGTGAGTAGTTCTAGTAAAAGATTCGACATGTGGGTAGTTCTTGTAAAAGATTCGACATGTGAGTAGTTCTTGTAAAAGATTCGACATGTGGGTAGTTCTTGTAAAAGATTCGACATGTGGGTAGTTCTAGTAAAAGATTCGACATGTGGGTAGTTCTTGTAAAAGATTCGACATGTGGGTAGTTCTTGTAAAAGATTCGACATGTGGGTAGTTCTTGTAAAAGATTCGACATGTGGGTAGTTCTTGTAAAAGATTCGACATGTGGGTAGTTCTTGTAAAAGATTCGACATGTGTGTAGTTCTTGTAAAAGATTCGACATGTGGGTAGTTCTGTAAAAGATTCGACATGTGGGTAGTTCTAGTAAAAGATTCGACATGTGGGTAGTTCTTGTAAAAGATTCGACATGTGAGTAGTTCTAGTAAAAGATTCGACATGTGGGTAGTTCTTGTAAAATATTTTACATGTGGGTAGTTCTTGTAAAAGATTCGACATGTGAGTAGTTCTTGTAAAAGATTCGACATGTGGGTAGTTCTTGTAAAAGATTCGACATGTGAGTAGTTCTAGTAAAAGATTCGACATGTGGGTAGTTCTTGTAAAAGATTCGACATGTGGGTAGTTCTTGTAAAAGATTCGACATGTGGGTAGTTCTTGTAAAAGATTCGACATGTGGGTAGTTCTTGTAAAAGATTCGACATGTGGGTAGTTCTTGTAAAAGATTCGACATGTGGGTAGTTCTAGTAAAAGATTCGACATGTGGGTAGTTCTAGTAAAAGATTCGACATGTGGGTAGTTCTTGTAAAAGATTCGACATGTGGGTAGTTCTAGTAACAGATTCGACATGTGGGTAGTTCTAGTAAAAGATTCGACATGTGAGTAGTTCTAGTAAAAGATTCGACATGTGGGTAGTTCTAGTAAAAGATTCGACATGTGGGTAGTTCTTGTAAAAGATTCGACATGTGGGTAGTTCTAGTAAAAGATTCGACATGTGGGTAGTTCTTGTAAAAGATTCGACATGTGGGTAGTTCTAGTAAAAGATTCGACATGTGGGTAGTTCTAGTAAAAGATTCGACATGTGGGTAGTTCTTGTAAAAGATTCGACATGTGGGTAGTTCTAGTAAAAGATTCGACATGTGGGTAGTTCTAGTAAAAGATTCGACATGTGGGTAGTTCTTGTAAAAGATTCGACATGTGGGTAGTTCTTGTAAAAGATTCGACATGTGGGTAGTTCTAGTAAAAGATTCGACATGTGGGTAGTTCTTGTAAAAGATTCGACATGTGGGTAGTTCTTGTAAAAGATTCGACATGTGGGTAGTTCTAGTAAAAGATTCGACATGTGGGTAGTTCTAGTAAAAGAGTCGACATGTGGGTAGTTCTTGTAAAAGATTCGACATGTGGGTAGTTCTTGTAAAAGATTCGACATGTGGGTAGTTCTAGTAAAAGATTCGACATGTGGGTAGTTCTTGTAAAAGATTCGACATGTGGGTAGTTCTTGTAAAAGATTCGACATGTGGGTAGTTCTAGTAAAAGATTCGACATGTGGGTAGTTCTTGTAAAAGATTCGACATGTGGGTAGTTCTTGTAAAAGATTCGACATGTGGGTAGTTCTTGTAAAAGATTCGACATGTGGGTAGTTCTTGTAAAAGATTCGACATGTGGGTAGTTCTTGTAAAAGATTCGACATGTGGGTAGTTCTAGTAAAAGATTCGACATGTGGGTAGTTCTTGTAAAATATTCGACATGTGGGTAGTTCCTGTAAAAGAAATTTTGTTCACGGAATTTCCGTTTAGATTTACACAAATAAAAGAGAGGGGAATGTGACAAATACGGCCATTCTTAATGATTTTTTCATTTAGATTGGTATATATATCTAGTATACATTTAAAAATTCGAAACGTTTCCAATGCTCTGTTTATTATTATTTTTGTATTCTTTTTAAGATCGATGGAATTCAACGATACGCGCCATCCCGGACAGTTGTGATATTTAAAATTCATTCAAATTTTCAAAAAAAAAAAAAAGAAAAAAGACCCTTATAAACCTATATACAAAAGTTTAGATAGATAGATAGATAGATAGATAGATAGATAGATAGATAGATAGAAGTAAAAAAAATCTCAGCTTTCGCATTCTTGGTTCTCCAAAGAAGAAGAAAAAGAAGAAGAAGAAGAAGAAGAAGAAGAAGAAGAAAAGATTAAAAGCTTAACTCAGAACGTTTACTGTGCCAGGTGGGCGTTTTATTATGCTATTTATTTAAAAAAATGCAAAACTTATTTTATCGATGTTTTTGACCCCACCATTTAGAGGGAATGAGGAAAAGTTAAGACAGTCAGTAGAATGGTGTGTGTGTGTGTGTGTGTGTGTGTGTGTGTGTGTGTGTGTGTGTGTGTGTGTGTGTGTGTGTGTGTGCTTTTAGCTTACTCTTTACAAATAACAAATCAAGAAACAAATAAACAGCGGAAAAGACTGCTCTCATCAAAACGAAAAGACTTAAAAAAAAAAACATCAACAGTGCTGCTGATGTGGTTTGGTTTTAACTCGTCATTTCTGCTCATATGTAGTCATTCTGTAATCTTAGCAATTCTGAAATATGCTATATATACGGCACAATCACGTGACACACTGTTTCTCGCCAGATCACCAAAGTTAAGCAACGTGGAGCCTGGTCAGTACGTGGGTGACCATTTGGAAAGGCTAGGCACTGTATATGTATCTCGAGGTAAAATATCCGGTTGAGAAACTGGCGCGGTTTATCTTTCTCTCAAGAGTAGATGGAACTCTTTTAAGCGGTGGTAGGCAACCCATCTAGTGATGGCGTCACGATAAAAAATACCCTTGATAGTCCTAGCAAAGCATCAAGTATTCAGCTACGGACAAGACTTGAATTACACTATAAACTCGTGTAGTGAGTTCAATCTCAGCTACGACCGCGCTGGATGGATGGAGTTTATACACAAGTTATTACCAGTGATCACTTGCTGTTACAAGCAGATTTTTCCCCCGTGATCTGAATAACGGCAAGTCTCCTCAGATTTTCAGCACTCTTTCTTTTGTTTCATTATTATGCTAGCTCGTTTATGTTTTGCGCGCCAGTGTAATAGCACATGTTTGCACACGGGACTTACGCGTTGAATGCAGTCTATGTCGCAAAAGAAAGCCAATAACTCGAACTCACTGTTTTCGTATTGTGACAACGACATTTACTGCCTTATGCTCCCGCCACACGTGACTTTTTGTTACGGCTGTGCCGTCACACACGTCTCTAACGTGATCGCCTCTTCTTTTTATATCTTTCTTTTTGCTTACCGTTACGTCATTTCGCAAACAACTCGGTATTTCCATCCGCGCATCCGCGCTCTGTTACACCAGTGATCAAGACCACTAGGTTTTCTACGTAAATATTATTCTTTACTTTGTCAATCATCCATTATGAACGAGTTTTAACAGAGAGCACCATTACTTAATTATATAGTCCGTGGAGGATATATGCATACTTTATGGACGCAAAATCCATCCAATTTGTTCTGTGTTCTGCTAATATTATCACAGTTGACAAATGAAGCTACACATCACTTGGGATCTTCGGCCGAGGGAAGGTTTTTTTTTTGTACTAAATGTCTCTGGGTTCGTTCATATGCAGTTATAGGAGCCGAACCCTCCTAGGCGTTGCTTTCTCTTTTTGAAAAGGTTTTAGTTAATCGTATGAGGCTCTCCTATCTGGGAATGTCGACGGGGTGGACCAGGCATTTTGTTGCAGGCAAGAATGTTCCTCCTCTGGTTCACTGGCTCTTCGATTTTACTTTCCGACCCTTATGTCACATCTTCCTGCTGTAGGAGGGAGATAAATAATTCACATTGCTCCAGATCTGGTCAGTGTAGCGCTTTGAATGCCTCCCACTATTTATTTATTTATTTATTTATTTATTTTTACGGAAAAAAATTAAAGCAAAACTAGAAAATGATCTATTTGAATTTTTGAGATAAGGATTGATTATCCATATAATTGGGATTTTTCGGACTATTGTTCTCGTCTTGAGTTTTTATTTTCACAACGTTTCAGTTGTAAGTGACACTGGAACGTTGAAAGTTCAATCCTCATTTCGGACAACACTCAAAGTACAACTGTGATTTACTTATGATTTCTACCTAGTCTACCCCCGTGGATTAAATAAAAAAAAAAAATTCTGTTCGAAATTCCGTATAGATTTCCGAGTTGGACAAAAATTCTCGAGTTCGACAAGATAGACCAAAAGAAGATCAGAAGTTTTAATCGACCAACACGTTGTGAAAGCAACATTCGCGATGAGAACAGTAGTCCGAAAAGTTAAAATAATAAGAAAACAAAAGAACACATTTTAGCTATTCCAAGTATGAACGATTTCTTTATTGTACTAAGGGAAAATATATGCTTGCAAAATTGAAATGCACGTACGCATGCACACACAATTTATATCCAGATAGACATTAAATACTTACCTACGAAGACACGTACGAAGTAAACATAAATAATTAAATGATAGAATCATAAAACAGGTTAAACATGTCATTTTTCGGCACATAACTTTATTAGGAAAACAATATGCAGTAGCAAAAAATCGTATATTGGCCTTTAAATCCATTAAAATTGTATATTGCTTTAAAATCCATTAAAATTGTATATTGACCTTAAATTCCATTAAAAATCATATATTGGCCTTAAAATCCATTAAAAATTATATATTGACCTTAAAATCCATTAAAAAATCGTAAATTGGCCTTAAAATCCCTTTTAGTATTACGCGTGTAAAAAAAGCATGTTTTAAAAGGATAAACATGTCGACATACTGACATAGAACCAACATGATTGATCTGTAAAACGAGTTGATATAAAAATAGGAACAGAGAAAAGGGCACATGAAAAGAACTAAAGTCTTTTAGTAAGCTATATAAAAATAATTTATTTAATTCATATTAATGAAACTATTTTTTTCACAAAATAATTCTTTTATTATGAGTAAATCATGTTTTTATCATTTACTAAAACAATTTACTTCTTTTCGTCGTGTGACCTTTTCTTCGTTCCCATCTTTATATTGACTAGTTTTATATAGGGCCATTTTAGATTTATTTATTGAGATTGTCGGACTGACTTCCTCATCTTGGTTGTTATAGTCACAAAGTTTCGGCCGTTTTGCCTTCTGGCCTTCATCAGGTGTTTTGTATCGAACTGGGGAACCGTTTGTTAGGAGTCTCGAACCCAACCCTTTATTATTATTACGGGGGTACCGTGTTCGGACTCCAGCTAGGCTCTGGGACATAGTTGCTGATTCTCTGTTTTGAATGTTACTTTTCACTGCCTTCGTTCAGGATTGAACTCAGCACCTTTGGGTAACTGTAAACTTTGATACAACGTCTAGGACCACTTAGATCTATGTCAGTATGTCGACTATTTTACTAATTTGTAAAATATGTTTTTTTTTTCATCAGCGTTCAGATATTCAGCCTAACATTCACAGGCAATATGAATTGGAACAAATAATAAGAAGACATTGCCAAGGCTGCTGCAAAAATATCAGTTTCCTTTACCGCGTCAGAAAATTGCTGACATCTTACAATAACATACAAAGCCACTATTCGCCCATGCATGGAATATTGTTGTCGAACCTGAACTGATGCATCTACCGTTTTTTTATCGCTCTTAGACAGGATCCATCAAAGAGTCACTTATATAATCGGTGTCGCACTGTCAATCAAGCTCAAATATCTGTCACATCGTCGCGATATTGCATTTCTGTACCTGTTTTATGCAATGGAATATGCTTTTACGAACGTGTAGCACTGATACTCCCCCGCTGCATAAATACCTTCGACTAATCCGACAGGCAGCAAAATCCCAACTCTTCACTGTAGACGTCTCCAGATGCCGGAATAGTTTTCTATTCTAATAATTTCTTCCCTCGGATTTCTAAACTTTGGAATGATCTCCCAGTTTTCTCTCTCTCTCTCTCTCTCTCTCGCTCTCTCTCTCTCTGGCTGCTCTTACATGCAGAAATGTAACGTAACGCGAACAGGCACCTCGCTTCTCAACTCCCTACTTAGAATGTTCCCATAGATATGGTCTCTAATTTACAGTAGTCCCTTACATCTCACTGGAAATATGTTTTATGTTTTTTGTGAATTAAACTATAAATAAATTGTTTGGTGTGATTAAGAGTAAAAAAAAAAATCCTACAAAATATTAAATTGATTTTATCACTTATAGGTTCAGCATGTCACAATCTTAGAAAAAATACAATTTTCGCTCTAATGCATATCGTTGTACGAGAAAATTGCATGTCGAGAAACGACACGTTTACCTACAATACTGTTTTAACAAATCGATAAATGAAGAGATATTAATATTTTAGAAAATTTATTTTTCTAAGAATTTTTTTCTCTACTGTGTCTAAACAGCAGCAGGGAGGTAATAGTGACTCAGTGGTTAACGACACTGGCTGACAATCTGGCCGTGCCAAGTTCGAACCCAGTTCGTTTCACAAAAACATTTTAACTAAGAAACGTTGGCAACCTTCGTGTGGTCCCCCACCCTCTCGTAAGTATCCGATATCCTTCTAAAAAGAATGTTGTACTTCAACAAAGTTCACAATTACAGCATATCAGCAATTCTGGGATTTTTAAAAATTTTCTCATATGAGAAACGACTTCTACGGCATTTGAACCGAATGTTGTGTTCATTACAATAAAATTGAACTAACCTTTTTTTTAAATCTCGTTCTTGTGCCTCTTGGCCGTGCCTTTGAGTTGCTTGTATCCCACCGTTCCTCGCCTCTGGAAGCACGACCTTTCAACACATAATAACAGACGCAAGTCTATATGCGTTTTTTTTTTGTTGTTTTTGTTTTTAACAATTATGTTTTATTCAGCCAGAATGATTTTACTACGGTCAAAGTCGAGTCATCGTTTCTCATTACCTTAGAACAGGGATTCTTAACCGAGGTCCACATGGACCCTAGGGGTTCATGGAATATTTTGGGGGTTAGCAAGCAAAATATAACACATTGGAGGTCCACAATGATATTTTGGTGGTCCATGAATAAAACCAACTCCTAATAGTTGCTTTTTTTTATTTAATTTAGTTTTAATTTCTACTGTAATTTTAGTTTGCCGTGAAAATATCTGAAGTAGACATTCAAACAAATTTCACTGTATTTTCTAGACTTCCCAAAAATGTCCATAAAATTGCCTTGAAAGCAATAAAAAAAAAAAGTGATAGAAGTTGGTTTTAAATATGCGCCTCAGACAGTCAGTTATTTTCCTATTATATTGTCTGTCTGACTTTCTCCCTCCTATACTATGACCGATAGTTATGAAAGAGTCAAGAAAAAAAAATGAAGAAAAAAGAGGTCCATTCTAAGTTTGGACCCGCTGCCTTAGAAGGAGGGTGGCAGGTCTTTATTTTGCTATGATCTTAGTCGCCATTTTCTTCTTTTCGCAGACTCTACGGAATCTCTGTCTGATCCATTTTCTTAAAGATCCAGACACAGACATTTTTAATTTGCACTCTCTCTCTCTCTCTCTCTCTCTCTCTCTCTCTCTCTCTCTCTCTCTCTCTCTTCCATGATATCCATAATCAGATTCTCTGCGAGCTCGTCCGAATCTTCCCCCCAAATCACGTTCCACGAAGAGTCTTCGACGTTGCTATCGTACGACATCATGTCATTTACTCTTCCGCCTGTTTCACTCGGCTCTTTAATAGTGTTATGACATTTTCGGTTAACAAAGCAACCTACAGTTATGAACGCAAAATAACTTCTGTTCTAAAACAATATGCTTCAATTCTCAATTCTATATATGACACTGGCCACAAGTGATAGTCGGTCTACGCCTGGTCCATTATACAGGTCCTGAATATGACCTTAAACTATATCCAATGTTGAGGCCCCAGCTTGCGGGCCCTGGGAAGTGTGGAGTTACCTCTTAATTGCCATTGTTCCTAGGTCCACTATGACCCGGAGTGGTAGTACCTGTTAGAGTCCCAACTATGGGTTAACTAGAAACCGACTTGAAAAAAATATATTCTATTAAAAAAATTGTTCTTCAAAATCACTGGATTCGCCATTAAATAACCTGAAAAGGGTTGTGATATGCCGTAAAGCAAAAAAAAAAAAAAAAAAAAAAAAAACCCAAACAATTATTCAACAAAAAATTCTAATAGAATGATTATGGGGAAATAAATGCCAACAAATTCATCATGATGAATGATGCTCAAACAAACAAACAAACAAGCAAACAAACAAACAACAATCAATGAATAAAGAATAATCAACAATAATCAATAATATTGAAACAGATGATGAGGATGAGAATTGAGAATTTAGATTATTTGAATTATTCGGACTATCATTCGCATATTGAATTTGATTCTCACAACGTTTTAGTCGGTGCAACCTACAACTTTCTCCGGGTGCGATTTATTGAATTACTAAATAAAAAACATCACTATTAATGGTCTACCCATGAAAATGAAACCATGGTACTTCTCTGCAAAGCATAATTTTAAGATGAAAAGTTTGTTTTTTAGCTCTCACACTTATAATCGAGCACTTTATTTATTTTCTTTTAGTATAAACAAAAGCATTATATAATATATATAAATATATATATATATATATATATATATATATATATATATATATGTGTGTGTGTGTGTGTGTGCGCGCGCGCGTGTATGTGTGTGTGCGCGTGAAAGTGAAAATGTCTGTGTATGTGTGTGTGTGTATGTCTGTGTACATTTCCCTACACAATAACTCTGTCAATTTTCGATCTACAGACTCGAGATTTGACATAATGAGGTATTGAGATTTGGGGAATTTCTTTTTAATCGGTTTTCGGACAGAAATTTGGCTGTTAAGGGGTCAAAGTTCAACGATTTGACCTTTGAGAACTCTACCAAACTCCTCCACCAATTTTGGGTCTAAACACTTCAAATTTTAGATAAAAGTTTTTTGGACATGAATCAAACTTTATAATTTGATTTGAGCCCAAAACAACAAATGCTAATGGGTCAAAATTGGGGTCAAAGTTAAAAAAAAACAAAAAAAAAGAATTGACCTCTGCGGTCTCTACCAAATTACTCAAGTCAAGTTTTGGTCTAAATATTTGAAATTTTACATAAATTGTATTCAGAGTTGGACAAGCTTTTTAATCGGTTTTGTGCCGAAAAGTTGGCTGCCAAAGGGTCGAAGTTAAAAAAATTTTACATTTGCGGTCTCTAGCAAACTATGAAGCCAATTTTGGGTCTAAACATTTGAAATTTTACATAAAAGGTATTCAGACATGTGGCAAGGTTTTGAATCAGTTTTTGGGCGAATGTTCCGCTGCCAAGTGCCAAGGTTGAAAGAGTTGACCATGCAGATTCTACTAAACTCCTCCGCCAATTTTGGGTCTAAACACTTGAAATTTCAGATGTAGTTTCCTTGGACATGGGCCTAATATTTTAATTTGATTTGAGCCCAAAACAATAAATATTAAGGGGGTCAAAAGTGTAAAATAATTGACCCCTGTGGTCCTTATCAACTTTTCTCTATCTTAGTTTAGGAAGCCTATTATATAGAAAGGAATTACCGTACAGGAAGGGAAATTAATAAAATAAATTAATTATCTCCCTCACACTAGTTAAATTTAACAGAAAGCATAAAAATAAAATAAAATAAAATAAATAAAGAAATAAATGCGGGCGTGAAATTTTTTTTCCTCGGACAGAAACAACATGGCTGACGAGAGCCGAACATCGTTTACGTGTTACCATTAACTGGTTCCCTTTATGTTGGGCTTGAAACCGACGGTACCAATGTTTTTCTGAACTTCTGTACTATTAAATAAATATTAAGCTCTTATATCGCAAAAGTTTTTCTTTGTAATTGAGCACATTGTTGAAATTCTTTCCCCCAAAAACAGTATATATATATATATATATATATATATATATATATATATATATATATATATATATATATATATATATATACTGTTTTATGAGTTTTATATCTATTCTTTTTTTTTACATGTATAGTCTTATGACGTATTACTACACAACCACACACACATACACACACATATGCACACACACACATATATATTTTAATAATAATAATTATATAATCTCTTACATTCTGAAAATTATACATATATATATATACATATATATATATACATATATATATATATATATATATATATATATATATATATATATATATATATATATATATATATATATAGAACCTACTTTTGCTTTTATAAATTATTTATATACACGGTATAATCGCGTTGACACACTGGTTCTCGGCAGATCACCGAAGTTAAGCAACGCTGAGTCTGATTAGTATCAGATGGGTGATCATTTTGGAATTATAAGCGCTGTATGTGCTCTCTGCTTATCTCGGCATTTGTTTCCAGTCGTCATGTACTTCACTTGCCACTGTTTTTTAACAATGTCGTCTCGGGAAAGGTGTGGTTCGAGATTGCGCACCTCCTGCCACAAAAATTTCACGCGCAATGAACCCTCCGTGGGTATCCATAGTCTGTCAAAGACTAAAGGAGCCTGCTATATATATATATATATATATATATATATATATATATATATATATATATATATATATATGATGAGAATAATGGAAATAGTATTCCGACAAAATAAAGAGATAAAACTGACCATCAACGTTTCATCTTTATTGCTAGACTTCCTCTGGATGAACGAAATTAAAAAAACAAAGCACCAGTACACATATTTGAAAATATATTCTTGATGTAATGAAAAGTATGACTTGTTCCGTTTCAGAAACTATTTTTTTTTTGAATTTATAATTCTTTTCATTTCTGAAATATGGAAAGGTCATGCATTTCATTACATCAAAAATATATTTTCAAATATTTGTACTGGTGTTTTGTTTTCTTAATTTCATTCAGCGGGAAGAAGTCTCGCAATAAAGACGAAATAAACACATACCACTTTGTTCCTTTCTCTCTCTCTCTCTCTCTCTCTCTCTATATATATATATATATATATATATATATATATATATATATATATATATATATAAAGAAAGAGAAAGAATGAGAGAGAGAGAGAGAGAGAGAGAGAGAGAGAGAGATTGGGAATGATCCAGCATTTTCTGAGACTTACTATGTTAGTAAATAAAATATAGGATTTATTTCTTGTGTATTCAATATTACTATCACGATGCCCGAATAGTTAAGAACTATCAGAACTAATATCGTTCGACCAGCAGTAAAGTCATATAAGCCACACTGATGACTGTTAGTCTACATGAAACATATGCATGTTGATAATATATATATATATATATATATATATATATATATATATATATATGTGTGTGTGTGTGTGTGTGTGTGTGTGTGTGTGTTAGAATCGAGCCCTGACGTTGTCCGGGATTGAATAAGGGTCAACGAATGTTCCACATTTCCAATACTTTTATCGTCATCGAAATCGGTGAAATTACCTATTTTTAAATGAAATTGATTAATGTCCTGCTCTTATCGGGAACCTACCGCAGTGCACTGAGAGAAAACTTCAGATGTTTTCCCGCAGTGACGTAGCCCAGAATACATTGTAGTCTTAATTGCACTGTAGAGAACCTACTGTTGCTTTTATAAAATTATTTTTATATAATGGCTTAAATTAATGTCTAAAATGCAAAAGCAAAGTAGCAAGCTTCAATTGTGCTCTAAACAGAAACATTCATTTCGAACGTCTCCCAGGCTTATGAAAGAACCCACTGTTGATTTTATACGCCGGGCCCTTCTGTTTGTACGGTTATATAGCTTCCCAAATGCATTTTCCTGTTAGGCTGTATTAGGATGTTAACTTTGGTCGAAATCGAACTGTTTCTACTTTAATCGACTTTTTTCTAATTATCGATTTCCTATACTTATCGAGAATATTCCGACAAAAAATCTGTCTAAGAATACTGTTAGACATATAAAGTCATTTTGTGTTGAATCGAAAGAAATCAGCCCAGCCGTTTCTGAGTTCATAGGGACAGAACTTACAAACTCTATCACACACACACATAAATATTTAATAATAATAATTGTAATAATAATAATAATAATAATAATTTTCAGAATGTAAGAAATTATATAATTATTAATATATATATATATGTGTGTGTATGTGTGTGTATGTGTGTGTGTGTGTGTAGTAATACGTCATAAGACTATACACGTAAAAAAAAGAAAAGATATAAAACTCTTAAAATCCATACGACGCTGGGACACGTGGCGTAACGGATAATAGTGCTAAGTCATAAGCTGTTCTAAGTGAAAGTTTTCTAAATGTTGAACGTTTAAATCTCGATACAGGATACGAAAAATACAATTACGACTTACTTTAGACTTCTACTCGGTCATGTCATGTTTGATGTAACGGAAGCAAAATTGCATATACATTCTGTCTTTGTTTTTGCGACGGTGGTATTTTCCTCCGAAACTCTTGCAAAACACATCCATTACATATTATATCTAACTCGCCTGGATTAATCACACAAGTCATTGTTTATGATCACTCACTAATAAAACAATATAGTGTTACCGGAAGTTTAAGTGACAACAAGGCCGGAGTTTATAACTTACATCGGTCGTAATATTATGACAATAACATCGAATATGAGAACAGAAGTCCAAATAATACAAATGATGATGATGATGATGATGATGATGATGATGATGATGATGACGACGACGACGACGATGATGATGATGATGACGACGGCGACGACGACGACGACGACGATGATGATGATGATGATGATGATGATGATGATGATGATGAATGCAGTCGTAATCTAAATTGTGTCAGTTTTTGCTAGGTTTTATTTGGAATGTGTTTACAGCTTTTCCATTGTCAACTAGCGTCTCTCGGACAGTAATGGACACTTTTCGTGCAACAAAAGGAAAATATTCATGAAGTTCGGAACACTCAACCTGCTTCCAATACCTAATCGGTCTCTCGTACTTATGCGAGAAGGTGTTCGTTATGCATTTGTCTATATTGCTGTACACCCGGTTTAGGAATAGATCCGTTCGGTGCGGGGTCTCCAAAAGGGCCCCTTCAAACGGTCGCTTTCGAAGCGGAAACACGGTCCTTATTTCCAGGATCGGACTTCGTTTTCCGCCGTAGGTGACGTCGTAAATGTGCGTCCCGTTCGTATCGTAAAAGAAGATGTCGATGTACGGCCAGCAGACGCCCTTCCGACGACACACGCTGAGAGCATTATGATAAAACTTCCATTGAAACGCGGTCTGCGCACCCACGGTGAAGTTCGGATACTTGCGCAACGCAATGTCAACCAAATACTTTTTTTTTCTAGAATCGACGAATACGTCGACATCGTCATCCCAGGGGATGAAGCCGTGGTGCCGGTAAGATCCAACCAGTGTACCACCGTGGAGAAAGAACGTGATGTTGTGCTCACGACACAGATCTATGAATATCTGGAAAACATACAGAAATACCGTTTTCTCTTTCAAAGATATCCTTGGTCGGAAAGTTTCATTAAGCGGTGCAGATTTTGGTATGGGGATGTCGTTAAGGTCGCAGCTGTGGTCAATGTCTTTGGTGACAAGTTTGAGTGTGTCTGTTTCCCGTAGAAGGGCAAAAAGCGAACCGTTCTTTCTGTGGCCGAAGTTTTCATCCACTTGGACTTTGTTGTTGTAGATGATTCGCAATCCGAAGTCAGGAGTCTCTGTAGTTGTTTGTAAACGTACGTTTTCTACGGTGGTGTTTATGGTGGTGGCGTTTGCAGTTTGTGTAGAACTATTGCTTTTAAGACGTGGTTTTGATTTATTCGTAACCGCAGCGCCAGAATTGTTTGAATCCTGTCTCGTACAAGAACAATGGTTATGGATTAAGGGTATTTTCGACGTATTCCGGAACTCTCCGATCATCAAATAAAATGTACTTAGTATCACGAATGTCGCGATGATGGTAAAAAATTTAAGCCTTTGAAAATTCATATTTTATTTCCACTTTTATTTTAGCATACGCGCGCGCGTGTGTAATGGGTGTTATTTTGAATGCTTTTCTTTGAGTAAGAATTTATTGTGGTAAGATTTATTAGTAGATCGTCAGTTATCATTGATCTTCATATTGAACCATAAGCAAATTACTTATCTATTATAATAAAGTCTGTTTATCTGTTCATAATTTGGTTAATATATATACAAAAGGTATGATATTTCGCAAATAGGTTTTAATACTGAAAACCTATGCTTCTATAACTGCAGGGCTTTTATATATAGTATTTATTACAAAAAATCGATATTAAAGAGGTTATCTCACGTGCATATAAAATGAAAGAAAATTTGTTTTAATAGAAATTATTAATAGAGTTGTTTTAAGTATTCTATTTAGAAATATTATATAAAGTTGATTTATTTCATTTATTTTTAATTTAATTTACTTTTGATTATTTTTTTTATTATTAGCAGTATAATTAACACCAGCTCCGTTTAAAAATGGGAGTTTATGATTGATTTCCCTTTAATCTATAAGATTTTTATTTCCCTGTTTGAATTTCATAAGTGAAGATGGCGATGCTTCCAAAACACCAAAATATGGTCAACTTTCAGGAGAACGTAACAATTTAGGATATTTGGTGCATCTTAAATAGTATGTGACGAATCTCTCCGTCTGGCAATATGTTTTATTTACCTGGCAACGCCGGGTATGTACAGCTAGTTCACAATAAATTGCGAAGCTATTGTTTCTTTTAATTTTACGAGCAGATGTATGTTTCATCCAACTGCTTGTGCAATTCAGAAATTTACATTTATCGATTCCTTGTAGGCATCATATAATGCATTATTCTATATATATATATATATATATATATATATATATATATATATATATATATATATATATATATATCGTTTTCTATATCAAAAGCGGTAATTACTTTTTTTTATACTTCCAAAAGTAGTATTTGCAGGGAGTATTCTTCGTCTCCTAATAAGTATTGCTTATAATAATAATAATAATAATAATAATAATAATAATAATAATAATAATAATAATAATAATAATAATAATAATAATAATAATAATGATAATAATAATAATAATAATAATAATAATAATAATAATAATAGTAATAATAATAATAAGCTCTTACTCTTGTACTAAAAATTTCTGCAGTAAATACACAAGCAATTATCTACACGCAATATTTTTTTTTATTATTCATTCTGCATAGTTTTGTCAAAGAAATGTTATTTTTTACCATTTTTTTTTTAAATACGGCCAAGTGATCTATTATCATCTATTACAATATGCATGGAAAGCAGATCAGAATCAAACAAACTCATCTGAAGGCATTGTTTCCGAAATTCCAAACTATATATATTTCAACTTTATATGTATATAAAAATAATAATTGTGCAACGGCTTATTCGCGTGCATTTTGAACTAAACTCATCACCAGATCACTTAAATTAACATATATACATATATAAATAGCATAATATATAATCATTTTATCATTTTCAAGGTAGCGCTAGACAAAAAAGAAAATAATTCAGGACTATAACCTTAATAATTGATGATTATAATATGTGTGTTTACCTAGTCAAATAACGAAATAATTACTAAAGAAATTAATTTGCAACAAATTTACTCTGAATTTGCGCAGTTCAACTGGAAAGAGAATTGGCTATGTTTTACCGCCAAGGTTTCCGGTTGGAGAAAAAGAGATTATTTCTTTTCATAGTTTTTTATAATAATCTAGATAGTGCCGGATGACACTTCTAGTATCAATAAATACTTTTTCCGGATGACACTTCTAGTATTAATAAATACTTTTTCCGTAAAAAATAATTAATTATATTCAGTTATTAGTATCGTAAAACTGTAATGAAATTAATAATTTGCAATTTTAGAAATTGTCTAGCATCACTGATGAGTCATAGACGACGAAATAGCTAACAACGAATAACTACATATATGTATAAACACGCACACACACATATGTTAGTCAATTAAAGAATCTCTTTCAATGGTGAACATTTTTTTAAGGAAGGGAATCCATTTTGTAATATGTATTAACCGAGGTAGCTACGACCTGTATTCATGTAACAAGTCTGATGGAAATCCCCGAATATTTTTCCTTACTTTTCTCTTCTATCTCTTTTCTCTTCTATATTCTCTCTTATACTTTCTGCGTCCCCAGTCCTTTTTTATGAGTCATAATTTTCTTTATCTTTGTCTTTCTCTCCTCACTTAATAAAATTGTAAAATCAAATAAATTAAATGCGTATATTTAGTTCTTAATAGTAATGTCGACAGTATTTCCCAGAGCGCTCCAAATCTATAAATCTATTTAGGATAAAAGTAAGTTACAATTGTTATCTCCCTCTTAATTTCTGCGTCTGTGTCTTCCTGCCATTTTTATATGTAATATATTTTTTTCCTTTATATTCCCCCTGTCGCTTAATTAAATTAAAAGAAATAAAATGTGTATATATTTAGTTCTTTTAATTTAGTAATGTCGAGGGCTTATTAAAATCTATAAATCCATAAAGATAAGAGTAAGTTACAAATTATTATATTAAAATATCAGTAAAATCACAACAAAGTTACGTGTTTTTTTTAAAAATCAAATTACAAATATCTTAAGTTTTAAAATATTTAAATTTGTAATCCTAGTCCTCAATTTTTGATTATTTATATATTTACTCGACATCTGTCATAATTTACTTTTTCTTTGTATTTTTCTCTTCAATCAAGTGTGTAAATTTAGTTCTTGTAATTTAATTAGTAATTTCGATTGGTTCTTCAAATCTATAAATCTATAAAAGGATTAAAGTAAGTTCAGATTATTATCTCCCTTTCAATTTCAACGTCGGTGTCTTTCTGCCTTTTTTTTATATGTCATAATTTTTTTCTTTGTATTTTTTTTCCTCACTTACTTAAATTTAATTAAACTAAATATACACATATTTAGTTCTTGTGATTTAAATATGGCGATAGGTTTTTCAAATCTATAAATTTAGAAGGATAAATGTAAGTTCAAATTACTATATAAAAATATCAGCAAAATCTAAACAATTTAACGTTTTTATTCAAATTATATTAAGTGTAAAAATATTTAAATTTGTAATCACAATCCTCAATTCTTTTTATTTACGTATATTTACTTGATATTTAGAAAAATTGGCAAATCGTTGCATGTATTTGAATAAACAAAACTAATACGATATATTAGAAAATTAATTAAACCAATTAAATAACAATCAATTTATTTTTATATCCGCTATTAAATTCCCATTAATCCCGATGATATTTATATTCGCCATTAAATTCCCGATAACATTTAAAAGAATTATTCTCCTTTATCCATATATAAAGAAGCAATACTTTGAAATTTTCTTTAAAATTTTAATCCGAAATGTAAACAAAAAAATTATGTTTACTTATTTATTTATTGAGTATGACATCTAAATTGATTCTAAATTATAGAATAAAATCTATGAATATATAATTTACGCAAATATATAATTAATGCAAATATATAATTTACGCAAATATATAATTTACTCAAGTGTATAATTTACGCAAAAATATAATTTACGCAAAAATATAACTTACGCGAATAATTTACTCAAATATATTATGTACGCAAATATATAATTGACTTAAATATATAATTTATGAAAATGTATAATTTTCTCCAAAATATAATTTACACAAATATGCAAATTACTAAAATATTAAATCCATGCGAATTTATAATTTACGCAAAGTTACAATTTACTCAAATATATAATTGATGAAAATATATAATTTACACAAATATATTATTCACAAAACATATAATTTATTCAAATACATAATTCACACAGATATTGAAATTAATTATATATATAATTTACTTACATATATAATTTGTTGTAAATATATAATTTACTTAAATATATTATTCACACAAATATCTAATTCACTCAAATACATAATTTACTCAAATATATTACGCAAATATTTTATGTACTAAAATATATAATTTACTAAATACATAGCATATGCAAATATATAATTTACTCAGATATATAATTTATGCAATTATATAACTTATACAAATATATAATTTACGCATATATATGATTTCCTTAAATATATAATTCACGTAAATATATATTTTACTAAAATAGATACATTACTTAAATATATAATTTATGTAAATATATAATTTACATAAATATTTAATTTGAACTCATTTAGAATCCATCTACGCAATATTCCTCAATTTTTTCCTAGACTAAATCAAATTAAATAAACAACGAAATCAAATGAATTGCATTTTATTGAACAGTTTAAAAGAGTAATTATATTTTTCTCTTTAGATTGACCAAACAAACGCAAATACTAGCTTAAAATCCGCCTATGCAGGGATCAATCAATTTTTCCCAGAAGTAAAATAACCCCGAAATAAACAGCATTTTTGTATTACTTGTTAAATTTAGTATTTTTTAGTAAACGGATTTTCACTTCCATATTGTACTATAAAGATAAGCAACTAATTATTTATTAAAAAAAAATATTTATTTAAAGAAAATTGATGGAATATTAAACAATGTTTTGCTTACATTTGAAACCGAGAATTGTAATACGAACAATTAATTATATATTAAATAAAAAAAGAAGAAAAATCAATTGTATTAGTATAAGTAGTTTAAAAATAGTAATTATACTTGTATTTTTATTATTATTAAATTATATTTTTACTTTCGATTAGTTCAGCGTTTTTCTCTTGCAATCAGTTCATATCATGACGTAAGGAAGCGTGTTAGTACGGTTTTTATTATTGTCACTAACAATACTCAGGATACTTTTTATTGCTTTTAATAATTTAGAAGTTCAGATATGTATTAAATGGAGAACATATAGCAATCGGGTAGACAGACAAATTTCGTGTTTTATACATAGAAATATAGACATAAGTAAATAAATAGATAAATATAGATAAATAGATAGACAGATAGATGGATAATTGTGTGTGAATTATTATTGTATGCAAGCAAAAACTTAATGAATTCTTACTCTGGAATAAAATAAAGGTAGATACTTACAAACACGCCAGTAGGAATTAAGTTGTTCAAAAAGAATTATATTTAAAAAAAAAAAAAAAAAAAAGCACCGAAAAAAAAAGCACCAAAAAAAAAAAAAAAAAAAAAACTCCCTGAGATTTCGCGAAATTTTCAGAAATCTTAAATGTTTTCAATCAGACTGTGGTTATTCTATTTTTATTTTCTCTCTCTCTCTCTTTCTTTCTTTTTTTTTTTTTTGATTAATCAAGTATCGGGTTACTAAAATCCAATGATAAATGTCACTGCAGGCGTTTTGGTGTGTTTTTCGTTGTTTTTTTTTTCTCCGTTAAATAAGCGAGGCTAAACAACGTTAAGCAGGTAGGCACAAAAATCGGTGAAATACCAGGCGCTGTATGCGCTTTACGCTTATCTTGGCATTCTTTTACGTCGTCCTGAACTTCTTGAAACTGAAATCAAGACGTCCCAACTCAGGAGAGAAGTTGTTAGTTATTTAACAACTCTTGCCTCACAATTTAGCAACAGTCATTCATCATCCCGGCAGGATGATCAGATAGTCGCCGTCACAGATTTGCATTCTCAGTCCTTAATAAAAAAAAAAAGAAAAACACGCACATACAATATTAAAAGCTTAGCACAGAACGTTTAGTGCGCCAGATTAGAGTTCCATTATGCTATAATTTAAAAAAAAAAGCAAAACTTATTTTATCGACTTAGGTGTAGGGTGATGTGGAATAAGGGGAAGGAGAGGCGGTAGGTGTGGATTGTGTGTGTGTATGTGTGTGTGCATGCGTGCGTGCGTGTGTATGTGTGTGTGCATGCGTGCGTGCGTGTGTGTACGTGTGTGTGAGCGTGTGTTATTATTTTACTCTTAACAAATAACAGATTCAAAATTAAACAATACATAATATATATAACAGTATATACTGCTGTCATCAAAACAGAAAAACTGTGTGTGTGTGTTTTTTTTTAATTCGACAGTGCTGAAGTTGTTTGGTTTTAACTCGTCATTTCTGCTCACACTATTTTGACATATTATGACAATACGGGCCAGGTTATAAAGAAGACGCGTATGCGCGCGCACACGCATAGTTAAATAAGTTTTAAATGTACTGAACTAAAAGAAACAATTCTTTTTCGAAAGTGCTCAATACATATGTAGAGCTATTATAAGTGAAATATAGGTATCCTTAGTCATGTGAGCTGAGTTTCAAATGTTTCTGCATATCGATGGAAAATCGAACTCATATATAGCGTCAGTTGAAATAATGATAATAATAGCAATAATAATAAATACACACACACGCACACACACACACATCTATATATATATATATATATATATATATATATATATATATATATATAAATTTTTAGTCATTCAATGAATTTAAAAATTTATGACGTGAAATGTTTGAGTTTCAGATCAAAAGATTTTTTTATTATTCTATGTAAGACAAAGAATCAAAGAATACATTAGAAATATTGCCCCAGGAAAATGCCTAATTCGGATCATTACACATTGTGATGTGGATTACTCAAAATACAGTTTGGATCGTTTTACCACACTGCTTTCAAAGACATTCACTTCGGATTTTACCATGCAATTTGGATGTTAACTTTTATATCCTTTTCTTTAACTTCCCTTACTCTATGACTTTTAATTACTTAATCAATTTTTAATTGTGATTTTCTATGTCTCACTGACTTTAGCAAATAAGGTGTAAACCATTATAACTATTTGCTAATATTTTCTCCTCTGAAGGGATGGAAGACATCGAAATCCTATAGGATAAGGAGTTATAATATTTCAAATGTATTCTTTGTCTTACATAGAACAATAAAAGTCTTTTGATCTGAAACTCAAACATTTCACGTCATAAATCTTTAAATTCATTGAATGACTAAAAAATTTGATTTATTTGCTCTATCTTGTATATCGAGCAATTCTTATTTAGGTGGGATAATACTTATAGAATATTACTGCCAGTAATATCTTGTAATCACAGGTTGTCATACCAGCTGATTGTTGGATAATTTTATTCTGAAGTATATATATATATATATATATATATATATATATATATATATATATATATATATATATACATACATATATATATATATATATCTATACATACATATATATATATATATATATATATATGTATGTATATATGTGTGTGTGTGTATGTTTTTCAATTATATTTTAGCTTTTACTTATACCAACCCTTTAATTTATGAACCTCAATGTAATTACAGAGCGGTTAACAAGTAAATGACAAAAGTCTATATTCTAAATTTCAAGATGTTGACCATCTTACAATTTATTCTTTTAAATACGTTGACATGCCCAATTCCTGACAGAACTTGTTTCGTAGCGCAAGATCATTTGTTTATGAATCTATTCTGCCTTTAACTGCTCAGGAGAAAAAGCAACCATCAATCATGAAAAAAAAAATGCATATGGGTATTATTACAAAATTCGAAAATTAGGAGAGAAGTTTCAATTACCTTTTATTTTTTTCTTTTATTACGCCATGTTTGAATTTTCAATAACAAACACCCATACAAAATTTCAGCCGGATCGGCCCAATAGTTTTTGAGAAAAAAGTGGAACTTAAGTACTAATATCGATAAATCTTAAATTATGCATCGAACGGATATCATAACACTTAGTTCACTGCACCTTAGCATAACAAGGGTCCATACAAAATTTCAACCAGATCGACCAGTAATTCCGAAAAAAAATGTGGTAGATAGATTGACAAACCAACAAAAAGACAAACTAATGGAATCATTCAAACACTACTGTGTTTGAATATATCGTTAAGTGTTAATTTTACTTATTTAAAACTGCTTTAAAGCTTCACCGCTCACTCATTTTGCGATCAAATTTCAAACAATTTTTTCAGTTCATAGGTCACCTTCTCAGCTATATTTTGAAATAAAAAACTTTTCAATTTTCGTTCAATGATAGAAAAGTTATAATAAAATTACTAGTGTTCAAAAAATCCTCAGAGTTAGTGAGGAACGGAGAGATGGATTCTTCTGATTGGCTGTTGGTTACCATTGCATCTTTTTCAACATTGACGTTTTAGAGACGATTTATTCTGATTGGCTGTTGCTTACAATAGCAACTTTTTCGTCGTCGCTCGTTAATTTTGTTTTCTCTCTTTTTTGTCTCTTCTTTCTGTTTATTCACTGCATTATTTTTTTTTATTTAAAAAGTTAGTAATAATATTTTTATGGGTTGTTAACCACGCGTATGATATTGAACACAAAGAGAAAATAATTTTCCAAAGCAAAGCCTGGAAAAGTCATGGATTACATGGAAAAATGCGAGCATGAAGAGTAATATGGTTAAGATTAAACTTAGAAAAGTAAAAATGACTAGTTGTTAAAATTGGAAAAGAAAAAGACAAGATATTCTAGTAAAAAATATAGTGAATTTATAACTTAAAATATTGCAGCATTAAGAATTTATATATAATGTTAAATTGAACTAAAAAAAAAAAATCTTAATGATGCAATGTTTTATTATATTTTTTATTAGAATAACTTGTCCTTTTCTTTTCCAGTTTTATCAGCCTGTCTTTTTACTTTTCTAAGCTTAATCTTAACCATATTACGTTTCATGCTCACATTTTTCTATGTAATATAATATAGATTATTCAATAAATCACAATAAATAAGTGTCAATTAATAAAATGTCACTTTTCACAACCAATATGCAAATATCAAGCAGTTTCATTGGATTAAGCACGCCGAGAGCAGGTTCAAATCGTTTTCGCGAATACTGACGATGGTGACGCACTCATAAAGCTGAGTCAATTTGCGATCGTTCACGGTTTGGCGCATCATTAATAGATCAAGACTGTTGAAGAAGTACTGCGTGGCGAGTCCTGTTGTTCAATTCGTCTCCACGGCAGTCGGTTAGAACATATATCTGTTGAGAAAGAAATAAACTTCGCGTAGACATTTAATTAAGAGATTGGTCTATAATTTAATGCAGTGGAATTTCCACCCGCACAACCATCAACCATATACGTTTTACAGGCCTATGCGAATTTCGAGAGTTAACACAATTCGTCCGTTTGTGGAGCATAATACCGTTTGTCTGCTTCCCGGCTGACTATAACGTAGTCGTGTTTTTTTTATTACATTTTCACCCCAAACAAGGCACATCGCCACTTTGATGTAGGGGGCTACTATCAGGACATAAGCTACAGGGGTACTATGTAGGTAGTTGGGCAACAAGATATCGATTCACGTTGGACTTGAACTTCTGCATATCAGTACAGTTGGGGAAGTAGGAACCCGGAAGAGAATTCCAAAGTCTAGCGGTTGTGGAGAAGAAACTACTGGAGTAGAAGGCTCTCTTACATTTAGGGATCTCTATTCTGAAGGGGTGGGATTTAGCTGCTTGTCGGGTTTGTCGAGGGTATTTACGTCGAGGGGGTACGAGTGCTTGCAGTTCGTCGGAGCATTCTCCGTTAAAGTACTTGTAGAACAGGCAGATGGATGCTACATTTCGTCGATGGGACAGAGGCTGGACAGAGAACTATCAGGTTGGCAACTCTCTTTTGAACCTTGTCTAGGAGCGAAAGACTAATAGCATATGCACCAGCCCAAATATGACAACAATACTCCATACATGGGTTAATGGTGACGTTATTTTCATGGCAAATGCTCGACTGAGCTCCAATCTATGCCCCTCCCCTCGCAAAACTTTCACAAGAAACACCCGACTAGCAGAAAACACTATCAATAATTTTACCCACTCTTTATCTGTGCCTAAACCTAAACGTAGATTTCATAAACAAAGCTTCTTTCTTAGAACTGCACGCCTATGGAATTGTCTTCCGTTTTCCTGCTTTCCAGCTGACTACAATATGGTTGTCTTCAAGTCTAACGTAAACAAATTTTTTGATGAGCTTTTCTATATAAGTAAACAAATTTACCAAATTTCCATTACTAACGATTACTGTATTGTCCAATTTCTACTGTACGCTCTTTAACCCCTTATCCTCGAGTGGCCTCTTGGCCTTGATAAGTGGTGATGCCTATGTAAAAAAAGGATACTTGACCATTATATTTGAATATCAGTCACAGTGAAAACTTGGGTGGAGTAAGATTATCTAAATGGACGACTCGATAGGAATTTAGGTTCTCTCTACCGTGCTAGTAAACTACTAACGCCCGAAAGTATCCTTTTTTTTTTTACATAGGCATCACTACTTATAAGTGGTGACCTCTTGAGAAAAATCATGTTCGTGGTGACGTTACCACTGTACCAACGTGACACGCATATGAACTGATTAAAAATTAAAAATTAAAAATTAAAAATAAACTAAGATGAAGATACAAAATGTATAACGATTTTTTTTAATTTGGACCCATTTTTGATCCCTTGGAAAACTATTTTAATCGGCTAAAGATCCATTAAAAAATGGTCCGTTAAAAATCCAATCATTTCTCTGCGACTTTTACTTTCGGACAAGATTGAGTTTCAAAATATGGAGACACACACACGTACAGTACTGTTTCGCAACTCATCAGTGTGGCTAGACAGGCAACTACCTCAAGCCAGGATTTAAATCCGACCGCCTGTACGACAGTCAAGGCTCTTAACCATAAAGCTAATCGGCGGATGCTGTGCGAGTCGTGAATTAACGATGTTTTGACATCGTCCGAAATACCTAAGCTCGATTTGTTTACATAAAGAGCATCATTTATATGCTAATGGTAATTCGTGTACCACTTCTCAATATGCTCAACCCAAGATGAGGAGCATTATAGTCATCCACATACAGTACTGCTTCGCTGTTTCACAGCTCATCAGTGCGGCTTGACAGGCAACTATATATATATATATATATATATATATATATATATATATATATATATATATATATATATACTAGCAAAAGTACCTGTCGTTGACTGAGGTCAAAAACAGCCTACAGAAAATGGACTCTGATTTATGATAGGTTATGAAAAGGAAGGGTTGTAAATTTGGGTTGAATTTGGGGGTATCAAAACCAAAGCAAAATATGATGAAAGTAAAAATAGATAAACCCCATAATTTATTATACCATACCTGTTCACACTGAAACACTTATCACAATATTCTGTGGATCTATATTAAAAAACCTTGTTAAACTTTGTTACTATTTCGATTCTACGGAGGTTAGGTGCGAACGAACACCCCATAATTTTATTATACCATATTTCTTCAAACTGAAACATAATTATCAAAGTATACTTACACAGATAGATATGAAAAGTCTTTATTAAAGTTTGTGCCTATTTCCATTCTATGGGGGCCAGGCGCGAACGCAAACCCCACAATTTTATTATACCATCCCTATTTAAGTTTAAACATACTTATCAAAGTATTCTTATATACATCGATATCAAAAACATCTGTAAACGTGTTTTTTTTTTAAATTTTTAATTTTTTTATTTCCATGCTTTGTGGACCAGGCGCGTATGCAGACCCCACAATTTTAATGAACCACAGTTCTGCCGGATCAAACATACCCATTCCTGTGTCTCGATACATCTTCTATCATTATATGTGATAGTTTTCTATAATAGTCAAACATATAGGAGCCTATTTGTGACCACACACACACACACGCACACACACACACGCAACACACACAGACATTCAGCTTTATATTATATATATATATACACACACATAGACACAAACTATATATATATGCACACACACAAATACGTACACACCGACGGAACGGCATAATTACGTTGACACACCGGTTCTCGTCAGATCACCGAAGTTAAGCAACATTAAGCCTGGCTAGTACCAGATGGGTGACCATTTGGGAATTCTAGACGCTATATGTGCTTCCCACTTATCTCGGCATTGTTTCCAGTCGTCCTGAACCTCCCCTTGCCACTGGTATTCAACAGTGTCAACTCAGGAAAGGTGTGGTTAGAGATTGCGCAACTCTTGCCTCAAAAATTTCACGCGCAGACATCCTTACAGTGGATATCCATAGTCTGTCAAAACTGAAGGAAGTTCTATATATATATATATATATATATATATATATATATATATATATATATATGAAGCTTTTAATCTTTTATATGTTGAGATATTGCTTTATATATACAAAGCAACGGAAAGTTTGTAGTGTGGCGGTGATTTTTGTTTGTGTTGTTGGTAAAGATTTTGATGCAAAACTTTATTAAAAATATAGTTTGATACAGGTCAGATAAATAATAATGATCATAAATGACTATTTTGCAAAAGTTTAGTACATCCGTATTATTTTCATGGAAATGTATATACATATGGGAGATGAAAAGACGCCACTTACCGACATGAAGTGAGATCATTTCAACAAACAAGATGGCTACCATTCTGAGTTTGCGATCGTTAAAAATGGAAACAATAAAAAAAAAAAAACCCCCAGGAAACTAAAATAAAATCTAAGATTCAATGGTGATAATAACCTCGTTACATAATACAATGTGACTCCTATTATCTCTTTCTTTATCATGTAAGTAGTATTTATTACATGTTTTGATCAATAAAGCCGGTCATATGAAATAATTTTTTTTGATAGACGTATTGTAATCTTTTAAATTAAATATTCCTAATCATAATTAGTGTTTCTAGCACAAATTTGGTATGCATCGACCATCCCCACATTTCAACCAGCGCATTTATCTTTTATTACACAACCATATGCTCCTACACATTTTCTTTTTTAGTTATGCGTCCTTGTATGCCTATGAATAGTTCCGTCCGTCGGAATCTGTGTTTGCAATGCTTTAGTTTAAATAGAATTTACGTTAGTTTGTCACGCTTCAGTTTGAAACAGCAAGTTTTGTAGGTCTGGATCGGTTTATTTGGAAATAGAATTTGTGTTGTTCTGTAAGACTTAATTTTGAAATAGCATTTTTATAGAGCTGTTATATTTAAATTTGAAATAGAAATTTCGTTGGTCTGTCGCGCTTTATTTTGAAATAGTATTTTCGCTGCTAAGACACATCTAACAAACTTATTAAAAGTGTTTATATATCGGTCTGTCTGGAAGGCATCAGGTTAAAATAGACTTTTTGTTGGTTTGTGACGCATAAATTTGAAGTACAATTTTCGTTCGTTTGTTTAAGTAAGAAAAAATACCCGTTGATATGTCACATTTAAATTCGAACTTGAATTTACGTTGGTCTGTCACACAACAGTTTGAAATTGAATTTACATTTGTTTGCCACAACTATGTTTCAAATTCAATTTTTGTTGATCGGTCGCACCCAAAAATAAAATACTTCTTTGGTCTGTTACACTTAAGTGGGAAAAATATAGTTTTGTCACACCTGAGTTTGAAAAAGAGTTTCCGTTGGTCTGTCATAAGTAAGTGTGAAAAATAATTTCTGTTGGTCTGTCGCACGTAAGTTTGAAAAAGAATTTCCGTTGGTCTGTCAGAACTAAGTTTGAAAAAAATAATTTCTGCTAGTATGTCACGGCTAAGTTTGTAAAAGAATTTCCGTTGGTTTGCCATCCCTAAGTTTGAAAGTAAATTTCCGTTAGTCTGTCATAACTAAGTCTGAAAAAGAATTTCCGTTGCTCTGTAATACCTAAGTTTGACAATAAATTTCCGTTGGTTTGTCACACCCGAAGTTTGAAATTGAATTCCCTTCATTCTGTCGTGCAATTAAATTTCTTCTCGCTAAATACGCAGATAAAATAGATGCATCTTAAGAAAAGGTCACGTCTAATATTTAAGAAAAACATAAACAGGTAAAAATGATGAGCTACACACTAACAATAAAAGCGGCACTTTCTCTGCTTTATGTCTGTTCGTATTTTGAAGTTTTAAGGGAGATAACTACATGAAAGCTCCCAGGTACTGTGTGCTGAATAGATGCTACATTTTGATATTTGCACAAAGAACAAGAAGCCATTAAAAGCCATATTTTTTGTGACTAGTAATGTTTAAATAGATGAATATATACAGTCCTGGTCAAAATCATAAGACCACTTAAGAAAGTAAGCGTTTACGCATATTATCGAATTTTTAATCAAACAAATGGTTGAAACCATTGCCAAAAGGGAAAATATGATGGAAAAAATAAAATCTGCTTCACTCGAAACCTTAACCCTGATCTAATAATTATTTTTAAAAAAACAAACATTTTCACCTGATCAAAATGATAAGACCACTGATAATTTATCTAACAAAAGGCAATTATAAATTAATAAAAAGGGTCTCAGTAGTTAGTATAGCCTCCATTATTACGAATTACTTCAAAAATTCTCTTCGGCATGCTTGCGACTAAGTTTTTTTATCAGTTGCGAAGGAATTTTATCCCATGTACTGAAAACTGAATCAGGAAGTTCGTTTATCGAATCATACTGGGTTCCATCATTGAACACTTCTTTTGCCATCCATCCCCAAAGATTTTCAATGGGATTAAGGTCCGGAGAACATGCTGGATGATCTAACAATTCTATATTATTTGAAGAAAAGTATTCTCGTGCTTGTCAAGAAGTGTGTATCGCAGCGTTGTCTTGCTGGAAAATCCAATTTCTTCCACACAGAAGTGGACCTTCAGTCCTGATAGAAGCATTTTCAAGCATTGAAATGTACTTCAATGATGTTTGCCGGCCTTTCACTACCTGCAACTTTAGGGTCCCAGCTGACGAGAAAACACCCCAGATCATTAAAAACCCTCCTCCACTATGCTGAGTTGAAAAAGTCTCTTTGGGCAAATTTTTATCATGCCAATAGTGTTGAAATCTATGTGGATCGTCTAGATTAAACTTTTTCTCATCGGAGAAAATTACATATTCCCACTTCTCTTCATCTCAAGTCTGGTATTTGCCAGCATATTTAAGTAGGTTAGTTTTGTGCTGTTCAAGAAGACATGGTTTCTGCAGTCACTTTAAATGATTGAAACTCTTCATTTTCAGATGCCTTCTGATGGTTTTAGGACTACATTTTGCTGCTGTTTGGCTTTTCAATCGACTTGAGCTCATACTGGAGTTTTTTTTAACTTCTTCTGATATCCAGTGATGGGGGTATTTTTTTGGTCGACCTGGACTCTTTTTGTGCACATTTGATCTGGATTTCTTAAAAAATTTGTGATGACCGTTTTGCTACGATTCACTTCGTTTGCAATGGATCTATGAGAGATTCCACCCCTATTAAGCTCAAAGATCCTTCCTCTCTCAAACTCTGATAATGATTTCCCTTTTGCCATTTATAATTTAATAAGATGTTTTTTATCCACTAACAAGTTGCTTTTAATAACATAGAAAGCGTTTTGTATTCATTTTTTCAAAACTAGCCGATTTTATTAAAGTGGTCTTATCATTTTGACCAGGTGAAAATGTTTGTTTTTCAAAAAATAATTATTAGATCAGGTTTAATGTTTCGAATGAAGCAGATTTTATTTTTTTTTCATCATATTTTCCCTTTTGGCAATCGTTTCAACCATTTGTTTGATTAAAAATTCGATAATATGCGTAATCGCTTATTTTCTTAAGTGGTCTTATGATTTTGACCAGGACTGTATATATATATAGTGTGTCGACTTACAGTTTTTTTAATTATTAATTGCCAATAATACTGAATACGAACTTTTCTCAAAGTGAAAAATCGAAAAACAAAAACAACAACAAATAATAATAATAATAATAATAATAATAATAATAATAATAATAATAATAATGATAATAATAATGATAATAATGGCGGGGTGTGGTGGCTGAAGGCGCCAACGTTAAATCAGGGCTGTAAATTGGTTCTGAAAATGGGGAATTGATTTACTAGAACTTTGTACGTGAAACTGAACTCTCTCCCGAATCTTTAAATATTGATTTTTTTTTTCATTTTTTTATAATGTGGTAGGTTAGTGTCCAATAATCCACAGAAATAGTTTAAAATAAAAAGACGAAAAGGAAAAAAATTGTAAGGGTGTGTGGATTGTTCAGGTGAACCTACATATTTAAAAAAAATATTTTCTTTACCCAAGTTGTGCGTGATTAAAACTAGAACTTGATTAAAAAAAAAAACTACGTTTTCTGTGTACAAAATTATCTATTTACGATTATTTTATTTGTATTTTTCATTGCAAATTGGAATTGTTTTCAAATAATAAAACAAAGCAAATATGTTTTTTCTAATGTAAAAAAAAACTACTCTACTTCATCAATTTACATATTAAAAAATATTTGATTTTACGATCTAACCCAGCGTAGTTTACCCCCTAAGAAATCAAAATCAACTTTCTTGAGCAAATACGTTTCAACGGCTTTTAAAGATAATATGAAAGAAGGAATTTTTTTTTGAATAATAAAAATTAAACATTTTAGCTTGGGGGATCACTTTCCTATATTAATTTAACGTAAAATGAGACCCCACTTTTTGGCGACGCGGCGAGACCTGTAATCATAAGCATTTGTCAAGTTTGGTGGAGGGGTAGAGGCAAAAAAGGAAAATTTGGTTGGGGTCATAAGTTCTAAACATTTTAAAAATACGTAGAAGCACTTCAAAAGGTGTGTGGGGGACTTTTCATTTTTTTTTTTTTTAATATTTGCTTTGAAAAGTTCTCACCGTTAAATATTATTTAATCAGTTAATTATTATTTTTAATGCTGTTAACACACACACACACACACATACACACACACACACACACACACACACACACACACACTAGGGTGCATGCTTACAATGCACACTCATTCCTTGTATATTTTTCTTTTGTTTTTTTTTTAACAGATTACACCCCTCTTATATAAACGATTTTTCATTTAATGTAAGGGTAATGATATTAAGACCTTTATTATCTGTATTATTTCCGTATTGTATTCACAAGTCGCCATGTTTGTTTTTTACACCATGGATTCATTTTTTTGTGCGCAAAATTGCGTATTGTTTTCACTGGTCGTCACGTTTGTTTTCGCGCGCGCGCACTCAATTTTTGCATGCTTATACATTTATATTAATTATGTATACTCACTATTTCATAGTTAGCTATAACATATACTGACCCAACTAGTCACGGGTGGTCTACTCTAGTATATATATATATATATATATATATATATATATATATATATATATATAGCAGGGGTGGGTAAACTTTTCAGTGCAAGGGCCGCATTAAAAAATTCTAAATGCTACTGGGCCGCATAATATATTTTCCAATATAATTGATATTTAAAAAAAGACAAAATAAAAGGATTTCAAAGAAAAAATATAGTTAATTTTCATTTATTAGCATTTTAAAGTACTATGGAAGATTCCCATAAAACACATTTATTTGAAAGATAGAGTAACTTTAAACTTTAAAAGAAAACAATTTTATTAATATGTATTTTTAAGTATGAGCTTCATATGAAACACATTTGAAAAACAAATAACCTTGTTTGAAGAATAAAAGCAATTCTTAAGTAACTCTGTTTAAAGAGATTAAAAAATATTTTATTAATTAATATTTTAGAATAAAATCTTTAAAAGATACACATATAAAGTAACTCAAAGGACAAAAATGAATTTATATATGAAAAAAGAACCGTCACATGAACCACATTTATTTAAAAATAAAGTAACTCAATTTTAAGTGGAAAACATATGTCTATTGATATTTTAAAACAGTAACTTCATATGAAACATATTTATTTGAAAAACAAAATAGCTCAGCAACTGAGCAACAGAAGGATCAAAATGACTCAGTGAGAATGATGCAACTGACTGCAATCATTTACCAGTTTGTTGAAATTAGGTGTCAAGTTGCTTGTACTGATTCTTAACACTGACTGAAGATTTAAATCTGTGAAAAGTGATCTGTTCTTTGACTTGTTAACTTTCAATATGGAAAAAGTCTGCTCACATATGTAAGTTGAAGCAAATAACCCACACATTTTCCTTGGAAATTTTTTCATATTTTTTAACTTTTCTGTGTGCAGAGATGCATAAAATTCGATTAGTGGTTTATTTTCAAAGAGAAAGAGCTGTCGGCTTGCAAATCAATAAGATCTTACCTGTAGTTCTTCGGCAGCTGTTTCCACGTCACATGCAAAAGGTAAGCTGAGCAAATCAAACTGTCCTTCAATTGCCTTGAAATCAGCAAATCTTCTGATAAATTTCTCTTTTAAAGCCATCAAGTGGGAACTGTATTTGTCTGATAATGCTTGTGTAACAGCTCGTGTTTTCAACAGAGGAAAATGAACAAAGTTTTGCTCTTTAAGCTGCTTGGCAAAAAGTTTAAATTGAAACGCTTTCACTTCAACATACAATTCATGAGCAAATACACTTTAGTGTTGTAGTTTTGTATTTAACTCACTCAGATTTTGCAATATGTCTACAGCAAATGCAAAAATCACAAACCCATTCGTCACACTCCATTTCTTTTAAAAAGTCACAAGAAATTTCTTTCATATTAAAAAACATGACAACCTCTGCTTTAACGTCCCATATTCTCTTCAGTACTTCCCCCACACTTAACCATCGGATATTTGTGTGATACAGCACATCAGTAAAATCTGCCTCGATATCTTACAAGAAACATTGGAACTGCCTGTGTTTCAGTCCCCGTGCTCTTAAGTTCACTGCACGCACTACTGGATCCATAACATGTTTGAGTTTCAAAGATGATTTACAGAGGTTTTCTTGATGTATGATGCAGTAAAAAGACAACACACTGTGTGATGGAAAATCTTTGATTTTTTTTTTATTCATCAACGTCACAAGGCCTATGAGATAAGGAGCGCCATCAGTTGTAATACTTGTCAGTTTATCCAGACTTAACCTAGACCTGATTAGACTGCTAATGATACTGTTGTATAAATCGTTTCCAGTGGTTGTGTCTTTGAAAGACTCCATGGATAGCAATTCTTCTGTAATTTCAAAGTTTTTGTCAATTAAAAAATGAATAAGGATCGAAAATTTCACGAAAATCTGACCATTAGTTGATTTTTGCTAGATTTGTTAAACGGATATGTTTTCAATGCTTACTACGGGGGAACGTTATTTTAAAGCGCCAATTATGTAAACACGATTTTCGTCTCGCAATTTCATTATTTTCGTACGATGAATTTTTTTTTTAATTATTACTAGTTTATTTTGCCCTTCTTCTTTAAAATGGTACAGAAGTTATATTGATAATATTAATTTATAATAAAGTTACATCGTGTTACATATACAGGGGGGTAATTCTGTGGGGAATTTTGGAGGTGCCTACGGATCTTCTAATTTCGTCCAAGGGCTAAAAATAATTTTCTAATTGAACATGTGATCAAGAAATCGTACGAAAATAAGAAAATGAATGTTTGAATTTATTCACAGATAACCAAAAAAACAATGTTTTTATTTGGTCTTCGGGACAAGATCAAAGTGTAGTATCTGTTCTTCCGATGCTGCACTTCAATTTCTTGTTCTCTGTCAGTGGAGGAGAAATCCTTCACGACTGAGACAATTTTAATTTTTGTTCCTTTTCTCCGTGTTAAAAAACGACCCTGGTGTCTAACTCTGTCCCGAGGGGGGCATTGTAAATAGGAACAACTATTGTGATTTTATTTACAGAAACAAGAAGTATAAACAAAAAATTATAGGAAACGAACATTTGTGGGGTTTGTATTACTGTACACATAGATTCGAAAAAGTTGTCAAAAAAGAAACAAATATATAACAAATAAATGTTATCAAAGGCACGGTAAGTTACTTGTCTACCGAACTGGATATGTTTTTAGTGTTTTTATTTAATGTAACACGTTTATTCAGCTCGAAAAACATAGTGTTTACCGATGCATGGGAAAATTAAGACTCTCTCTTTGACACGGTAAGTTTGGGAAAAGGAGTAAAAATAAAAAATTAAACAAAATACTGTTAAAAACCCACGGTGTCAAAGAGAGAATCGGACACCATTTTTAATTTTTCAATACATCGGTAAACACTGTATGTTTTTCGAGATGAATAAACATGTTACATTAAATAAAAACACTAAAAGAATATCAAGTTAGGTAGAAAAGTAACTTACCTTGCCTTTGATAGCATTTATTTGTTATATATTTGTTTTTTGACAACTTTTTCGGATCTATGTGTACAATAATACAACCCCCATTTTTTAAACGAAAAAATAAAATTTGTTTTTAATTTTAACGGCAATAATATTTTTTTTATTGTTATTAACATGAAAATGGAATTTATAAATTTATTTGAAATTGTTGATATTTATAAAATTAACGGGAAATGAAGCCATTTTTGATTGGTATTAACATGAAACGATAGAATTTATAAATTTATTTTAAATTATTTGGATTTTTATATTTTTTTCGATAAATTATTTTTTCGCTGAATTTGTTTTTTTCTATTAAAATTGACTTATTTCACGCATTCGTAGTTTTTAACAAAAAATCAGTAAACCAGAACGAAATTAGAAGTTCCGTTCCATTTATGTTACAACCGAACAACAGTGTGCTTATCCATATTTACTATAATTTTTTTTTTTTTTTTTTTTTTTTAATTACATTTTCACCCCAAACAAGGCACATTGCCACTTTGGTGTAGGGGGCTACTATCAGGGGAAACATCTACTGGGGTATTATGTAGCGATTAGGGCAGCGGGATGTTGGTTCACGTTGCACTTGAACTTATGCATGTCAGTACAGTTGGGGAAGCAGTGACCTGGAATGGAATTCCAAAGTCTAGCAGTTCTGGGGAAGAAACTACTGGAGTAGAAAGATCTTTTACATCTAAGGATCACTACAGTGTGGGGGTGGGATTTTGCAGCTTGTCGGGTCTGTCGAGGGTGTTCACGTCGTGGGGGCACAAGTGCTTGCAGTTCTTCAGAGCATTCACCATTATAATACTTGTAGAACAGGCAGAGGGATGCAACGTTTCGACGATGGGACAGAGGCTGAAGCTTAGATGCCAGTTTAGGGCCTATCAGAGTTGCGACTCTCTTTTGAACCCTGTCAAGGAGCGAGAGACTAGTAGCCGATGCACCAGCCCAAATATGACAGCAATACTCCATACATGGGCGAATAGTGGCCTTATAGAGGTACAGAATACTTTCGGATGTTAGAAGTTTTCTAGCACGGTAGAGAGAGCCCACCTTCCTCGCAGCGGCCCTGGCAATGCCCTCGATGTAATTGTTCCAACTCATGTTTCCTGTGAACGTTAGGCCAAGGAGCTTGAGAGACGTACTCTCAGATAAAGAGTCGTTGGCCATTGCTATAGGTGGTAGAGAAGGTTTCTTGTAATTATTGAATGAAACCAGTTTTGTCTTGGCGGCATTGAACGTGACCATCCATTTTTGTCCCCATTCCACTACTGATTGGAGGTTATCCTCTAGTGCTTCTGCCATTACTTTAGATATATGTTCATTTGTTTTCCTGTCGTGCCTGCTATAGAGTGTGGTGTCATCAGCATATATACCCATCTCAGAGGCAATTTTGTCAGGGAGGTCATTTATGAATATCAGGAACAGCAGAGGTCCAAGGATAGATCCCTGGGGCACTCCCGCATTTATATCATATTGTTTAGATGTACGACCGTCGAGGACAACCTGGATTTTTTCTCTTATCTAAGAAGGATTTAATTATGTTGATACAATTTACGAAAATATTAAAAAAAAAGTAAAATGAGTACTTCAAAATATAGTTATCGAAAACATAACAAAAATATTAGAAACCGCATGAAACAAATCGAATCTTCGATTGGTATTCACACATTTTTGCATTTTTTTTTTAAACACACACAAAATGTTACCTTTTATAAACTTTTTGCATATATTGAATTAATTTTTGGTCATTTATAGAAAAATGGAAAACAAGATTAAAAGTGTGTTTTAATAAATATTTTATAAATCAGTTAATGTATTTTAATCAGTAATAAATGTACAAAACTGACTAATATAGGTGCTCGGTAAAAATGGCACCGGTAGAAATGGCACCGGTAAAAATGGCACTGGTAGAAATGGCACCGGTGAAAATGGCACCGGTAAAATTGGCACCGGTAAAAATGGCACAAGTGAATAACTAGGTAAAAATGGCACCAAAACGTGCTACTGAAGCTATGGGGTCCCAAATTCTAACCTCATTTTGGGTTTTGTAAAAGTTCCTGTTTTCTTGCCGTCAACGAGGGCAGAGTTAGACACAAAGTCGATTTTTAATATCCAGCCCCCCCCCAAAAAGGGACAGTTTTCATCGGAACAAAAGATTACAATTACCTCAGTTTAGAAGCATTGTTTATCTAAAGGTTCTTATTTAATTGAACCCCGCTAGGGCAAAGTTAGACACAAGGTTGGTTTTAAATCTGGGGAATATCCAGCTCCCCAAAAAGGGGCATTTTCGATCGGAACAAAAAATTACAATTACCTCAGTTTAGAAGCATTGTTTATCTAAAGGTTCTTATTTAATTGCACCCCGCGAGGGCAAAGTTAGACACAATGTCGGTTTTTAATCTGGTGACTATCTAGCTCCCCAAAATGGGGTACTTAGGACTAATGAATCGCAACTTATCAAGGATAAAACACACTCGAGGATATGGGTTAATGTGGAAGTTTTCAATTACACTAAACAAAATGCATCTTTTCTGGACAAGTTGTAGTTGTATTTTTGGGTTCTTTTTTCATAATGAATCGCTAGTTATCAAGGATAAAACACACACGGGGATAAGTTTTTTTCCCTAAAACAAAACAAAATAAAAATGATCCAGGAAAGATGCACTTTGTTTAGTGTAATTAAAAGCTCCCTGGTTGACACTTATCCTCGACTGGCTTTTATCTTTGATAAAAGAAAAAAACTAATTTTGGTGCACTCTAAATTTATTTTATCATTGAATGTATTTTATCGTTGATAAGTTGGGCTTTGCCATTTTTTCTTATTTATCCCAAACTGCTATTATTGAATAAATATTGAACTCTGGAATGTTTCTGTTGAACTCGAGAATCTGCACAGAATTTCTGTCGGAGGTTGCATCGACTGATACGTTAACAAAGTGTAGTATCACTTCTGATGCTACACTCCACCTATTATCTCCCCGTTTACTGAAGAATTAATAAATCCTTTCAGACAATTTAAATTAATAATAATTAATAAATCCTTTCAGAGACAATTTTAAGTTTTGTTCTGATCCAGAGTTCCTCTTGTAGGAGAGCTGGATATTGCCCACATAAAAAAACGACCTTGTGTCTAACTTTGCCCTCTTGGGGAAGCAAGTAAATAGGAATACTCAAGATGAGAATAGTAGTCCAAAGCTGGAATGGGAACAGTAACACACAATTCTCAAAGCTAAACTGTATCAATGCTGTTAATTACCAAAAATAGTTTTATTGCCTTATTAACAAATTCAACAGACACATAAACTAAAGTGAAAGATAACACGTGTTGTCGCGTTACGTGCGAAAAGGTTTTATGACCAATTCATCTCACAGTTTCATGCTCACAGTTGAGTATGAAACCGTTCTGGGGACATTTCTGGGGTCAATCGGTCACTGAGTATATTTCTGACATAAAATTATAAATTGATTCCAATATAAATAACAGTAAAATAGTAAAATGTACATGTTTGACACCCCGAGAGTACAAACAACGTTGAAATAATAACTATTTAGAAAGCCATTCTTAACATGGAGGTGGGGTGAACTATTTTGCACTTTCACCTTACAATTTAATGAAATAAAAGTAACATTATTTTTTTAAAGTTCATATTTCTTTCGGTATCAAACATCCATAAGTACAATACGTTCGTTTGTTTACAAAATAAAAAAGTTTATGTCCGCACCAAGGGGAGAGGTCATTGAATATTTAGGCTGAATATTGAATATTTAGGTTGAATATTAAGACTCAACGCACAAGGAGTACTTAATTTTAAAGTATAAAAATGTATCGAACTATAATTTTAAAGTTTAATATTTCTTTTTAATGAGTGATGCATAATTGAAAAAAAAATGCTAAAAACATTTATAGATTGTTTTTAGTATTTTTTTTGGGGGGGGGGTTACATTAAGGTTGTATAAAATGCATCAAAATATAATTTTAATTCATCAATGTAGTAATTTAAAAAACATGAAATATTTATGAAGAAACTTCTTTATATTTGAGTTTCATAAAGGGGTCGATAACTGGTCTCCATTGCCGACATGTTGCAATGCAGGAGTTTCATAAAAAAGAAACAACACTAAGTGTACATAAATTACGAGGAACGAATAACATAATGTTGTTTTCTGATTTCAATATCAGAAGCCGTCATCAAATGGACTGTTCCTCGCTATAATTGTTTATGCCTAAGTTATTTTGTTTTTATTTTTGAAAAATATATAAACTGCTTATTTTTATTTTATTTTTACTTTTAGCATATCTTGCGTTTGGTAGCATTTATTTGTTGTATATTTTACTTTTTCATTTTGTTGTCTATAGTAATAAATGTTCGATAATTCTTATTTTTAAGGCATTTATTAGTATAGACATCGAATCGAATATATGGTAAAGAAACAAATAAATAGAAGTAACTAATTAAAATAAAGGGAACTTGTTTGTAAATAAGGGAGATTTTTTAATTTATTTTTGCCCAGTGTTCAACTTATAGTAGGGGAAAAGAGGTGAATGAATTACCACACAGATGAAAAAAGTTATTTCTGACACCTGTGACGTAATAGCACTTTGGGAAATTTCAAAAACGAGATTTGCATTTAGGATCTATTTAAATTTGACAAACTTCTCATTATTTTCTGTAACACCGGTGACGTCGCAGTACATGACCTAACTTTTGGAAAACTCAAAACGAGGGTAAAATTTGAGACCAAATCGGTCGTCTAGCACCCTTTTTAATTCGACAAATTTCGCACGTTTTCCCATTTTAATATACTGTGAGATATTCATGCATGTTCTCGTTTTGTCATTTTTCTCATTAATCCATTACGTGCCATTTTTACCGGTGCCATTTTTACCGGTGCCATTTTTACCTATTAATTCACTTGTGCCATTTTTACCGGTGCCATTTTTACCAGTGCCATTTTTACCAGTGCCATTTTTACCGGTGCCATTTTTACCAGTTCCATTTTTACCGGTGCCATTTTTACCTAAATTCATATATATATATATATATATATATATATATATATATATATATATATATATATATATATATATATATAGGGGTCCTGTAAAATTTTAAATTTTAGATATTATTTCAATCAAGATATTTTGAACAAGTAAATATTTGACAAAACGGGTCAATATTGATTACATTTTTTTTTTAATATTTTGCTTGAATTTGCATAAAACCCTATTATTGATATTCTAAAAAGTTTGACTTACGAAATTACATAATGCGAATTTAAATTTACTAAATTTTTGTAACAAATTAGCATAATTACAGATGTAAACAAAATAATTAGTCAATATTTTTACTTACGAAAATGCTTGGCAATGAATTTATAAGATGTCCTTTCTTTGGAAATTCTAAATATCATATGAAAATTTTAGTGTCTTTTAGGAGTAACGGAGATGGGAGAGAGAGTTCGCTAAGACTTGACCGGTCGGTCGGTGTACCCCAGACTACAAGCGCCAGATTTTATTGTCCCGACAATATTTTTAGTATATCAAAATAATTTATTGCCTGTTTTCAGCCAGGCAAAAGTTTCGGGCACGGCAAATCAAAAAAAGGATCCAATAAAGCTACGCCTGGCAGTCTAGCTGGGAACCAAGTGTAAACTTACCAGTCCCTATAAAACAGTCATTTTTAATGTGTAATTCGTAAGGTTTCTTCGTTTTCTTTTACGTTATTTGTTTTTCTTTCTTCAGAAATTTAGTTAGATTGTTAACGAAGGTATTTTTTCATCTCCAAATTTTCATTTTTTGCAAGGATCTGCCCGTACTTGTGTCCGGTAGTCCGCACAGCTATCAGAAAACCACAATTCAATATTCAGTACTTGGAGGGCCGCATGAATTCCTTTGGCGGGCCACATGCGTCCCGCGGGCCGTAGTTTGCTCACCCTTAATATATAGTCATCCACATAAAGCACTGTTTCGCTGTTTCACAGCTCATCAGTGCGGCTAGACAAGCAACTACCTCAAACCAATCGGAGCTTCTAACTAGCTGCTGCTATGCGGGCAGTGAATTAACAATGTTTTTACATTGTCCAAATACCTAAGCTCAATTTGTTTACACAAAGAGCATCGATCCATACGCTAATGGTAATTTGCACATCACTTTCCATTATGCTCAATCTAAGATAGGGAGTAAGTTTTTAAAATATATATGACAAGCTAAACAGAATGTTTTGCGTTTCATCTTCGTGAGTATGCGTCAGGCTGTTACGCGAAGTCGATGTTACTTCCTGTTTTTATGTATTCACTTAGGGGCTAAGTTTTATTAAAATCATATCTTGATTTTAATATTTTTAAGGGAACTTAAATGTCGTACTAAACTGTTCCATACAACCAGAGTATTAATTTCACGTGTCGTTCACTGGTTATTCTTTTGTGTGCGTATATATATATATATATATATATATATATATATATATATATATATATATATATATATATACAAATGTAAATTTGGTTCGTTAAAAGTGAATAAAACCATATTTCTACGTTACCAATTTATTTGAAATTTTCAGACAACCCATCTTTAGAGTCGAGGGATGTTTTTATGTTATTAAAATAAATTTACCTCGCGAATTATAAAAATATATTAAATGAAATTAAAATATTTTTCGTAAATGCAGAACTATGTTCCATTTTATTTCCGGTTTGCAGGCAATTCACGACGATTTGACGATTTCGAATTAGAAATGTAATTCTGGGTTCGTTCGTTATCAATAAAACCATATTTGTACATTACCAATTTATTTGAAAGCTTCAGACAGTCTATAAAGTAACATCCCAAATTATAAAAATATATAAAATAAAATAAAAATATTTTTCTTAAATGCGAACCTGTTGTCAAATTTTATTTCCGGTAGAATGCACGTGGGAATGATTTCACTACGATTTGACGATTTGGCATTACAACATTTTCAGTGTTTCATCGCTAAGTATAATAGGCATCTCTTATTTTTACATTTTTTATTTCATTTGTTTATCCAAAATCTATATATATAAAAATGTAATGTTTGGTTGGGTTTGTATTACTGTACACATAGATTCGAAAAAGTTGTCAAAAAACAAATATATAACAAATAAATGTTATCAAAGGCAAGATAAGTTACTTTCTACCAAACTGGATATATTTTTCGTGTTTTTATTCAATGTAACATGTTTATTCAGCTCGAAAAAAATCAGTGTTTACCGATGTATTGGAAAATTCAAGATGGCGCCTCACTCCCTCTTTAACACGGTAAGTTTGAGAAAAGGTGTTATAAATAAAAAACTAGAAAAAATACTATTAAAAACCTGCCGAATATATGTCAAGCTATGTCACGGTAACATATATTGAGCGAGTTTTTAACAGTATTTTATCCAGTTTTTTATTTATAACAGCTTTTCCCAAACTTACCGTGTTAAAGAGGGAGTGAGCCGCCATCTTAAATTTTCCAATACATCGGTAAACACTGTATGGTTTTCGAGCTGAATAAACATGTTACATTGAATAAAAACACGAAAAATATATCCAGTTTGGTAGAAAAGTAACTTATCTTGCCTTTGATAACATTTATTTGTTATATATTTGTTTTTTGACAACTTTTTCGAATCTATGTGTACAGTAATACAAACCCAAATAATTTAACATTGCGAATTATAAAAATATTAAATTAAATAAAAAATATTTTTCGTAACTGCGAGATTATCGCCATTTTATTTCCGGTAGAAATTAGCCTTTCACTTATTGAGATAATTATTATTTGTATTAATTTTTATGATACTCATGCAGAGAGTGATCCGTGCTGAAATAATGTTATTATTTAAAAAGTCATTCTTAACATGGGGAGGGGAGGATGTTTTGTACCTATTCTGTCAATTACAATTGAATAAAAAAAAGCATATCGTAAAACTTTAATTAAACGTGGAAATATGATTTAAAAAATAGCGCGGATCGCTCTCTGCATTAGCACCATTTTTATTTATTGCCGACTATTATTCTCATCTTTATTAGTTGTTGTTTCACGACTTTTCGGCCAACTATTCCTCTGGCCTTCATGAAAAGTAAGTCCTTTTATAAATGTTCAATAACTTTTTCCTTTTATTATTCTTAAAAAGTAAAACTTTTCTTATTCATGAAAAGAGTTAAGCCTACGTAAATAAATAAATGTTTGTACACGTGACAAATTATCAATAAATGGTTTAATTACTTTTTAAAAAAAAATATTTATGAAAAGAGTTAACGTAAATAATGTTTGTAAGAGTGCGAAAGGCGACGTTGTACAACCATCACTCCCATGCTTAATTTCTATACTTATAGGTTTTTGGATTTTTTTTCACTGGATTATTATTGATTGGACACTAATTAAACAGATTATTAAAAATAAAAAAATTAAAACGAAATCATTATTTCGACATTTGAAAGTGGTGCTCACTTTTTAGTTACAACGTTCTGATAAATCAGTCACCCATTTTGTAACCAATAAAAACGCGGTATATCAAAACCATAGAAAGTAAAAATATGAGCCTCTACCGCATTTGTGAGTCAGAAATATATTTGTTTCTCAAAGAAAAAAAATAGATTGAACATGACTTTTTTTTTATTGTTTTTATGAAAATAAAGTTTCGAGTTTTTTTATTTATTTTTTTTTTACTTATTCAGTTAAAAGTCAGTTTGTGAGTGTTTTTTTAAAAATTGTTTTTATGAAAGGTGAGTTTTTTGTTTTGTTTTAAAAAATTTTTTTTTAAAGTATTATAAATTTCACTAACATGCTGGAGAAATGTTTAATAATTTGGTATTTTTTAAAATTAGGTCCACCTCCACAATTTTCCTTTCAATGACGACATTTATAGGTTTCCGAGTATGCTGAACACGCAAATCGCATTGAAATTTTGCGGAAATAAATAGTTGTATTATGCATTGTATTCTTCGGCGGCCATCTTTTTACGTGCACACGCGCCATAAACAAATACACGCACGTAAAAAAGATGGCCACCAAAGATTACAATGCATAATACAACTTTTTATATCTTGATAATTACATATTTCTGCAAAATTTCAATGCGATTTTCGTATTCAGCATAGTCGAAAACCATTTCAAGTCGTCATTTAAAAGAAAATTGAGGAGGTGGACCTAATCTAAAAATTTACCAATAATTTTTCATCCCGTACGCCTCCCGATACATTGCTTCGTCAACACGCGACCATTTTATATTTCCCGAAGACACTTCCGTATTTAGAAAAAAAAAAAAAAAATGAGTGACCGATTTACCAGAACATGGTAACTAAAAAGTGAGTACCCCTTTCAAATGTTGAAATGATTTTTTTTTTCAATTTTTTTTTTTCATAATCTGGTTAGTGTTCAATCAATAATAATCCAGTGAAAAAATTTTAAAAAACCTATCAGTATAGAAACTCCACCACGTAAGTAAATAAATAAAAAAAATGTTACGTGCGCATGCGTTAGCCTTGACTAGGGGGGTACTAAGGGAACGACCATTAAATAATTCTGCGGGTCGCCATGGAACTCAACGCCCAAGGAGTACCAAAATAGTTTTCATGATCTGAAGAATTTTTTTCGAAAAGTGGGTGATCACTTTTCCATGTAAATTTAACTTAAAATGAGCACCCACTTTCTGGCCACCTGAGGAAGGGGCATTTATTTTCGTGTTTATTGGCTTAAAGGTTTTTTGACAAGGCAGTTTGGTGCGCGAATGCATATTTAATAGTTTTCGTTTATGCTCACGCATAGCATAAACAAAGGCTACGTCTGTGAAATGGAAAATAGTCCCAGAGTTCAGGGGTTAATACCATGCAAAAGAAATCAAACAAAAAACTTTTTAGCCAAGAAACACACAGAAAAAAGAAAAAAAATAGCATCCATTTTTTTTCTATCGAATTCATTTGCTGTTTTTATTGAAAACTATTATCCCCCGGATTTTTTATATGATTTTCCATTAAGGGTCGTGCGTCTCACGTTCGTAAATAACAACATTTTTTTTGTAGATTTTGGTATGCTAAAAACGAATCTGCAAACCGTTTCCGTCGCAAAAAAATAGTTTTATGATATGAAGAAATTACTTTTTCGAAAAAGCGGCGATCACTTTTCCATGTAAATTTAACTTAAAATGAGCACCCACTTTCTAGCCACCTGAGAGAGGGGGATTTTTTCCCATGTTTATTGGCTAAACAGCTTTCGTTTATGCTCACGCATAGCGTAAACGAAGGCTACGGCTGTGAAATGGAAAATAGTCCCAGAGTTCAGGGGTTATTACCATGCAAAAGAAATCAAACAAAAAACTTTTTAGCCACGAAACACAGAAAAATGCCCCTCTCTCTCAGGTGGCCAGAAAGTGGGTGCTCATTCCAAGTTTAATTTACATTGAAAAGTGATCACCCACTTTTCGAAAAAGTAATTTCATGAATATCATGAAAACTTTCTTTTTGCTACGTAAACGGTTTGCAGATTCGTTTTTAGCACACCGAAATCTACAATAAAATATTTCGTTATATATGAACGTGAAACGGGCCTTAAAGTAAAATAATACCGGATTTTTTGGAGCAGATTTGCCGTTTAGTTGTACAAATATCCTCAAACCAGGTAATCACTAAAAGGGACTTTTAAAAGTCGTCACCTGTATCGAGCAAAAGTTTAAAACCACCGATTATATGCCAGCCTACGTTATGGTAACATATATTGAGTGAGTTCCTAACAGTATTTTGTATAGTTTTTTAGTTTAAATTCATTTTCCCAAAATTTCCCCAAACTTAACGTGTTCGATACAGTCTACCGCCATTTGTATTTTTCAGATATACCGATAAACATTGAATGTTTTTGAACCGATTATACATTACATAAAAACACTAAAATCTTATCCAGTTAGGTAGAACATTTACTTTTCTTGCCTTTGATAACATTTATTTGTTATATATTTATTTTTTGACAACTTCTTTGTATCTGTGTTTAGTAATACAAACCCTTTTCATTTAATGTAACGTTTAGTCGGCTCGAAAAACAGTGTTTATCGGGGTATTTGAAAGCTGCAAATGGTGGTGGACACTGTTGATTACTTTAAGTTAGAGAAAGTGAGTTAAAATTAAAAAAAACTATACAATATACTGTCAGAAACCCACCGATTGTGCCAACCTATGTCATGGTAACATATATTCGGTGAGTTTCAGACACTGTTTTGTATAGTTTTTAGTTTTCAACTAACTTTCCCAAACTTAACGTATTAAACAGAGTCCGCGACCATTTCTGTTTTTTGAGCCGATTAAACATTTTACATTACATAAAAACACTAAACAATAATCCAAGTAGGTAGAAACGTAACTTACCTTACCTTTGCTTTCATTATTTGTTTTTGGACAACTTTTTCGAATCTGTGTATAGTAACCCCCTCCCCCCACCATCAACCAAATATTAATTACTAACTCACATTTTTGTAAAACAAAAAAAACAAACAAAACAAAACATTTAGCGTTTCAACATTTTTGCTACGTTCGGCTTCGTCCACTGATTGGATTAGGGTTTGGGCTACGAATTTAAAATTTGAAATAGTGAATTTTCCCATATTATCCCCATATTTTAAAATTATTCCAATTTTAATCAAAATCCATTACATCATTTTTATCCTAGAAAATGTCTGAAAATTAGGGCTTAAGTTTAACACATCTTAAAGAGAAATTTGAAATCCAGTGGATCTTAATTAATTGGTGTCGATTGTCTATGAATCCAATACAAGGTAAATCTGAAATATTTGAACTTTTCAATAGTAGGTTATTCTCATATCATTTCATGTAAACCCTTAAAAATAACCCAAAGAAAGGGAAATATTTATTAATTAATGTCTAGTACACATCCTTAAAAGTACACAATACCACAAAGTATCCGAATTTTCACAAAACCTATTGATTCACTTAATGAGCTTGGGTTGGATTGTTTTAATCAGGAAAAGTGAGTGCGCAAAATCAGTTAATTCTAAGTTTCAGTATTTTTGAGATGAGGATTGGTTATTCGTATTATTTGGATTCATCGGACTACTGTTCTCATCTTGAGTGTGATTTTCACAACATTTCGGTCGATGTAACCTTTGATCTTCTTCAGGTGTATCTTGTCGAACTTTGGAATGTTTCTGTCGAACTCGGAAATTTGGACGGAATTTCGAACGGAACCCTTTATTTAAATCACGGGGGTAGTATGCTCACGTTCTGTAAACTATGACTGGATAGAGGGCCTAAGTAATTCGTAGTTGTATTTTTCGGTTGCTTACACTGACAATTGAACCTTCAATGTTCAAGAGAATATCACTTTCACAATTCATTTTTTTTTTATACGAGGAGAGATTGAAAAATTGGGTATGGCTGACCATATCTGGAAGGAGAAAGGTAAATATATATATATATATATATATATATATATATATATATATATATATATATATATATATATATATTCATTTGTAGTCATCGACATCCAGTCCTGTTTCGTTGTATCACAACTCATCAGTGCAGACAAGCACCTCTCCCAAGCCGAGGATTGAACTCAGAAGCATCGCGTTGACAGTCAGCAGTTCTTCTACCAACCGACCCACGGAAGCGACGACCGTAAATAATCTCGCCAAATGTCTATTTAAACAAACATCCGTCCACCACTTATACAGTGCTCTAATCGCTTTGTTTATAAACAAAGAGCGAGCCTTGCATTTTTCAGCCAATTAAGTAGCGGGTGAGATTACTTACGACAGTGCTCTACCTAAAAAGGGGGGCTTAAAATATTTGTAGTCATCGACATACGGTCCTGTTTCGTTGTATCACAACTCATCAGTGCCACTAGACAAGCACCTTTCCCAAGTCGAGGATTGAACCTATATATTGAACCTATATATTCTCTCTCTCTCTCTCTCTCCCTCTCTCTCTCTCTCTCTCTCTCTCTCTCTCTCTCTCTCTATATATATATATATATATATATATATATATATATATATATATAATACGTAGCAATAAAATAGTGATATATGTGTGTATGAATTTAGGTAAAAATGGCACTGGTAAAAATGGCACCGGTAAAAATGGCACAAGTGAATTAATAGGTAAAAATGGCACCGGTAAAAATGGCACGTAATGGATTAATGAGAAAAATGACAAAACGAGAACATGCATGAATATCTCATAGTATATTAAAATGGGAAAACGTGCGAAATTTGTCGAATTAAAAAGGGTGCTAGACGACCGATTTGGTCTCAAATTTTACCCTCGTTTTGAGTTTTCCAAAAGTTAGGTCATGTACTGCGACGTCACCGGTGTTACAGAAAATAATGAGAAGTTTTCAAATTTAAATAGATCCTAAATGCGAATCTCGTTTTTGAAATTTCCCAAAGTGCTATTACGTCACAGGTGTCAGAAATAACTTTTTTCATCTGTGTGGTAATTCATTCACCTGTTCTCCCTTATTATAAGTTGAACACTGGGCAGAAATAAATTAAAAAAATCTCCCTTATTTACAAACAAGTTCCTTTTATTTTAATTAGTTACTTCTATTTATTTGTTTCTTTACCATATATTCGATTCGATGTCTATACTAATAAATGGCTTAAAAATAAGAATTATCGAACATTTATTACTATAGACAACAAAATGAAAAAGTAAAATATACAACAAATAAATGCTACCAAACGCAAGATATGCTAAAAGTAAAAATAAAATAAAAATAAGCAGTTTATATATTTTTCAAAAATAAAAACAAAATAACTTAGGCATAAACAATTATAGCGAGGAACAGTCCATTTGATGACGGCTTCTGATATTGAAATCAGAAAACAACATTATGTTATTCGTTCCTCGTAATTTATGTACACTTAGTGTTGTTTCTTTTTTATGAAACTCCTGCATTGCAACATGTCGGCAATGGAGACCAGTTATCGACCCCTTTATGAAACTCAAATATAAAGAAGTTTCTTCATAAATATTTCATGTTTTTTAAATTACTACATTGATGAATTAAAATTATATTTTGATGCATTTTATACAACCTTAATGTAAAAACCAAAAAACAAAAAATATACTAAAAACAATCTATAAATGTTTTTAGCATATTTTTTTTCAATTATGAATCACTCATTAAAAAGAAATATTAAAACTTTAAAATTATAGTTCGATACATTTTTATACTTTAAAATTAAGTACTCCTTGTGCGTTGAGTCTTATAGCTCACAGCCTAAATATTCAATGACCTCCCCCCTTGGTGCGGAAATAAACTTTTTTATTTTGTAAACAAACGAACGTATTGTACTTATGGATGTTTGATACCGAAAGAAATATGAACTTAAAAAAAAATAATGTTACTTTTATTTCATTAAATTGTTAGGTGAAAGTGCAAAATAGTTCACCCCACCTCCATGTTAAGAATGGCTTTCTAAATAGTTATTATTTCAACGTTGTTTGTACTCTCGGGGTGTCAAACATGTATAAGTATCTATTTTAATTCTAATTTATTTAATCATTTAAAAATGTTGAATGGTGCGAAAAAATGTTTGTAATAAACCAGCGTAAATAAATAAGTAAATAAATTAAAAAGATATTTGTAAAATTGGGAAACAAATTCATTACAAAAACTTTTTATTTCCGCACAAAGGGGGCGGTTATTAAATATTTATGCTGGGAGCTATGGAACTCAACACGCAAGGAGTACCTGAAATTATATTTTTTACGTTTTTATACAATACATGTTTTGCTTTTCATCTTTTTATGTTATTTACTTCGTTATTGTATATTTTTGTGTTATCAGAAAAACTTGTTTATATTTGAGTTTCACAGAACTGCCGGTCAAAGAACAGGTGCCGATAATTCGTCTCCGTAAATTTAAGACCCACACTCAGTTCATTTGCTTATAATTTTTGAAAATTTATTTGCATTAAATTAGTAACACCAAATCAAATTATTTGTCATCTTTTTTATTTTGAGATAACATTGTTGACTTTGGCAACTGAAAAATAAATACAAGTACCCCCATAAAAACGCTTACTTAACTGAACCACTACAAAAAAATGAGATAAAAAACAAAACGGTTGCATTTTGTCAAGATACTATCTAGTCAGAATATGGATAATAATTTTACATGGAATTTATATACAAAACTGATCCCCATGCTAAATTTTAAAGTAGTCGTTTTTCTTTTCTATTTAAGCAGTTCATAAGTTATCATCTAAAAGAAAGTACATTCTTATTTTTTAGGAGATAGGAGGAGAATAAGCTCAATTTACAATAATACAAAAACAAAACAAAACAAAAAGCAATAATTTAAAATCTTATGTTGTAACCAAGTCCACATAAGAACTGATTCAAATCTTTCCTGCCTTCTGTGTAGTCCCTGCATAAATCTTTTAGTCCTTGTTGCAAATCAGCATAGATTTTCTTTGTTTTCTTTTTTGGTGGCTTACCAATTGCGTTTCTTGCTATTACTGTACTCACAACAGCCTCTTCTTTTTGGATCATTTTTATCAGTTTCCAAATAGATGGATGCCGATGACCAACAAGATGATAAAATTTATTATTCCACCCTTCACACAAGTTGTTAGTTCGCGAACAATTATTAATTGTTGCTTGATGTACATTCCAAAGTTCTTGTGGAAATTTGGGCGGGATACGCCGAAGGTTTACTACTGAAAGTCCTGACTGGTTGTTTTGTCTTCCCCGTGGAATATATGTACCAGAAACATAGGTTTGGTCAAAATACAGCAGTAAAGGAACTGCTTCACCAGGGCATTTTGTCTTGAGCAATTGCATTCCCGCTGGAACATCTTCCACGGGCACAAATGCCAATGAGTCAATCTGTCCACAAAATTGACGAAAGTTTTCACTCTGTTTGTAATGCTTCGTGAGGCCAAGTTCCTGTATTTTTCTCCAAGTACTCTGAGCAAATGGTAGAAACATCCTTGTGTGCGTGTTTCTGGTCCTAATACATTGTTGATGGCTTGGATTGTCGCCCGTTCAAAGTCTACAATTATTGTTGACGGATCAGGAAAAATATTAATATTATGACAGCGATCTATAATTGCTTGTAGCAGTGTTTCATATGTTTCTTGGGTCTTATTCTGCAGACAAGCAAAAACTGTAGAAACTGCAGTGTTCCCAATTGGAGTTCGTATTACATAAAGCTGCAGAAATCCACGTGGCGCCATTGTATAGTTGCCATCCATCAGCGATGTATCAGCAGAAGCAAGTAACTATAATGATTCATCAGAACCAAATGCTATGATGCGGTTGGCAGTGTTTGGACCACTGTCAAAGAACAAAAATGGTTTGGGCTCAGGAGCAGAAGTAGTTGTCCACTCTCCAGTAAGATGCAGATCTTCCACTGTGTCTGGAATTTGTGGATACTGTTTTGCTCTTTGGTTACGTAAAGTTCTTTTTATAACATCCTCACTTGGAAGTAGTGCTTTTGCATCGACCGGTAAGTAATCCAGGTTGTTGCTATAAATCTGGCTAGGTTTATCTTCTGTTTCTGATGCTCTACTTTTCATTTTGTCGATGCATTTTGCGGATGAAATTTCTGCATAACTAGGAGCGTGGTTGTGGTCATTAGCTGGTACAGGATTAGTCATCTCACAGCTTGTGCTCAAGGTACCTTTACAAAAAGATGTTCTTTTTACACATCTCCATCTGATAATAGTTGAACGTGCAACCTGTTTGGTATACATATACCCTTGGAAGAAAATTTTCTCTTTTCCTTTGTTCGTCCTTATAATTTCCATGATAGATTTATGATAGTTCTTCCTAGTTTCTTTTGGGGCTGATGTTTTTTCTTCTTGTAGTTCACTTTAAGTAGTGGCGCTGGCGACTTCAGTGAGTCAAAACTGAACTCTGTCATATTTGGTCAGAAAGCTGTTCTTTATATTGGAATCAGTTTATAATTTTATGTCAGAAATATACTCAGTGACCGATTGACCCCAGAAATGTCCCCAGAACTGTTTCATACTCAACTGTGAACATGAAACTGTGAAATGAATTGGTCATAAAACCTTTTCGCACGTATACGCGACAACACGTGTTATCTTTCACTTTAGTTTATGTGTCTGTTGAATTTGTTAATAAGGCAATAAAACTATTTTTGGTAATTAACAGCATTGATACAGTTTAGCTTTGAGAATTTTGTGTTACTGTTCCCATTCCAGCTTTGGACTACTATTCTCATCTTGAGTATTCCTATTTACTTGCTCCCCCAAGAGGGCAAAGTTAGACACAAGGTCGTTTTTTTATGTGGGCAATATCCAGCTCTCCTACAAGAGGAACTCTGGATCAGAACAAAAATTAAAATTGTCTCAGCCTGAAAGGATTTATTAATTCTTCAGTAAACGGGGAGATAATAGGTGAAGTGTAGCATCAGAAGTGATACTACACTTTGTTAACGTATCAGTCGATGCAACCTCCGACAGAAATTCTGTGCAGATTCTCGAGTTCAACAGAAACATTCCAGAGTTCAATATTTATTCAATAATAGCAGTTTGGGATAAATAAGAAAAAATGGCAAAGCCCAACTTATCAACGATAAAATACATTCAATGATAAAAAAAATTTAGAGTGCACCAAAATTAGTTTTTTCTTTTATCAAAGATAAAAGCCAGTCGAGGATAAGTGTCAACCAGGGAGCTTTTAATTACACTAAACAAAGTGCATTTTTTCTGGATCATTTTTATTTTGTTTTGTTTTAGGGAAAAAAACTTATCCCCGTGTGTGTTTTATCCTTGATAACTAGCGATTCATTATGAAAAAAGAACCCAAAAATACAACTACAACTTGTCCAGAAAAGATGCATTTTGTTTAGTGTAATTGGAAACTTCCACATTAACCCTTATCCTCGAGTGTGTTTTATCCTTGATAAGTTGCGATTCATTAGTCCTAAGTACCCCATTTTGGGGAGCTAGATAGTCACCAGATTAAAAACCGACATTGTGTCTAACTTTGCCCTCGCGGGGTGCAATTAAATAAGAACCTTTAGATAAACAATGCTTCTAAACTGAGGTAATTGTAATTTTTTGTTCCGATCGAAAATGCCCCTTTTTGGGGAGCTGGATATTCCCCAGATTTAAAACCAACCTTGTGTCTAACTTTGTCCTAGCGAGGTGCAATTAAATAAGAACCTTTAGATAAACAATGTTTCTAAACTGAGGTAATTGTAATCTTTTGTTCCGATGAAAACTGCCCCTTTTTTTGGGGGGGGGGCTGGATATTAAAAATCGACCTTGTGTCTAACTCTGCCCTCGTTGACGGCAAGAAAATAGGAACTTTTACAAAACCCAAAATGAGGTTAGAATTTGGGACTCCATAGCTTCAGTAGCACGTTTTGGTGCCATTTTTACCTAGTTATTCACTTGTGCCATTTTTACCGGTGTCAATTTTACCGGTGCCATTTTTACCGAGCACCCAAAAGTGTATATAATACGTAGTGATAAAATAGTAAGAAATAGAAATAAAAATAGGTGTAAGGCTCCTAAAATTTGTACTAGAACTGTCCGCAAGGAGCCGTGGCGCAGTGGTTAGAATAGTTGGAAAAATCAATTGTAAAAGTGATATTCTCCTGAAGGTTAAAGATTCATTTCGCAACCGAAAAATACAATTGCAAATTACTTCGGACCTCTATCCAGTCATGGCTGACAGAACGAGAGCATGCCCCCCCCCCTGCAAAGTAAATAAAGGTTTCCGTTCGAACTTCCGTCAAAGTTCTAGAGTTCGACAGAAACATTCCTAAGTTTTACAACATACACCTGAAGAAGGTCGTAGGTTACATCGACCGAAGCGTTGAGAAAAATCATACTCAAGATGAGAACAGTAGTCCGATGAACTCAAGTAATACCAGTTAATTATACAATTAGTCTCTTTGACTTGCTGTAATTCTCTCTGACTGTTTACAGGTAAAATAAACATTTTTATAACTGGCTGTTTCTTTTTATATTTTTTACAAAGGTGTTACCACATATCAAGCCCGGAAGCCACTCGAGGATAAGAGTTAATGTGTATATTGTAGTCATTAGGATAGTAGTGTAGTAATCATTTGTTGCTGAAGTTTAGTATAATCGGATTATTAGCGAGGACGGTTCAATAAGAATTTGTTTACGTTGGACTTTAAGACGATAATATTGTAGCCAGCTGGAAATCGAACCAGCCGAATAGAGTTTCACAGACGGCAAGTTCTATGATAGAATCTTTGTTAATGGAATCCATGTTTAGGTTCAGGCACCGATAGAAAGTGGGGGAAACTTTTGATAGTGCTTTTGGCTAGACGAGTGCTTTTCATAAAAGATTGGCAAAGTGGGGGCTATAGATTGGAGGTCAGTCGAGCACTTGCCATTAAAATAATAATAGAGCAGAAACAGGCTCGCAATGTCTCTTCTGTAGGAAAGAGGTTTCAGAGAAGAGAAAAGAGCATCGCCTACCAGATGACTAAGTCGGCAGCTCCTGCCCAGATATGGCAACAGTACTCCATCCTAAGACGCACTTGGTTCATATAGGTAAAGAATTGATTGCGACCGGCTTCATTTATTACAGTTTTTGAATGCAGGTGAAACCATTACGACGGAGAATTACTATCAACGAATGGATAAAATGCATCAGAAACTTCGACAACACCCAGCATTCGTCTTCAGAAAAGGCCTAATTCACCTCGATGACAGTACGTTGCTAAACCGACCCTGCAGAAGTTGAACGAATTGTGCTACCAAACTCTGTCTAATCCGCCATACTCTCCAGACTCCTTATCTCTTGACTACCGCTTATTTTTAAGCATCTCGACAACTTTCTGCGTAAGAAATGCTTTTGGTGTAAAGTCTTACAACATATTTCTGGAACGTAATATTCTTATATCAGACAAAACCAGTCAAAAAGGAATAGCTCAATATACTAGATAGAGCAAAATAAAATTTATAGTCGTTTTTATATTTAAATTTAATTCAGAAAAAACAAAATTTTTCTAAACAAAAATCTATTATTTGAACAAAGAATACAATTGTAAGTAATTTCCTAAACCCATGAATTTTCGATGAAGTCTCATCTCTTCAGAGGAAAAGTATTTAGCAAAATATTAAATCAGGTTTGAAATAATTTTACTATATATATATATATATATATATATATATATATATATATATATATATATATACATTTAATTGAAATTTAAAAATAACTTCCGATATAAATTAATTGAAATTTTAGAATGACTTAAGATTACAGCCTTTATAATACTGCAAAATTAAAGTTCATATAAATATTAGTATCAATATTTATAAATAAAACTAATCATATAAAGAAACCTAATCATATAAAGAAACTCAATATACGAGATAGATCGATATTATAAATAAAAAATCCCTCTTTTTATTTCATGTCATTTTGAGCTAAATATTAACTGGACGTAAATCTCTGGGTTACGGTGATCTCAATAACCCAATTACCATTTCTAATTAGTTTAGATAAGATTTTATATTTCATTTATATTTAAATAGTTGATGGGTTCATGGTTTTTTTTTTCCTCCTAGTGCGATATATTTTATGACAATTTTAATAATTCAATGCTTTTTATTTTCCTAATTTTTAAAATATATTAATAGCATAGGGAAACTTTCCAGTAAACTTTATATAACAAACTTTATAAGAAATGATGCATTAATTTGTTGCTTTTTGGATTTTACAATGGTGCATTTATATTGAATTAACCATGGAATATCCCTTTTTAATCTTGGCTTCTTTTGGGCTTTTCACACAATCTTTTTAGTTCTTTAATTTCTGTGTTAAAGAGCAAAATTTATAACTCCCTATAAACATTACTTTGCTATAAACATTTTCTCTGCTGGGATGAGCAATTTATTGAAAATATGTGGATTAAGGAAAAAGTTAAAATAATAAATTTGTTGTAAAGTTTTTTATCTATTCAAAATTGTCATCTCCTCTCTCTCTCTCTCTCTCTCTCTCTCTCTCTCTCTCTATCTATCTATCTATCTATCTATCTATATATATATATATATATATATCGTAAGTTATGAGAATATATATGGCAATTAAACTACACAGAATATTCCGAATTGCTCACGAAAATGAAACGCAGAATATTTTGTGCAGCTTAATTGCCATATATATTTTCATAACTTACTACGTAGCTCTTCCTATGTATTGAGCACTGTTGAAGTAAATACTGAAAATTTACGCATAAAATTATAGCTTTGTATATTAATTTATGTGATTAAATGAAGCATATATATATATATATATATATATATATATATATATATTACCATTAGGAATGAAAATGATTCTATTTTGTATTCAAATATGCATAAAGTTTTTTAATAGAGCAAAACAGAGCAATACTATAGCTATAAATTATTGATCTATCTATTTATATATATATATATATATATATATATATCTATATATAATACTAAAAGTCTATGGATCTTGTATGTTTGCAATCAGATTTCCGGTTTTCAACATCCGGTTGCACATGCGTAAATAGCAACGTCTTCAATCCGTTATTCCAATTCCGGAATTTTTTTATCGCTTTTAATACAAACAATTTCATTTAATTTGATCAAATAGTTATTTATATATACAAATAATACATAGATTCGTAGATAATTATAATATATATTATAAAGTCTATTTATCTATGAATCTATTAATAATATGAAATATTACCCTATACAATTTATGGAAAGAAAACACCTCTCACTTTCCCTCTAATAGATTTCAACACTCCTACTCCCTCTGTTTTCGTTACGTACGCGAGAAATAGTTACGTGTATGTGTGAGAGAGAGAAAAAAGGAAGCGATGTAAAACTGGATAGAGTTACCCCCCTTAACTAATGCAGACCTTTTTACTAGAGGGCGTTATTACAAAAAAATTTCTTTTTCTTCTTCCCATGTTTTTTAAAGTCGTCTGCTTACATTTCCAAACGGAAAGCTGAATCGGTAAATGCACACATTTCTAACACATTAAATAGTGTTTTCCTTTACACAATGGGTACTGAATGTTTGCTTAAATTAAATGAAAAAAGTTACATTTTATTTTCATTTTCTATTTAAAAAGCCATTATTAACATGTGGAGAGTGTTTTTTTTTATTATTCTGTACTTTCAACTAACAATTTCATTTAAAAGATGATATATCAAAATTTGAATTTAACTATAATAAGGATTATGATACCTGTTCAGTGCATATTTACCTATAAGTATGACCAACCACTTATAATTCAGTAACTGTAATTTAAAAAAAAATAACAATTATAATAAACAGAACGACTCATAGAAATCTATCTATATTCTTTTTTCATTTTAATATACTTTCATAGAAATGCTTCTGTTATGTAAAAAAAAACTATTTTCTTTATGCCACAAGTGTCACGCTCATACATGAATTCCATAGCTAATATAACGTACTGACCCAACGGGTCACGGGTGGTCTAGTATATATATATATATATGAATTTAGGTAAAAATGGCACTGGTAAAAATGGCACCGGTAAAAATGGCACCGGTAAAAATGGCACAAGTGAATTAATAGGTAAAAATGGCACCGGTAAAAATGGCACGTAATGGATTAATGAGAAAAATGACAACACGAGAACATGCATGAATATCTCACAGTATATTAAAATGGGAAAACGTGCGAAGTTTGTCGAATTAAAAAGGGTGCTAGACGACCGATCTGATCTCAAATTTTACCCTCGTTTTGAGTTTTACAAAAGTTAGGTCATGTACTGCGACGTCACCTTATAACTCCTCGAAAAATGCAATTCAAGCCCTAATTTTTTCTAATTTTTTTTTTTCATTTAAAGGAGCAAGGACCAAGGTTTCATTAAAAAAAAACAACAAAAAAAAAACAAAAACAAAAAAAAACAAACAAAAGCAACGTGTTTTTTTTAAAAAAGGTTTTAAACTTCGGACTTTACAGGTAAATTTCTAAAAAACAATACTTTTTTGTTGTTTTAAATTTGAATTATTATTTATTGACCCTTTCTCTTCAATTTGTGATATATAAGACTTTGGTACATAAATTAATTAGTTACTTTTTAATAGACATTTCAAAATGGGAGGCGTGAATTATTCGACCCCCTGTCTTTCTAAGCTTATAACTCCTCGAAAAATGCAATTCAAGTCCTTATTTTTTTTTTCAATTAAAGGAGCAAGGACCAAGGTTTCATTAAAAAAACAAACAAACAAAAAAAAAACGTGTTTTTTTTAAAAAAGGTTTTAAACTTCGGACTTTACAGGTAAATTTCTGAAAAACAATACTTTTTTTTGTTTTAAATTAGAATATATTATTTATTGATCTTTTATCTTCAATTTGTGATATATAAAACTTTGGCACATAAATTATTTACTTTTTAATAGACATTTCAAAATAGTGGGGGGGCGTGAATTAAAATAAAAACGTTTGTCTAAAATATTATATTCGATTTATTGGAAAGAACATAAAATTTCACATTGACCCTGAAAATATCGTAAAAATAGAATCAATAGAAAAATTTTGATAGATTTTTAAAGTTTAAAAATTGAAAAATATTGAGTTCGGAAAATTCATTACTGTTTTAAAAAAAAACTATTTCTATTATTTTTAAAACAACTTTAATAGTTTATTTTGGAAGTATAATCACTAAAGAAAATAAACAACCCACTTTTAACGGAGTAATTACGAGATTTTTATATTTTATTCGCAGTTTCGTGTTAGAGGTGTCAAAAATTCCTACAAAAATTCTGATACACCTACGTCACCGGTGTTACAGAAAATAATGAGAAGTGTGTCAAATTTAAATAGATCCTAAATGCGAATCTCTTTTTTGAGATTTCCCAAAGTGCTATTACGTCACAGGTGTCAGAAATAACTTTTTTTCATCTGTGTGGCAATTCATTCACCTCTTCTTCTCCCCTATTATAAGTTGAACACTGGGCAGAAATAAATTTAAAAAATCTCCCTTATTTACAAATAAGTTCCTTTTATTTTAATTAGTTACTTCTATTTATTTGTTTCTTTATCATATATTCGATTCGATGTCTATACTAATAAATGCCTTAAAAATAAGAATTATCGAACATTTATTACTATAGACAATAAAATGAAAAAGTAAAATATACAACAAATAAATGTTACCAAACGCAAGATATGCTAAAAGTAAAAGTATATATAATAAAAATAAGCAGTTTATATATTTTTCAAAAATACAAACAAAATAACTCAGGCATAAACAATTATAGCGAGGAACAGTCCATTTGATGACGGCTTCTGATATTGAAATCAGAAATCAACATTATGTTATTCGTTCCTCGTTATTTATGTACACTTAGTGTTGTTTCTTTTTTATGGAACTCCTGCATTGCAACATGTCGGCAATGGAGACGAGTTATCGACCCCTTTATGAAACTCAAATATAAAGAAGTTTCTTCATAAATATTTCATGTTTTTTTAAATTACTACATTGATGAATTAAAATTATATTTTGATACATTTTATACAACCTTAATGTAAAAAAAAAAAAAAAATACTAAAAACAATCTATAAATGTTTTTAGCATATTTTTTTTTCAATTATGAATCACTCATTAAAAAGAAATATTAAAACTTTAAAATTATAGTTCGATACACTTTTATACTTTAAAATTAAGTACTCCTTGTGCGTTGAGTCTTATAGCTCACAGCCTAAATATTCAATGACCTCTCCCCTTTGTGCGGAAATAAACTTTATTTTATTTTGTAAACAACCGAACGTATTGTACTTATGGATACCTCCATGTTAAGAATGGCTTTCTAAATAGTTATTATTTCAACGTTGTTTGTACTCTCGGGGTGTCAAACATGTATAAGTACCTATTTTAGTGAGTCAAAACTGAACTCTGTCATATTTGGTCAGTAAGCTGTTATTTATATTGTAAACAGTTTATAATTTTATGTCAGGAATATACTCAGTGACCGATTGACCCCAGAAATGTCCCCCAGAACGGTTTCATACTCAACTGTGAGCATGAAACTGTGAAATGAATTGGTCATAAAACCTTTTCGCACATATACGCGACAACACGTGTTATCTTTCACTTTAGTTTATGTGTCTGTTGAATTTGTTAATCTATCTATCTATCTATCTATCTATCTATCTTCTATCTATATATCTATAAAAACAGAGATGTGTGTGCCACAGACGATTTCTGATTGGTTAATCCAATAATCACATCTCCTAAAAAACAATGGTTTCTACGCTCTTACCTTTACCATAAAATATTATGGCTTTATTTATTGTCCATCTTGGAAGGGTTTAATTTTTTAATAACTTGTTATTCACAAATTTAAAAAATACGAAACTAAACTACACGAAATCAAACGCTCCGACAAACTTAATAGTAGTACTAGCAAGCACACGCGCACACACGCACACACACACGTTCACTACCGTCACGTTGTTATGGCAACCAAACAATGTTTACAAAATGTCTACGCACGTTCGTAGACATTTTGTAAACATTGTTTTTAAAAAATAAAAAATAATACTTCTATTATGTTTTAAACGACTGTAATAGTTTATTTTGGAAGTATATTTCATAAAGAAAATTGACAACCCACTTTAAAAACAGAAATTACGAGTTTTATATATTTTATTCGCAGTTTTTTGTTGACTCTTCTGGCGGCCATGCTGTAAGCCCTAACGGTATTTTTGGAGATTACCCAAATAAATGTTATCAAAGGCAAGATAAGTTACTTTTCCACCAAACTGGATATATTTTTCGTGTTTTTATTCAATGTAGCATATTTATTCAGCTCGAAAAACGGGTTTGTATTACTGTACACATAAATTCGAAAAAGTTGTCAAAAACCAAATATATAACAAATACATGTTATCAAAGGCAAGATAAGTTACTTTTCTACCAAACTGGATATATTTTTCGTGTTTTTATTCAATGTAACATGTTTATTCAGCTCGAAAACCATACGGTGTTTACCGATGTATTGGAAAATTCAAGATGGCGCCTCACTCCCTCTTTAACACGGTAAGTTTGGGAAAAGGTGTTATAAATAAAAAACTAGAAAAAATACTATTAAAAACCCGCCGAATATATGTCAACCTATGTCACGGTAACATATTGAGCGAGTTTTTAACAGTATTTTATTCAGTTTTTTATTTATAACACCTTTTCCCAAACTTACCGTGTTCAAGAGGGACTAAGACGCCATCTTGAATTTTCCAATACATCGGTAAACACTGTATGGTTTTCGAGCTGAATAAACATGTTACATTGAATAAAAATACGAAAAATATATCCAGTTTGGTAGAAAAGTAACTTATCTTGCCTTTGATAACATTTATTTGTTATATATTTGTTTTTGGCAACTTTTTCGAATCTATGTGTACAGTAATACAAACCCATTAAAAATATTGTTTTTGATTTTGAAAAAATATTGTGGTTCATTTGTATTTAAAAATATTGTGGTTCATTTTGATTAAAAAAAAATCATTTTGATTAAAAAAATTGTTTAATTTTAATATTTGTTTATTGTCTTAACTCATATCAAATGTTTTGCTTGTGTTCTGCTTCAAATATTCATATTCTTACATGCATAATTTTCATTTAATTTTATTAAATAAACTTCAATTTTACTACAAATCAAATCGTGTTCCTTCACTTTTTAAAATGTAATTTATAAGTAATTAAAGAACGCATTCTAATCTTTAAAATCTATAATACAACGAAATATTTAATTGCTTATAATACTTAAACAAACAACTTGTGTTTTTTTTTATTATTTTTTTATTATTAATATTAGATGAGTTTCAGTATAAATCATCGTGTTCTTTATTTCAATCCAATTTGGAAGTTTTGTAAATGTATATGATGTTTATAATGACCTATGATTGCGTATTTATATACATTATTTTCCCTATCCTTCTGTTCATCGTACATTTTTTACTCCCAAACTTAAACATGGTGGGTGCATAGAATTCATTTACCGATACAAAAGAAATGATAAGTAAATAAATCCATAAATAAATATTATAAATGGTTTATTTTAATACTTGCCAGGATGCGGAGGAAAATGAATGAAGGGGGAGGGGAATGAAATAAAAACATTTTGGAAACAGATTAAGTTTGAAAGAATTGCTTTGCACAGAAAGAAATTAATGAAAAAAGAATAAAATTAAATTTCTTTTCCTTCTTGATTTCTTTTAGTTTTTTATGAAAAAGGAAGTCAAAATTAAGACTATAAAAAACAATTTTTATTAAGAGCGAACCTCAGTCGTCAGGTCTGTAAAAAAAACGTGGAATAATCAAGAAATGTTTTCTAATACATTTTTTTTTTTTTACTTATGTGTTCATTTGTCTCTTTGAAGTTCGTTTGTTTAATATATCGGTTTGCAATATCACTTTGTCATTCTGTCAGACTCAAATTTTAAATCTACATATCTATAAAAGTGTGTGTGTGTGTGTGTGTGTGTGTGTGTGTCTGTGTCTGTGTACATTTCCCTACGAAATAACTCTGTCAATTTTTAGTCTACAGACTCGAAATTATACAGGGTACTGAGATTTGGAAAAATCTATGTGATCGGTTTTTAGCCAGAAATTTGGCGATTAAGGGGTCAAAGTTAAACGATTTGAGCTTTGAGAACTCTAGCAAACTTCTCCGACAATTTTGGGTCTACACCCTTGAAATTTTAGATATAGGTTCCGTGGACATGGATCTAACTTAATAACTTGATTTGAGGCCAAAAAAATACATTTTCAGGGGTCATAATAGGGGTCAAAGTTTAAAAAATTACCCCTTTTTTTTGCTCAGCATACACCTCCAAACACCCGGGCAACGCCGGGCACCCATGCTAGTAAGGCAATAAAACTATTTTTGGTAATTAACAACATTGATACAGTTTAGCTTTGAGAATTTTGTGTTACTGTTCCCATTCCAGCTTTGGACTACTATTCTCATCTTGAGTATTCCTATTTACTTGCTTCCCCAAGAGGGCAAAGTTAGACACAAGGTCTTTTTTTATGTGGGAAATATCCAGCTCTCCTACAAGAGGAACTCTGGATCAGAACAAAAATTAAAATTGTCTCAGTCTGAAAGGATTTATTAATTCTTCAGTAAACGGGGAGATAATAGGTGGAGTGTAGCATCAGAAGTGATACTACACTTTGTTAACGTATCAGTCGATGCAACCTCCGACAGAAATTCTGTGTAGATTCTAGAGTTCAACAGAAACATTCCAGAGTTCAATATTTATTCAATAATAGCAGTTTGGGATAAATAAGAAAAAATGGCAAAGCCCAACTTATCAACGATAAAATACATTCAATGATAAAATAAATTTAGAGTGCACCAAAATTAGTTTTTTCTTTTATCAAAGATAAAAGCCAGTCGAGGATAAGTGTCAACCAGGGAGCTTTTAATTACACTAAACAAAGTGCATCTTTTCTGGATCATTTTTATTTTGTTTTGTTTTAGGGGGAAAAAAAACTTATCCCCGTGTGTGTTTTATCCTTGATAACTAGCGATTCATTATGAAAAAAGAACCCAAAAATACAACTACAACTTGTCCAGAAAAGATGCATTTTGTTTAGTGTAATTGAAAACTTCCACATTAACCGTTATCCTCGAGTGTGTTTTATCCTTGATAAGTTACGATTCATTAGTCCTAAGTACCCCATTTTGGGGAGCTAGATAGTCACCAGATTAAAAACCGACATTGTGTCTAACTTTGCCCTCGCGGGGTGCAATTAAATAAGAACCTTTAGATAAACAATGCTTCTAAACTGAGGTAATTGTAATTTTTTGTTCCGATCGAAAATGCCCCTTTTTGGGGAGCTGGATATTCCCCAAATTTAAAACCAACCTTGTGTCTAACTTTGCCCTAGCGAGGTGCAATTAGATAAGAACCTTTAGATAAACAATGCTTCTAAACTGAGGTAATTGTAATCTTTTGTTCCGATGAAAACTGCCCCTGTTGGGGGCGTGGGTCTGGATATTAAAAATCGACCTTGTGTCTAACTCTGCCCTCGTTGACGGCAAGAAAATAGGAACTTTTACAAAACCCAAAATGAGGTTAGAATTTGGGACCCCATAGCTTCAGTAGAACCTTTTGGTGCCATTTTTACCTAGTTATTCACTTGTGCCATTTTTACCGGTGCCAATTTTACCGGTGCCATTTTTACCGGTGCCATTTTTACCAGTGCCATTTTTACTAGTGCCATTTTTACCGGTGCCATTTCTACCGGTGCCATCTTTACCGAGCATATATATATATATATATATATATATATATATATATATATATATATATATATATATATATGGGCGTTGGTGGTAAAAATGTTTTATATGCATTAATGTAACTGAATTTTCTTACCTCATTGTAGCCTTCGTCCAATTTCGGAGAAGTGATAACCGAAAGGTTTTGGTCATCGCCGGCTTTTGAAGTGTTGCCGTAGATGGTAGTATCGTCGGCATAAATGTCTACGAATGATTGTAGAACATGATATGAAAATTCATTAATGAAGATCAGGAAGAGGGTTGAGCTCATGATAGATGCTTTAGACACACCAACGTTAATACTGTGAGTTTCGGATTTCTGCTTATCAACGATGTGCTTTAATAACCCTATCGGAGAGAATTCATTTGATAGTTGAGAGGACGTGTTTAGCTATACTGTAGCTGGAAATCTTGTGACGTAGACCTTATCAAATGTCAAATTTTATTGGTCTAGAAACGAGGCCATCGTCAATTGATTCACTGAATCTGTGTGATATTACCATCAGCACATTACTTGCTGATCTCGCAGAACAGAATCTTTCTTGTCGTTTAATAGTTTGTTTTTGTCAATGTACTTGACAACTTTTATAATCATCACAGACCCAAGCAACTTACTCAGGACTAGAACTAGGGCAACGGCATATTCTTTTCATTGTTTTGACTCTCGAGTATATATCCGACACAGTTAATCAACCGAGAACCACATCACTCTATATAAAAGCATATAAGATATCAACGGATACACATTCGAGAGTAAAAACAATGAAAAGAATATGTTGTTTTCGTAGCCCTACTCATGACGCACATAAGAATGATTGATCTGTACTTGAACTGCAGAAGACGGATTCCCCGTATTTTTAAATAATGGTCAGATTGTCGAAGTTTTCCAAGGTGTTAGCAAGAATCTCTCATCTACACAGGTTTGTAAGTATATGATCTAGTTCCGGTTGCAGTTTCTTGAGCACTATAATTCGAATGTTGTCAGGGCGAGTTGTTTTGTTGGAATTATGGTTCCTGATAAGTCTGGCAACATCTTGAACATATATATGAATGTCTCTCAGGGTATTTTCAGTCTTGGGGAATTCAGGAGGCAAGCGGCCCTGATCATACAGGGTAGAGTTTTATGCGAAGTTATTAGCGAAGAGATTGGCTTTTCGGTCAGGTTCGTCGATGTAATTGGGCGGGGAAGATACGTATCTCTCCAGAACCCTGTTTGTTATACGTAAAAAACTCATCAAAACCAAGCCTCTGATCAGCTACTTGCCTGTCAGTGCAAAAGACTTACTTTTTCTATAATCATTTTGCAATGGTTGCTGACAGTAGTAAAGGCCGATTTAGTTTCTGAATATCTTTTTTGTTAAACGAAATTAAAATAGTGATTTCTGTTTGCAATGTCAGCCGCACATTCAAAGGTGTACTGCAGGTGGATGTTATGTTTCAGACATAATATTGGAGGGTATATGTGTCTATTAGCACAATCTGGTTGGTCGAATTCTATAGAGAAGACACCCTTTTTGAACATAGAACATAGGCGTATTTCTGATTTAAACGTCCAGGAATTGTCGTAGCGTGCCATCGGGTAGCGATACAAAACGCCATAGAGAAATACATATGAGGTTTTGGGTGCCCGGAAAACTCGTCCCGGGAAAACTTGTCCCGGGAAAACTCGTCTCCGGAAAACTCGTCTCCGGAAAACTCGTCTCGGGAAAACTCGTCCCCTTTCGCTAGGTAGGAAAACTGGTCCCTTATTGAATAAATATCGATTGAAAACACATTTTATGATCGTTCTTGAAGGAGATATTGTTTTTTTTTTAAATAGACTATAGCCCCCCCCCATAATATTAAAAAAAAATATTTTACTTGTTTAATGTTTTTTTTTTTTAAATAAAATCGATTTTCTAAGTGTCCGTTTTCTACCTAACTGGCTAAGTTCTTAGTGGTTCACTTATTTTAAAGCGTTTATTATGTTCATAAACGAGACCGCATATTTTTTATACTAATATAAAAAGAATTTACTTATTTACTGTTGTTATAAAAGGGTAAAATCGAGTTTTCTACTTCGCCGACTATGTTGTGTGTTGTTTAATTTATTTGGAATCGTTTATTCGGTAAAGAAAAAAAAACACAGAAAACAAACAAAAAAACATGTCGAGTGTTACGTGAGAACGAGAAATAATGTCCGGTATATCACATCTTAAGAGTCTTGATAATCGCTAAAAAATAGAAAATTAAAGAAATTACTGAGGGAGATTTGGTTTTAAAAAGAAAATAATAAATTTTAGGGTTGTATTACTGTACACATAGATTCGAAAAAGTTGTCAAAAAAAACAAATATATAACAAATAAATGTTATCAAAGGCAAGATAAGTTACTTTTCTACCAAACTGGATATATTTTTTGTGTTTTTATTCAATGTAACATGTTTATTCAGCTCGAAAAACATACAGTGTTTACCGATGTATTGGACAATTCAAAATGGCGGCCGACTCTCTCTTAAACGCGGTAAGTTCGGGAAAAGGTGTTATAAATAATAAACTAGACAAAATACTATTAAAAAAAACACCGAATATATGTCAACATATGTCACGGTAATATATATTGAGCGAATTTCTAACAGGATTTTGTCTAGTTTATTATTTATAACACCTTTTCCCGAACTTACCGTGTTTAAGAGAGAGTCGGCCGCCATTTTAAATTTTCCAATACATCGGTAAACACTGCATGTTTTTCGAGCTGAATAAACATGTTAAATTGAATAAAAACACGAGAATTATATCCAGTTTGGTAGAAAAGTAACTTATCTTGCCTTTGATAAAATTTATTTGTTATATATTTGTTTTTTTAACTACTTTTTCGAATCTATGTGTACAGCAATACAAACCCAAATTTTAATATTTTTTAAAATATAATTTAGAGAGGGGGGGTTAAAACTATATCTCCCTCCGAAAAACAACCAACAAAAAATGAAATTAAAAAGATTCTTGATAAACGATAGCGGAGTTTTCAATAAAATTGATTAATAAATTAATTTAGTGATTACTTTTTCTCTGAATGATTGATTTTAGAATTTTGAAGTAAAAATTTAAAAAATTAAAAATGAGTTAACGAGAGATTGTTAGCACATGGCATCTCTCGCGCCAAAAAATATTTCGCTTTTAATTTATTAGTTAATTTTTGCAAAATTTTACAGGACGACAATAAATGTGGATAATTGATAAAATCATAATTTTAAATAACGCATGAGTGCATTTGGTATGAGAGAAAACGAAAACATAACAACAAAAAACTATCATAATTAAAAAACCAAAACAAAAAAGTAACGCTCCCTGTTTTTTATTTTTTTGTTTTGTTTTTTATTATTGTTTTATGACTCCAAAAAACATCGTTAAAATAAGAACAAAAAAAATTGTAATTAACTTTGTATGAACATAATAAACGCTTTAAAATAAGTGAAACCACTAAGAATTTAGCCAGTTAGGTAGAAAAAAAAAACATTAAACAAATAAAAATATTTTTTAAAAATATTAGGGGGGGGGCTATAGTCTATTTTAAAAAGCAATATCTCCTTCAAGAACGATCATAAAATGTGTTTTCAATCGATATTTATTCAATAAGGGACCAGTTTTCCTACCTAGCGAAAGGGGACGAGTTTTCCCGAGACGAGTTTTCCGGAGACGAGTTTCCCCGAGACGAGTTTTCCCGAGACGAGTTTTCCCGGGACGAGTTTTCCTAAATTCGAGGTTTTGTTACACATTGTTTCAATCTTAATTGTGACAAACGAGTGATCGGAATATCCCAGCAGAGACAGAACGGAGAATAAGTACGGTTCAGAGAAAGTTGTCAGAAAATGATCTAGAAGATTTGCAAATTATCTATCAGAATCGGGAACATGCTCATCTTGAAGACATTACTACGAGTAATTTGTTCACGCTGCTAAACAGGTTTTTCTCCAATTTTCTTTCTGCACAACGAGCATTATAGAAAACTCAGATGACTTCTTATTTTTATTCATATATTTATGTATTTTTTACTTTAATGTCTTCAAAACAAGTTGTTAGGTGTTATATTAATGGTTGATGATAAAACAAACAAAACATAAAAAATAATACCAACACTCACAGAATCAAGTTTGCATGCATTTATTTAAAATAATATTTAACGGAAAATACATTTAATAAAAAGTAAACTTTACTAAATGACATTTAATAAAAAGTAAACTTTACTAAATGAAGAACAACAGTTTTTCTCGTCCCCAAATTGTTTTATTTTTAATTTACTTGATGTACATATGTGCTATGTTTAAACCAGGAGTCTCTCTCTCTCTCTCTCTCTCTCTCTCTCTCTCTCTCTCTCTCTCTCTCTCATGAATCATACAAAACAATTCGCTGTAAGCTAAACATAAATATAGTTAAACATGGTCGTATGGGAAAAGTCTCATCCGAAAACGACTGTTTTTTGTTTTTCTTTTTTTTACATTTTTCACCTTTCATATCTTCGCTCGAATATATAATTGAATATGTCTCAAGTGCACATATTATGCAAACAGATTTGACATTCTGCTAATAAATATTAGCTAATAATTCGTAGACATCGACTACATACTATGGATTGCTCCTGCCCACTCTCCTTAATCATAGAATTACCCTAACTTATAGAATCCGCTCTACTCGAAATGTGTTTTTATTTATACATGTATTTTCTTCTGTCTTCAATCTTGTCGTTAAAATTTCGTCTGAAATTATATAAGAAAAGACATTTAAGTCATAAATCGTAGATAAAAACAAAGTCCACATTCAAAACAACAACAAAAACGATAAGTCAGAGTTAACTTCCTTTGCGATGTATACTATTTGACTAATGTTAAAAATATTAATCATAATATTTGTCAATTAGGGGAAAACTAATGAGTTTACTGTGTTTATAAGGGAAATATATTAGCGTAAAACGACCAGCCCCCCCCTTCACATCCTTTTTAATACTTAGCTTGTCAAGATGTCAAATCGCATGCTCACTGTGGATTTCTAGTTGTCAGTAAAGCACATGCGTGAACATCGATCCGTTTTAAAATACGAGATAAAACGAAAAAGCGTATGTAAGAATTAAATCGTATATAAAAGCTAAATTCATAGTACAAACAAAATAATAAGCAATAGTTATCTCCCCTTGCTCTCATTACTATCTGCAATAATTTAAAATTCAAATAAACACAGCTTTTAAAAGATTTTTAGGGAAAAGAACTAATTAGTGTATGGTGATAATAGATAAGCGAGGCACTTTTATTCGCCACATTGTTATATAACATTATGTAACGGTTATATTGTTATATAACATTATATAACAGTTGTTATATAACATTATATAACGGTCACCTTTATCCGCCACATTGTCACTGGTGTTATCATAGAATTGAGAAACAGACGATATATATTTACGCTTACTAGTCGCAAAGCAACTACGTCTCAATGTATGTTTAGTGGCCATTTGCAAGACGTGAAAAGCGCATACTCAGTGTTTGTGTTTATATAGCTTCCGGTATATGGCATGCGTGGAAACCGCCCGTTTTAAAAGACAAGTACAATGTGGAAAACGGATGTCGTCGTGAACAGACGCGAAATAGATTAGTACAAAGAGTTTAGATAAAGAATTGAAACTGATATCGATACTCCAATTTACAATTTACAATTTATCCCCGGGAATGTTTCGAAATTTGTGAAAAAGGACAAGTTTTACCAACATTGGGACATTTTTTAGTCTTCATCTAGGAAAAACGAGAGCGTTTCTGTAAGAATTATTTTTTTTTATGTACATCATTATTGATTATAAAATTCAGTGGAATTTTAGCAAAAGCTAATGGGGCAAATGTTAAGGATAGTTTCAACAACAAATGCCATTGTTTTCTTTTAGGGTAATTTTAACCACTCCTTTTGGGGCATACCAACGTTTTTCTGAAAAAATATTTTTATAATGAGATTTTTGCGTTTATGGTCAAATAACTTCATACAAAATGTCGTGATAACATAAACTACATTTTTAGAAAAATATCAGCAGATTATGGGAATAAAAGACTGACGGAACGACGGACGCAAGAATAGAATAACGAAAAATATTTTGAATTAATATTGGAAAAGAAAAGTAAATGCTGAAATTATCAAATAAATTGAATAAAAGGTGTTTACCGTCATGTGTCCGGGTTTAATTGACGTTATGAGGCACTTTGATTGCAGGGGAGTAGTAAGGGCCTGCAAAATAAATGAATAAATAAATAAATAACAGATTTACGACTTTAAATTTGTTCGTTTAGTGATATGAAATAGTATTTAACTTGAGCGTGACAAACGTGAGTCAAAGGCGAACATAAAATGGCTCCGAACGAATCAGCTATGGTAATTAAATAACTGTTGTGGTGTGTCCACTTTACGGATAATAATGAGCCTTTCCATTTATTATAAAGACCGGGAAAATATGTTTTTAAGTTATGTATAAATCATATGCACTTGATAGTCAGACTGACGTATACTTACACTCTTCATTTATTGCATTTCCTTTTCTTTCTAATATATTTTGTTTTCACTAATTACCTAGTTGTGTCTTTCTTCTTGTCACTTGGGCGCATTTGTCCGACTAACAGTGAACTCCAGATATCTTATGCAGATTTACACAATAGCAGCATCCTCCCCGCTTATACACTCCTTATGTTTATGTCGTAAACTAATTTACATATTATCGTTGTAAAAGATAATTTATGAATTAACTATACTTTCTTATTATTTTTGTATTTCGATGATTATTTTGAGTTGAATAAACATGTTTGTTTAGGGACCATCCATTATTTCGTTGATAAACGTTTGTTTCAAAAATGCCAATGGCAGTGAGTTCCCTCCCTTAGTTATAATGGAGAGCAGTGTTTATCCACAACTATTTTGTTCCTTTATCGCTTATTTTTTTTTTTGAGTAAATGACCGGATTTTCAAGAAGTTATTATATTTCTTTTCTTTCCTTTACGGCGTGGTACAATGATAAGCGACCTTTTGGAAGAGTTGCAGTTCTCCACATTTGAAAGGTTTATGCCTGACTTCTATGGTTCTTCTGAGCAAAATCGGCAAAGTATCATTGCGATATGGTGAAGACAACTTCTTGTTCATAAAAGTTGACAGCTTGATGAAAAAAGTGTGTCCTCATCATTCACATTTGATTCTGACTTCGACGGATGCTTATCGAATAGAGGACTGAAAGGTACTGTTGAAGGTAAAAAAAAAACGTTGTACCCAGTAAACTTGCCACCAAAAACTTGTGAATTAAGAACATTAGTGGATGTAGTATTTATCTTTATCGGTTTCTTTGTTTTTTATATGTACTCATCTCTCTCTCTCTCTCTCTCTCTCTCTCTCTCTCTCTCTCTCTCTCTCTCTCTCTCTCTCTATTTTCTCTTACTTTTTGTGTCGTTTTTGTCACAACAATAGAATAGTTGGCAGTTGGTGTTTTTCTTAGCATGAGAACGAATCTCAGCAACATTGCCCCTCCATCCTCTATAAGGCTTTGGAAGTAGATAACACCAGATTTTGATATAACAATTATAGGAGTATACAGATATAGAAATTCATCATTGGAACAGTTTATCAGGGTATGCCAATATAACACTTGGATAATCATTTACCGAAGGAGTAATTAATTGTTCGAAAAGGTTAACCGGGTATGCTAAAATCGGACGAGTATAATTATTTAATAGATTAGTAATTAATTATCGTAACAGATTACCGGAGTGTTCCAATTTTTAACCAACATACTTATTTACTGAGGTAGTAATTAATTATCAGAACAGGTTACCAGTGTATGTCAAGATCTGTTCAGAATAATTATTTAATGGTATATTAATTGACTATTTTAATAGGTTACCGGGGTATTTCCATATCTGACCAGTAGAATTATTTAATGGGGTAATAATTAATTATTGGAACAAGTTATGAGGGTATGTCAAGATCTTACCAGTATTATAATTTAATGATGTATGGTTTAATACTAATATGCACTCATAATGTATGAATATTTACTTAATTATTAATTAATTAATTATTTGAACATGGGCAGTCAAAATCGAGGCATGTCAAAATAAATATAATTATATATTATATATAAATATAACGAATTTTTTTTTTACATGGTAGTCACCACTTATCAGGGTCCGGAGGCCACTCGGGAATAAGGGTTATTGCGTGTGCAGTAATCAATGGGATAATATCATAGTAATCGTTAGTAATGGAGATTTGATAAAATGGATTACTTAAGGGGACGATTTATCAGGAATTTGTTTATGTTGGACTTGAAGACATCCAAGTTGTAGTCAGGTGGGAAACGGGCAAACAGAAGAGAGTTCCACAGGCGTGCACTTCTAAGAAAGAAGCTTTGTTCATGGAATCTACGTTTTGATTTAGGCACAGATAAAGAGTGGGGAAAATTATTAATAGTGGTTTCAGCTAGACGAGTGTTTTTAATGAAAGATTGGCGAGGGGCAGAGATTGGAGCTCAGACGAGCACTTCCCATGGAAATAACGATAAAACAAAGACAGGCTCGCGACGTTTCTTCTGTGGGAAAGAGGTCGCAGGGAAGATAAAAGGGCATCCCCCACTAAGCCATGAAGTCTATTTTGTACTCTGTCAAGGCAGGATAAGCTATTTTTTTTAGCAACTCCTTCCCAGATGTGGCAGCAGTACTCCATCATTGGACGTATTTGGCTTTTATACAGATAGAGAATTGCATCAGCAGTGAGATATCTACTGGAGCGGTAGAATGATCCCACCATTTTTCCTATTCATACAAATTATATATAAACGAATTCATAAAAAGTATATATAAATATAACGAATTCATACAAATTCAGTAAAATATTAATTATATATTGATAATTATTTAATGGGATAGTTATTAATAATTGGAATAGGTTATGTCAAGCACCCACGAAAAATCCTTTAAAATTACCGCTATATATAGGTTTTGCGGGAGTGCTAAAAACGAAAATAACAGTAAAAAATCATAGGAAATGAGTAGTTTCCAAGATATGAAGAAATTATTAAGTAGGGATCAACAGGCACTTTATAACCAAGGTGGTCATAAAGTAGGTGCTCATTTTACGTTAAATTAACACAGAAAAGTGATCCCCGACTTGTTTAAACAATAATGTGCGGCTTTAAGGGCAAATGTCACATAGCTCACTACACAATTCAGGTCATTAGCTTTCCAACGAACGTTCATTTGTTAAATTCTGATCATTAGTTGCCGAGATTTCGAACTTATAAAATTGCCTAAAAAAAAAAAAGTGGTATATCTATATATGGATATATCTATATATGGATATATCTATACTCATCGCCAAATTGAATATTGAAATGCTCATATCTTTGGTTCTATGGGCTGAAACTATATGAATATTTGCTGGCTTTTCTAGTACTATTCTATGGCTACACCAGACGAAATGTGAGAATGTACGCTTAAAATATGAGAACAGTGGTCTGGATAATTCAAATTATATAAACTTAATTAATAATTACGTTTTTGTTCTTTTTTATTTTTGTTTGTGAAATACTCGCTTGTAAAGACAGATCGCCATAACCATCTACTTTCTAAAAGCTTCAGTATTCAGAATTTTTAGGTTATTATGTTATTTTATATACGGCACAATCACGTTGACCACCGAAGTTAAGCAACGATAAGCCTGGCCATTACCTGATGGATGACAATTTGGGAAGCCTATGAGCTGTATGTACTGCGCCGATTCGTAGAAAATTCCAGATTGCTATTATTTCCAATCAAAACATAGCATTTTATCCGCCACGAATTTCTTCTAAAATGCTCCACACATGCGTACATATGAACAAAAAACGTAAAAACATATAGCTATAGTTTACACACCTGATTGAATAAAACCAATGTAATCATCAGTCGAAAAAACGCAGACAACAAATCTGTTGTTAGCCAGTGACGCAATATATATAGTAGTGATTTTAAAAGTTTCAAAAATATGACTTGGGTGTCATTAGCTAGAATCGAAACCAAAACATTTAAATCTCCAGCAATATTCGCTATGACATCACCTAAGGACTCATGGATGTTGAAACTTAAAAAATTGACGCGGTTAAATGTATAAATGTATATTTGCGTATGTGTAGAAAATAAAAATTTAGTCGACTTACGCCTGCCAAGTTCAAATTTTTCAATGTTCACACCTTAGCAGATATTTTTATCGGCTAAAAAACAAATCGAATTTGTTCAACAGATCCGAATCTTCAATAAATCAAGTTTCAAGTTTGTAGATTCAAAATTGACAGAGTAGTTTGATAGAGATCATTCCACACGCAAACACACACACATACAAGTTCATCTTCATAATTGGCATGATCCTGTGGAAATATATATATATATATATATATATATATATATATATATATATATATTAGTGGCCTGACAAGGTCACAGAGGAGTCAACCAAGCAAAAACATCCGAAGCAAAATTCTCCCAAAGTAGCAAAACTAAAACTGGCTTATATATATAAATTAAAGCAAAATTCTCCCAAAGTCGCAAAACTAAAGCTGACTTATATATATATAAACTAAAGCAAAATTCTCCCAAAGTAGCAAAACTAAAGCTAGCTTATATATATATAAACTAAAACAAATTCTCCCAAAGTAGCAAAACTAAAGCTGACTTATATATATATAAACTAAAGCAAAATTCTCCCAAAGTAGCAAAACTAAAGCTGACTTATATATATATAAACTAAAGCAAAATTCTCCCAGGCGATATTGAAACGAAAGGGCGATATTGAAACGAAAGTCAAGATTACATTCGTTTTTTTATAAAATATATTCGGGTGTGGTTTACGCTCTTAAAGAGAATGAGGTGTATACTTTGTGAATATATATATATATATATATATATATATATATATATATATATACAGAGAGAGAGAGAAAGATAGAGAGAGAGAGAGAAAGAGAAAAATATGAAGAGGAGAGATGTTACGTTAACTTGCTTCAGCTTTTAGTGAGTTAAAGGGATTTGCCTTTTTTCACAGTTCTGTTTTTAATATTTCATTATTTTATTTTATTTACCTCTGTGGCATTTAAATTGATCGCAAATATCTTGAATATTGCCTCGAACTGAAAAATAAAAAAAATCAGCAGATTAAAAATAATTAAGACAGTTAAACAGAAAATATTAAATATATATATATATATATATATATATATATATATATATATATAATACTAATAAAGCTGAGTTTCTGTGTATGCGTGTGCGTGTGTGTGTACATGAATAGGCTCCTATACGGTTAACTATTATACAAACCACATACAATGATAGAATAAGTATTGATGATCAAAAATGGGTATGTTACATTTTGAACGGTGGTAGTTCATTAAAGTTGTGGGACCTGTGTATGCACCTAGCCCCTAAAATATAGAAATAAAATAAACGTAGCCTATTTTTTAACCCAGTCAACGACGAGTACTTCTGCTAGTATATAGTCAGAAAGTTACACTTCCCCTGTATGCTATCTTTTTTTTTTTTTTTTTTTTTACATTTTCACCCCAAACTAGGCGTATTGCCACATGGGCATAATGAAATACTATTTTGGATTGTGTCTAGCAGAGAATTGAAAGGAATTGAGCAGCGATATGTTTGTTTACATTACATTAAAACTTTTGCAAGTTAGTACAGTAGGAAACAGGGAGGGAAATCTAACACCCAGCATTCCAAGAGAAAAAACTTTTAGAGTAGAAACCTTTCCGGCCTCTAGAGACCTCAACAATAAAGGGGTATGATCTTACTGCTTGTCGATGGGAGTATGTACGTCGAGGGACACAAGTGCTGTAAGTTCATCAGACCACATTCCATTAAAGTTCTTGTAAAACAGGCGTAGGGATGCGATATTGCGGCGATTGGACAGGGGCTGGAGCTTGGCTGATACTGTGGGACCTATTAGATTTAAGATTCTTTTTTTTTTTGATTCCAAGAGTCAGCTCATCTAGCACAGATGTGGCAGCAGAACTCTATCCATGGACGAATTATAATGAATCAACTCCAATAAGTTTGTTTTGCACTATTTAATATATTTTTGACTTGATTTTCTGCCTCTACAACTCAGTATTGTTACTAACGTAAAGGACATTGGAACGGTTGCGAACAACTCTTCGATCATTGTATAGAGATGATCAACTAAGATTCTCTACTCGATCCTAAGATTGTTTCTCAATCAAACAGACGACATTTTCCGTTCCTTAGTGAATATTTTAGAGGTGGCTGATTTTAAATTGAAAACTATTTTCTTCAATTGCCTCTTTGACAACTATCGGTTATTTTGAGTTCAGCTTGGTTTGGCAATTCGTCATGAAGAAACTTATAACCGAGCAGCGTTTGCAAATTGTAAATGATAAGACCAAATAACTGAAACATAGATGAGCGAACAATTTTACGAAATGAACTTCTCAACTGGCCACCTCACTCGTGCGATTTAACTCCATTAGATAATTTTGTTTAAGAATATGTAAAGTTCCATGTCTAATAATAGAGCAATTGGAATATGTAAAGTTCCATGTCTATGTTGATAAACCAGACATAATAGAGCAATTGGAAGACATCATATGATGATTTTTTGCCGAAATACAGCCTTATTTAATGTGTAGAGTATGTGAAAATTAGACAGCTCGATTACGGCATATATACGTGAACTCCGTGGGCCATATGCCCGAAATTTATTTAAATTATAAATGACCAAAAATTAGTCTTTGGGATAAACCATATGTTTGTATGATGAAGATATTTTTCTGTGATTTATATTAATTTAAAGGTCGCCGCCTCTAAAACAACATTTCATACATAACCCTGGTACAACTCGTTATTGAGCATGACTTACAAGCATATATATATATATATATATATATATATATATATATATATATATATATATATGATACACTTTTTTTTACAAGGTCTCCACCACTTATCAAGGCCCGGAAGCTACCGCGTGTACAGTACTTTAATACTGAGATTTGATAAAGTGTATTCAACGGTTGCCAACTAAGATGGTGACAGCAATCCCCTCGCTTATCTCCAGAAAAGCATTTCCAAAGACGACATCTATTCTCACGGTAGCAGTAGAAGATGCGAGAAGACTTGATTCTGGTGTACAACGTCGTAAACCAGAATTTAAATCTACTTTTCGCGAGGTTGTTAATACCAGCGCCAAGTGATCTGCACGATCATCCCCAAAAGATGTAAGACTGTCGTTTTCGGCTCAATAGAAGGAGCGCACAGGTCTCTGTTTGTGTTTCTGCTATCAGAGTAGCTTGTGTTGATGGTTACCGTATTCAGGTTTAAAGCAGAATTGGACAAACATTCAGACTATGTGGAGTTAAATAATTTCTACTTGTCTACATGGTTCGTGGCACTTTTTATGCGTTAAAAAAGGATTTATTTGAATTAGTGGTCAAAGTGATCAGATGTGGGTTTTTATTTCTCCTCGACCTTACGGGTGTTTTAAGGGTTTATATTGATGCACTGGCTGATAATTACTGTAAGAAGTAAATAAAACTCCAGAGCAAATAATGGTGTTTTGTGTTGTTTTTAATGAATTCAATTTTTCCGATCACAAAGAAAAGGACAATAATTAAAAATCAACATTTTCATGACTGCCACATCAGCATTACGGCCATCTTTTCAACAGAACGTCCCTAACTATTTAAAAGAGACGAACCACTCTTTTTGTTGACGTAAAAAGACCCGCGAGGATTCGTGAGGATCAATTGTAATGTCTAAATGTCGATATCGATATCAAATCTCGTGTCAAATCTCGTAAAAGATATGGTCACGAATTAAGTCTAAAGCTGCTGAACCAAACATTGTTTGGAGGCAGATGCTATAAACATAGAAAGACGCTATGAGGCCATGTAATTTTTTTGTCTTTGAGCTTAGTACATACGTTTAGGTCTATTAGCATCAATTTGTACATTTTATCTGTATTAAGACTAAGGTTTTAATTGCATGTTTAGTCAATGCTTTTTATGTCTCATCTATGCTTTTCATTGTTTGTTGAGACAATCTATTCATAAGTGTTTGTTGAGACAATCTATTCATAAGTGTTTGTTGAGACAATCTATTCATAAGTGTTATATCTTTATTAACTCAGCTTTTTACTGTATTTCATTAGCGATGCGTGCTTTACAAATAATGCACTGAATACTTTTTGGCACGTCACATGTTTGAAGGATTCATTTGAATTCTCTACGCATGCATTGCTAATCTTGACAGAATAAGAATAATAATTCTAATATTTATTATTTTTCACATTAATTCTAATCGATCAATAACAGGTTCTATCCTGCCAAGTCCCAGAAAACCCATATGCTATGAATCAATTCAATTCTTGTGAGAAAAATGAAGCACGGTTAAACATTTCCGAACCCGTCGGCCAGCATGATTTGGAGTTGGCCAAAGAAAGACGTAAACTATTATAAATAGATGATAAATAAATAAATAAAATTTCAAATACGAAATCTCCTCTTGAATTTTCGTGTTTTCAAAATACTTCCTTCTTTTCTGATGCACGTCTGTCGCCGATATTTCAGATAGATCTTAAATTTGCCAAATCAACGAAGTCGGTTCTGAAAAATAATCATAAAATAAAAAACGTATATCAATCATTTTTAAAAGAAAATTTCAAGAAACTAAGAATTCATATAAGTAAGTTATACGATATATATGGCAATTAAGCTACACAGAATATTCCGCGTTTCATCCACGCTCGGATTCATCAGGCTTATGCTATATATATATATATATATATATATATATATATATATATATATATATATATACTAGACTACACGTGACCGGTTGGGTCAGTATGTTATATTAGCTATGGAATTCATGTATGAGCATGACACTTGTGACGTAAAAAAATAGTTTTTTTTTTTACATAACAGAAACATTTCTATGAAAGTATATTAAAATGAAAAAAGAATATAGATAGATTTCTATGAGTCGTTCTGTTTATTATAATTGATTATTTTTTAAAAAATAAATTACAGTTACTGAATTATAAGTGGTTAGCCATACTTATAGGTAAATGTGCACTGAACAGATATCATAATACTTATTATAGTTAAATTCAAATTTTTTTAATGAACTTGTTAGTTGACAGTACAGAATAGTTAAAAAAACACTCTCCCCATCTTACTAATTTCTTTTTAAATAGAAAATGAAAATAAAATGTAACTTTTTTTTCATGTAATTTAAACAAACATTCATGACCCATTGTGTAAAATATTTAATTTATATGTTAATGATAAGGTCAGTAAAAACGGAAAAGAAAATGTAAAAATAAAAAAGGAAGGCCGCGGGTAAAATCGCCGTTGTAAAATGCTCTTATCGTTGTCAACGGGTTAAAGTAGTTTTATTTGTAAAAAAAAATGCGTGAAAATAGCTTAAACGTAATACAGAAATGAACTATGTAAAAAAAAGAAAAAAAGCAGAAAGTATAAAAAAATTGTTTATTTGGATAATTTAAACGCGAAAAAAAAAAACAATTGGGACGCTGAAAACGTACACAGTAAAACAATACGTTTTATGTTTGCGTTGATTATTTGTAACAAAAATAAAAAATGTAAAAAAAAAAATATATATATATATTTCCGGATTAATGGCATCCAGACGGTTTACTCAAACATGGAAAAAAAATCTTTCCTAATCGTGTAAAATTACCTATTTTTCCGAATAATCGATCAAAAATCGAAAATTAAACATTATTTTCTTACTAATCGAACGCCGACGACAGGAAATTTTGTTTAAAAAAATAAACAATTATAAAAAGTATTGATGGAAAGAACGTGTGTTTATGCAGTTATTGTACCGATTTGGGACGTCAGAAACGTATTATGGTGTATTTTAATGAACGTTTTATAGTGTATTTTAATGAACGTTTTATGGTGTATTTTAATGAACGTTTTATGGTGTATTTTAATGAACGTTTTATGGTGTATTTTAATGAACGTTGTATGGGCGAAACGGTTTTTTGTATTTGTAACGAAAAATTACAAAAAAAAAAATGTTTTCGGATTTATGTATTTATGTTAAGAGTGTAGATAAAAAAGGTTCTAAGTTTATTAAAAAATGAAGAAGAAAATGTAAAAAAAAAAAAAATGAAAGCCGTAGGTAAAATTGCCGTTGTAAAATGCTCTTATGGTTGTCAACGGGTTAAAGAAGATTATTTGTAAAAAAAAAATGCGTTAAAATAACTTAAACGTAATACAGAAATGAACGATGTAAAAAAAGCAAACAGTATTAACAATTGTTTATTTGGATAATTTAAACGCGAACAAAAGGAACAATTGGGCCGCTGAAAACGTACACATTAAAACAATACGTTTTATGGTTGATTATTCCGGACGGGTCACTCAAACATGAAAAAAATCCTCCCTATTCGTGTAAAATTACCTATTTTTCGAATAATCGCTCAGAAATAGAAAATTAAACATTATTTTCCTACGAATCGAATGCCGACAAAAGTCATTTAGCAGCAAAAACGCACATGAACCTACCGATGAGAAATATAAGAATGAAAACCCCATATTGGAATCCTTCAACCAAGTTATAGAAACTTAAAATCTAAAAAAAAAATTATTAAAAGCTAAAGCAAAAAATAAAACCTAAATAAATACGATAAAATAAAACTAATATTGAAACAGATTAGTAAATGTGTCAACAAATTCACCGTTCTCACACAACTATTTTGTATCTACAAATGTAAACAAAAAATAAGAATGAAGGAAGGAAGGAAGGAAAAGGGACGGATAGAGTAGTAGTAGTAGTAGTAGTAGTAGTAGTAGTAGTAGTAGTAGTAGTAGTAGTAGTAGTAGTAGCAGTCTTGGCTTTACTACAATTGTTCTTATGGTTGTCAACTGCTTAAAGTTGTTTAGTTGTAAGAAAATAGCGACAGTATAGTTGTAATAAAGAATAGTTGCAAAACACCCCAAATCTTCCCATGTTAAATAATAATTTCGAAATAATAACGTTAATATTTCAATGCGCAGGTGAAAATCTGCAAAAGAAGCGATTTGTGTTTATTTGTTTACGTTGTTATGGGTTAATGTTTATGCGCGCATGCGCAACCGGATGTCGTAAACTGGAAAGTGGGTTACACTACTAGTTACAAGGTCATTTGAGTTTTATAATTATATAGATATATAATATATATATATAATATATATATAATATATATATAATATATATAATATATATATAATTTATATTTATATATAATATATATATATTATATATATATATTTATATATGTATATATACATATATATAATATATATGTTTAAAAAACAATACTAAGTTGTGTCCACATTGAACAACCGCATTTTGTGGTAGAAATATTTAAAATATGCGTTTCTTATGTAGATCCTAGTTTCCAGGTCTCCATTTCTTACAGTGGAGATTTCACGAACCTGGTATACTTAGCTCTGAGTTAGCTATGAGTGAGCCTCCAAAGGAAAACGTTTACAGGGAATATCACATTCACAAACAGTCCCTAGCCGTATGTATATCCCGGTCAATCCCGGAAAATGACATACTAGCACCTAGAATTCCCAAATAGTCACTCCGCTGGTACTGATCAGGCTCAACGTCGCTTAACATCGATGATTTAACGAGTACCGGTATTTACACGCGATTATCTCGTACAATTTTTCAAAAGTTGAAATCCATTATCGTTTTTTTACATTCAACTTCAAGATAAAAAACGACATTATTTTTGCATCAACCTAATACAAGAGACCTAACCTGATTTTTTGTTTCTCTGCAAAACTAACATTTCCCTGGCATCTTCTACATATGATTTTATGATTACATATTACTCAAACATGACTCAAAACACGTCATACAAGATCACTATGGCCATAAGATTTACGCCTTCATAAGGGTCAGTTTTTTATTGTCATTATCCTTTGCGTCACGCGTCTGTCATGAGATTTTATGAAATGTTCAATCCTTGTTTTGAGAGTGTGTCAGAGCCGCTTTTGAAAAAATAATGTGTGATCCCATATTATGTGACAAGGGTCCAGTCAACTATAGGTTGATTTAGTCACGTGGTCACCGACAGAATATCCACTTTTTATCTTCCTAGCACCTAAAATATATGTTGTTGGGATAATACCTAGGTTTTATATGCACACGATTATTTTTTGTTATTTTAAAGGCTATTTAGTGCAACGATAAGTTTTAGCAGGTGGGGATATGATTTTTTACGGTATAGTCAAGTGAAAAATAGCATGACAGGCCAGTACTATGAAAATTTAGAAGACCCGTGTTACATGCTTGAATGAGAAATTTGAAATTCTAAACTTTAAAACCTCCCAAAACCTATTAAACTGTAGGAGTGAAATAGCAAACAACCGTATGTACAGAATAAACTTATCCGTGGCATAACAATATATAAGAAAAATAAAATAAAATGATTAATTAAAAACTAAAAAAAAATCAACTAAACTAACCAGTGGACAGTATTAGTGAACTGGTGATCTTTATTTCCAGAGGTAAAGTTAGGAACGCAGTCTTTTTGCTTGGAAAAACGTGTAGTATCTGTTCTAATACTATATGCCATACTTTTTGTTTTCATTCATTGAATGAGAAATCCTCTAAGACTGATACAATTTTAATTTTGGGAACTGCATTTTACTCACACAAAAATAATCTTATATTTAACTTTGCCCTCGTAGGGAGCAAAAAAAAACATGTAAAAATAGATTCAACTTTCTTTTAGATAATTACATATCAATACTTGAAAACTTGGATCCGTTTTTGCATATTTTTAGAATATCTAGCACCACAAATGGAGAGCACATAAAAATAAATTTTAAGGCGTTTGAGATAGTTATTTGTTTACCATGAGAAAAGTTCCAAAAGTAATGTTTCCTATTTTCTATTTCACCAGAATGGATCAGAGGGGACTGCAAGTTGAATTGATGACTGAACCTATGCATTTATTTCTCTGTTGTAGATACTGACAGTGTGAGATTCTAAGAAAGCTACTCCAGTCATGGATGTGCGCCAGAAGCAGATATGCATCATTGAAATTCTGGCAAAAGTGCATTGATAATAAACAGTGACTATATGAAAACAATAAATTCCAGAGCACAAAAGGGCGCTAGTTTTAATGGTACCACTTCCATCTTCGTAGCTCTTCAGCATTTTTTGTTAAAATAAAGTAGGAGGCTTTACTTTTGGAACGAACTTTGTATGTTTTTCATCCCAAAAGCTGAAACATCTATTTAAACTACTGGAACTGCCAGGTGATTTGATTTAAATAAATTATTAAAATGCTATGAAACAAAAAAAAAAAAAAATTCTACTCTTCTGGCGGGAAAAATGATACTCTATGTTAATTCTATTTGTTTGTCGCTACTTTGTTATTTTCCGAGATCGGGACGGGAAAAGCCGTAAATTCGAGGCCGAATTTTTCCGAAGCACTAAACAGGAAAAATAATCTAATATATAAACCGCTATATGTCTGTCTGTCTCCATATTTTCAGACTCTTTCTTCCGAAACTAAAAGTCGCAAAGGAATGGATTTTTATGGACCGTTCTGTTATGGGTCTTTAGCCGGTTAAAATAGTTTTTAAGGAATCAAAATGTGTAAAAATTGAAAAAAAATCGTTATACATTTTGTACATTCATCTTAGTTAATTTTTCATTTTTAGTTAATCTATATGCATGTCACGTTGGTAACGGCACCAGCTTTGAATGCTCCGGTTTCGTTTCTCACTGATGGCACCCAAATACATTTTTTTACTTTTCAAATCACAACTCTGTAATGATATATACGAAATCTGGACAGACTACAATATCATATTTAAGCATATTTTACGCCTGGGCAAAGCCTCCCCCCTGGTAATTTATAATTTTATTTAAGAGAGCAGGGTTGAGATTAGTGGAATTACATCGGTAAATAAAGAGCTTTCACGTTTCGTATCTACATTTTATTTCTATAAACAATTTGCTAGATATTAAAAAATAATGTGATCATGTTACTCACCGGGTTGCCGACATCTATATATATATATATATATATATATATATATATATATATATATATATATATATATATATATATATATATCAGACAGTTTATAAATAGAAGCATTTACTGATGAAATGAACTTTATCTGTACTTACCTCACCTTGTAATATTTCTGGAACCTCAAAGCAACCATTGCAGCATTTCAAACCTGGAATATATTTAATATCAATTTGAATAATAATAATAATAATAATAATAATAATAATAATAATAATAATAATAATAATAATAATAATAATAAATACAACGAACACAAATAATGAAACCAGCCGAAATATTAAGGAAACCCCTTAAATGTGGAGACTAACACACATGAGCAACAAGAGCAGACCAGACAAAAACGGGAGAGACTTGTCACTCAGCTTCCAGGGCACACCACAGGCCGGTTTCAAGGAGAGATCTTTGATTACCTGTGTGAAAGCTCCTTGTGAGCTAATAATAATAATAATAATAATAATAATAATAATAATAATAATAATTATTATTATTATTATTATTATTATTATTATTATTATTATTATTATTATTATTACTGTTCATCACAGCCATGATGCTCCTGAACAATATACTGAGAAAGAGCCAAGCTGGACGCAAGTTCTCCAATATAGAGGAAAAAATTGAACCACCTGATGTACATGGACGATCGGAAACTTTTTGCAAGGACCGAAAATGAACTAGAGACACTAATAACCAGGACCAGGATCTTCAGCCAGGATATCCGAATGGAATTTGGCATGGAAAAATGCACACAACTAGTTATAAGAAAGGGAAAACTGGAGACAACAAAAGACATGGTACTACCCAACCAAACGTAGATGAGGACACTAGGGGAACAAGACACCTATAAATACATAGGAGTGCTGGAAGCAGATACCGTCAAAGCAACAGAAATGAAAGAGAGAATTGGAAAGGAATATCTTAGGAGAACAAGAAAACTGGAAACTGAAGTATATAGCAGAAACCTAATAAAAAGCATAAATACACGGGCAGAATCATTAATAAGATACTCTGGACCGTTCATATGGTGGACTAAAAAAGAACTGAGAGAGCTCGATCAGAAAACCAGGAAACTCTTGAGCATGTATAATGCACTACACCCGAAGGACGATGTTGACCGACTCTACGGGAAAATGGAAAACGGCAGGAGGGGACTAGTTTGTATAGAAGATTGTGTAAATGGCACCAAAAAAAGAACTAGAAAAATACATAATAAAAAACATTGAAAGCAGCGAGAGATTGACAAAGCACAAGAAAACAGCAAATGCAGACTTTGTGGACAAAGAGATGAAACAATATAGTAAGTAAATGCAGCAAACTAGCCCAAAAAGAATACAAAAACAGGCACGACTAAGTAGGAAGGGCAGTACACTGAGAATTGAGAAAAAAAACTGCACCTTGAACGCACGGACAAATGGTATAAGCATAAGCCAGCAACAGTAATTGAAAATGAGAATCACAAAACCCAAATATGGGAGATGGGCATGAAAACAGATAAACCCATCCAAACAAGAAGGCCGGATGTCGTCATAATTAAAAGTTGCATTTGAATATTCATCTCATCAGCACAAAAGAGGGGAGGAAATTTAAGACACCAAAATAAAACTAGCATTTTATAGTAATTTAAAATATAAGAAAGGGGAACGAGGTGGCTTGTTACTTTTAATGCATCTAAAACCAATCTTTTATCTTTACATTATTAACGCTCTGATCCTCATCTGGTATTAATTGAAATGAATGGCTCTCGTCTTGAGGAGCCCTCATGTTTTGACAAGCTTCTGGGCTTGACCTTTACTCCTGATCTGAAATGGAACACATACATTAAATCCGTTGCCAAGGCCGCTGGGAAAATAGTGGGATCCTTCTATCGATCCAGTAGATATCTCACTGCTGATGGAATTCTCTATCTATATAAGGGCCAGGTACGTCCAAGGATGGAATACTGTTGCCACATCTGGGCAGGAGCTGCTAGAAAGGACTTATCCTGCCTTGATAGAGTTAAAAATAAACTTTGTAGCCTCGTAGGAGATGTCCTTTTCTCTTCCCTGCAACCTCTTTCTCATTGTTGGAAGTTCATTTCTGCTTTTTCGTTATTTTCATGGCAAGTGCTCGACTGAGCTCCAATCTATGGTACCTCCTCGCTAAACTTAGAAACACCCGTCTAGCAGAAAACACTATCAATAATTTCACCCACTCTCTATCTGTGCCTAAACATAAACGTAGACTCCGTGAGCAAAGCTTCTTTCTTAGAACTGCACGCCTATGGAATTGTGTTCCGTTTTCCTGCTTTCCAGCTGACTACAATATGGTTTTCTTCAAGTCTAACATAAACAAGTTTTTGATGAGCTGTTCCATATAATTTAACAAATTTACCAAATTTCCATTACTAACAATTACTATATTGCCAATTGACTACTGTACACTCTTTAACCCTTATCCTCTTGGCCTTAATAAGTGTTGATGCCCATGTAAAAAAAAGAAGTTTAAAATTTGATGTTGGTAATGAATATAGAAAATAAGGAGAAAATAATTAGGATAAAATTAAAATAGAAAAATTAAAAAAGTAAATTCATTAAATACCTCATTAAGTTTCATTCTTTCAGTAAATTTTGCGTGCATGCTCCCTGTTTTGGGCTCAAATTGTTGAAATAGTTATTAATCGTTTATTTTAAATTTAAAAAACGCTGGCTTAATGGAAAAGTAACCCGTGTTACGATCAGACGTTAATTTTTAAAATCCAAGGGGGATTACTGTATTTTTTTTGAAAAATGAAATAAAATAAATTTTTTTTAATGATCCAAGGGAGATAACTAAGTACCTAATATATTTGTAATTATTTTAGGAATAAACTTCGCCCGGACCTCATGCGGGACTGGACACCAAAGTTCAAGCAAACACCATATGTGGGGTAGACCCCACATATAAGACCTTGGTCAATGTAGGACCAACCCTTCATACCAATTGTCACTATCCAGCTCCTCAACTCCCCGGGGAGTTGGTCCCCATTTCCCTTTCACTCCTCACATTAAAAATCGGCCTTGTGCCTAATTTGCTCGGTGGGGGAGCAAATAAATACCAACTATTTAGTTATTGTGATGGTAATAGTTATAATAAAAAATATAATAATATCAATAATATATAAAAATAAATAATAATAATAATAATAATAGTGATGATATTAATAATAAAATAATAATAATAGTAATTATAAAATAATAGTAATAATAGTATTAATATTAGCAAATAAGTAAAATAATATTATCTTAATAATAATAATATTATTAATAATCATAAACAGTAATGATAATATATATATATATATATATATATATATATATATATATATATATATATATATATATATATACTAGCAAAAGTACCCGTCGTTGACTGGGTTCAAAAACAGCCTACAGAAAATTGACTCTGATTTATGAAAGTATGATAGGTTATGAAAAGGAAGGGTTGTAAAGTGATAGCTTCGAATTTGGAGATATCAAAACCAAAGCAAAATTTGATGAAAGTAAAAATAAAATAGATAAACCCCATAATTTATTATACCATACCTGTTCACACTGAAACACTTATCACAATATTCTGTGGATCTATATTAAAAAACCTTGTTAGACTTTGTGACATATTTCCATTCTATGGAGATCAGGTGCGAACGAACACCCCATAATTTTATTATACCATATTTTTTCAAACTGAAACATAATTATCAAAGTATACTTACGCAGATATATATGAAAAGTCTTTATTAAAGTTTGTGTCTATTTCCATACTTATGGAGGCTAGGCGCGAACACAGACCCCACAATTTTAGTATATCATCCCTATTTAAGTTAAAACATACTTATCAAAGTATTCTTATGTACATCTATATCAAAATACTTGTAAACGTTTTTTTTTTATTTTTAAATTTCTTATCTCTATACTTTGTGGACCAGGTGCGTATGCAGACCCCACAATTTTAATGAATCATCATTATGCCAGATCGAACATACCCATTCCTGTGTCTCAATACATCTTTTATCATTATATATGATCAGTTTTCTATAATAGTTAACCATACAGGAGCCTATTCGTGACTAGACACACACAGAGACGTTCAGCTTTATATATATATATATATATATATATATATATATATATATATATATATATATATATATATATATATATATATATATATATATATACGTATGGGCGTGGCTTAGAGGTAAAGGAACGAGGGTGGGGAGTTATGTTTTGGTTTCAATTCTAGCTTATGGTACCCATGTGATATATAACTCCTAATATGTATTATGTTAAATATAATAATTGATAGAGAATTTTCTCTATAATAATAAATACGTAATCTGCATGGATTAAAAGATATTCAAGCATATTTTACGACTTATTGAAAATGTATATATATTTTATCTACATATATACTACTCTTCCGATGTATTCTCACATGTAGTCCATACTTTTACTTACTACTTACTATATTATCCTATTCCCTCATTCATTTTCTTCATATCTAAATGTCATTAAGCTAGTTATTTTTATTTGTATTTTCTGTAATTCTGGCCCTTTTCCTGTTCGGGGGAGAAACATTTATCTTCGAAATACCATGGTGTAAATAGTTTTTTTCTTTAACTTTCCTCTTAACCTTTTGTTTTTCTTGTTATGGTGATTTAATAAAATCATATCCAACCTTTATTCCTCATCTTTCGTTTAATATACACACACACACACACACACACACACACACATATATATATATATATATATATATATATATATATATATATATATAGAGAGAGAGAGAGAGAGAGAGAGAGAGAGAGAGAGAGTTAATTGCTTGTCGCCTGAGGCGCCCCTACCGGGAATGCCGACGGAGGTTCCTCGGCAATTTTTGTTGAGGCAAGAGTGCCCCTTCTTTAGGGGAGCTCGCCTGTTCTGCACCTTCCGGTCTTGTGCCACATTTTTGCTATGGTGCACAGCAAATAAATATATACCCCCTCATTAGTCAAAATATTGCAACAGTATTAATGAAGGGATGCTGCCAGCGCAAAATTAACAAAAGTAAGAAACAATGTGCAGGAAACAAAAGCACATCGTTCTCCTATTCCAGCCCAAAGACCGAACAAACCATAAAAGTCTTATATCATTAAATAGCCACCAAAAAATCCAAATCAACGAGTCCAACTATAAACCCAGACAAATATGAATAGAACTTACCCTTCCATAGGCCAGGTTCATGGCATGCGTGGCATGATGGACGTACTGAAATATATAAAAGATTTACTAATCGATCATATTATAAGTGAGCTTCGGAATGTGTTTGTGATAACTCCGAGAACAGCTGCTATTTTGCTTTACACCCCCCCCCCCCATCATCAGAAGGGGTCAGAATTTGGAAACAATAATGCTTTTAGCAGCTGTTAATCTTATTTGTATTCTTTTATATAAACTGTTCTCCGGAAAATTATATCGAACAATTATTAAAGTTTTATATTAAAAAACAACAACAACAACAACGACGACGACGAAAAATTGTTACGACGGATGTGCATTAATGAGGCCTCAATTTAATTTCCGTCAAATATCCTCGCTTTCTTATGATGCTAAAATTAAACATTTTTCAGTTATTACAATAAATTGGTAAACGGACTTTTAGCTACATAAATTATTTTAATGAAAATACAATTAGGAAATTAGTCAAAAAGCCATTTATTTTGGTCTACCTATTCATGCGTGGCGTATTTAGCATTTAAAAGTAATCTTAAATAGTGTTGTATCTTCGAAATACCATTCGCCAGTATTGTGGAGTAGTAGGTTTCAAATTCCTCGTCGCCAGTGTTGTGTCCTTGTAAAACCGTAATAATCAAGATAAACACAGTGGTATAGTAAACAAAAAGTGTATAAAAAGGAAATGTCTTTTCAATTATTAAGTCATTTCTCTCTGATAGGCTCATAAGACTTGTGGTTGATGTGCAGAAATCAGAAGCTTACAGTATTAATGCTGGAGTCCCTCAGGGATCCATCCTGGTCCTAACTTTCTTCCTAATTTACATCAATGATCTCCCAAATCATATCCTAAGATCATTTGTAGACACTTATGATGATGACACTACCATCTATGGCAAAACTTCAACGGACATGAACTACCAAGTTCTCTCTGATTCTCTCTCCTCTGATTTTGATCGCGTGGTACAGTGGGGAAAGAGGTGTCTGGTTAATTTTAATGCATCTAAAACCAAGTTTTTATCATTCCATCATCAGCACTCTGATCCTGTCTGGCATCAATTGACATGCATGGCTCTCGTCTTGGAGAGACTCCATATTTTGACAAGCTTCTGGGTCTGACTTTTATTTCTGATCTGAGATGGAATACGTAATCAAATCCGTTGCCAAGGCTGCTGGAAAAATGATGGGATTCGTTCTGATGCTCCAGTAAATATCTCACTACTGATGGAATTCTCTAGCTGTATGAGAGCCGGGTACGTCTAAGAATAGAGTACTGTTGGCCACGTCTGGGCAGGAGCTGCTAGAAATACCTTGATAGATTTCAGAATAGACTTTGTAGCATAGTGGGGGATGCCCTTTTCTCTTCCTTGCAACCTCATTCCCACAAAAAAGACGTTGCAAGCCTGTCTCTGCATTATCGTTATTTTCATGGCAAGTGCTCGTCTGAGCTCCAATCTATGGTCTCCCTTGGCCTGACTTTCACGAAAAACACTCGTTTAGTTGAAACCACTATCAATAATTTCCCCCACTCTGTGCCTAAATCTAAACGTAAATTACATGGAGAAAGCTTCTTTCTTAGAATTATATGCTTTGTCTAAGACATTGAGCACCTTTAAAATCAAATAGGCTTCCAGGACACTACAAAACGGGCTCTTCCTATTTAAGATTTTGAGTCCTTTGGATTATGGCTCACCATCAAAGGATTTTTATCAAAACAGATAGAAACTAAACCGCCAAATTCATTTTTGGATTGCTACTTTCTCTTTGAAGTATAATTTAGCATTGTCGATTATGACTTCCAGACGTTTAGTGGACATACAAACATGCACACACATATAGATTATATAATACATCAGATAATTAATATTTAAATTAAAATTATTCTTTTTGTTAAATATAAATTATTACATTATCTAAAAAATAAAATAGTGTAAGAAGTTCTTACCAATCTAAAATTATTTGAAAATGATAATTATTGCTGAGATACAATTACGTTGAATTAAAACTATCCTGATGCATAAGAGTAGAGAGAGGAGTACTTTTGTCGGTAGAGGAATATAACCCCCCACTTAGTCAGTGTCTCAATAAAAAAGAAAGACATTAACCATATTTCGATTAAATTAATCTTAATTAAAATATTCTGGTATATAAGAGTGGAGAGGAGTACTTTTGTGTATAGAGGAATATAACCTCCTACATAAGTAGTAAATTAAAAAAAATTCTGTTTATTATCCATTCAATTTACATATTTTGTTTTGTGAAATGGAAAGTAGTGTGAATGAATACCGTGGTGGACTGACGATTCGGTGTACTAGTTTTCGTTCGAGTTATGTTGATTCCACAGTACCACTTCCACTATACATGTTTACGACCTACTCGTGATCCCTTAACCAATGCCAACAACAGAATCAAACAGTAATATACTGATTCATGCAAGCTACGTTTTTATTATAGCAAATAAAATTCATTTGCGTGAATTAAACATGGTTTTCTGACTAATAGTTTCCTCTATTTGTTTTTACTTGCAACAAACAAAACAATATACATAAATTTAACAAAAGTTTATGATATTTAATGCATTCCGATGATTAATTGTACATTTTATTAAATTTTATTGAAATGCATATCTTCAAAGTGAAACAAACAAACAAAAACTTCGATAACGATGTCTCTTTTATAGAAATACTAACAAGCCGCTCGGCGTTGCCCGGCGGTAAAATACGTATAAATATTATATTTTAATTAATAAAGAAACTGAGGCATGTTCATGCGTTTATCAGGTTTTTTATTCTAAACAGGTCACTTCTTGTTAATAAAAATCTACTCGAGCTGACATCAAAACTTAAAGTCAACTATGATAACCATTAAGCCACAATCTTAAAGAATTATTGTAAAACATACTCATTCTTAACATAAGTAATTTGTAACCTGAATGATTCACGCATGCGCACACGTGAACCAGCTGACAAACAAATCAAAATTCGACGATGCCCACGTACGAATTTTTCAATTTTGACTACTTAGCAGCCCTTTTTCCGGATGAAAACCGATTAAAAAGTTTTCCACGTTGCCCTATGTATTGAATTTCAAATCTATAGATAAAACATTCTTTGAGTATATAGGTTGAAAAGTGCCCTCACACACACACACACACACACACACACACACACACACACACACACGCACACACATATATATATATATATATATATTAATTTATTTTTATTTTGGACTATTATTCTCATCTTTATTAGCTGTTGTTTTTTTTATCTTTTATTGGTTTTGTTTATTCACAACGTTTCGGCCAACTATTCCTCTGGCCTTCGTCAGGTGGTAACCGCGACGGATAGGAATTCGAATCTCCTAACTGCATTCTCAGCCATCACTGCCATCCGTAGTTGTTGTCGTCTCACCACATTTTGGCCAATTAACCTCTGGCACGCTTTGGGTGGGATTGAAACCGCTATCTTCAGACAATGTTCATATATATATATATATATATATATATATATATATATATATATATATATATATATATATATATATATATATATAACAAGATAACAAGAGCAACATATTTTTTTATTTATTCAAAGATAAACAGTTACATTTAATCGCTTCAGCCAACCATCTGTTTCAGTCAATGAGACTTCATCAGGCGACCCTGAACCATTCGACGCTAAGAAAAAAAGAAAAGAAAACTTTTTTCTTCTTTAGCGTCGAATGCTTCAGGGTAGCTTTATGGAGTATATACCATATACTAAGTTTAAAAAAGGCGCCTCTAATACTTGCGTGATGTCAGTCGTACGTGTTCTTGTTAAAGTCTTAAAGCGTCACGTTATTTCATCCTTCTTTATAAGGCGATAGTACCAGGTGCAAGACATGCTTTGAATAAGACTTCTGCATAACATGTGTCACATCAATTCGCTAAAACTGTGCCAAAAAAGGAAGTATACTGAAACACAAAAATAAAAATATTAGGGTGAAGTAAAAAAAAATGATAAATCGAAAAAAATAAAAAGAAACGTAATCAAGGCATAAATAATAGATATAGAATTCTATTATTTTAAATTGATACATACATAATATGTATATATATATATATATATATATATATATATATATATATATATATATATATGTGTGTGTGTGTGTAGAGAGAGAGAGAGAGAGAGAGAGACAGACAGACAGACAGACAGACAGACAGACAGCCATCAGATATAAAAGGGGAATAAACCAAGTTATGTGTTCATCGTTCATCAATGTTTCTTCTTTATTGCGAGACTTCCTCTGGATGAATTCATCAACGTTTCTTCTTTATTGCGAGACTTCCTCTGGATGAATTCATCAACGTTTCTTCATTATTGCGAGACTTCCTCTGGATGAATTCATCAACGTTTCTTCTTTATTGCGAGACTTCCTCTGGATGAATTCTTCAACGTTTCTTCTTTATTGCGAGATTCCTCTGGATGAATTCATCAACGTTTCTTCTTTATTGCGAGACTTCCTCTGGATGAATTCATCCAGAGGAAGTCTCGTGGTAAAGACGAAACGTTAATGACCACATCACTTGGTTTGTTCCTTTTTATGTCTTTATTTCGTCGGAATACTATTTACAATATTCTTTTAACACACACACGCATATATATATATATATATATATATATATATATATATATATATATATATATATATATTGTTTTATTTATTTAAATTTGAAATATACAGAGTAGTAATAATACAATTCTAATAGGTTTTTTTTCCGATTCCGATACTATTATCAATTCTGTTCCAAATTCCCGATTCTTATACAATTACTGATTCCGATTCCGATTTAAAAAATCTATCTAAACATACAGTTTTTACCCTTTTCTTTTCTGATTACCATAAAAAAACTCGCGTTAAATTTGCAAATATTTTCGGAAATGTAAAAAAAAAAAAACTCGCTGGAGTTGATCTATACATTTTAGTTTTATCGATAGTTTAAAAATCAATAAATCAATATTACTTTGGTTTCCCTCTAAAGTTAATGTGAAGTTGTAAAAATAGAGATACAAAAGAAAGCAGGCAAATCCAAGAAACAAAACCAAATAGACGAGGGAGATACTTGCCGAAAAAGATGACAAAAATTCTTCTAATGATAGAAAGAGAGAGAGAGAGAGAGAGAGAGAGAGAGAGAGCGAGAGAGAGAAAGTGAGGGAGAGGGGGAGTGCATTTATACTACTCTTATAAGATTTATAGAGACAATTATGTTTATTGGTAGAAATATAGTCAACCTTTAACCTCCCCTGCCCTACGATATGTCTGTGGGCACCGTGAATTTAGGCAGCATTTTTTCATTTAAGAAAAATTTGTTTAAAAATAACAGAAAGTTTCTGTTTAATTATACCTTTAAAAAATCTCTTCTTTAACTGTTTTTGTTCATTTGCTTTTTCGCCTGATAATGATTCGACGAAGAATCGAAAATGTTCATAATACATTGGGAACTGATAGTATTTTTTCATCTTAATACAAAAACATAAATATTATAAGAACAATCGAAAAAAAAGGTATATTTAAATAGAAGCTTCCTGTTATTTTTATAATGCTCTCTTTATATATATATATATATATATATATATATATATATATATATATATATATATATATATATATATATATACTACCTGTGACCCGTTGGGTCAGTATATTATACTAGCTATATATATATATATATATATATATATATATATTACCTGTGACCCGTTGGGTCAGTATGTTATACTAGCTATGGAATTCATGTATGAGCGTGACACTTGTGACGTGAAGAAGATAGTTTTTGTTTTGAAATAAGAGATACATTTCTGTGAAAGTATATTAAAATGAAAAAAAAATATAGATAGATTTCTATGAGTCGTTCTGTTTATTATAATTGATTATTTTTGAAAAAATACAGTTACTGAATTATAAGTGGTTGCCCATACTTATAGGTAAATGTGCACTGAACAGATACCATAATACTTATTATAGTTAAATTCAAATTTTGATATATCTGCTTTTTTACATCGTTCATTTCTGTATTACGTTTAAGTTATTTTAAACCCCACTCTTCCCATGTTAAATAATAAATTTGAAATAATAACGTTAATATTTCAGTGCACAGATCATAAGCGCATGCGCAACTAGATGTCGTAAACTGGAAAGTGGGTTACATACATCGTTACAAGGCCATTTGAGTTTTATAATTATATATATATATATATATATATATATATATATATATATATATATATATATATATATATATATACTAGCAAGTCAGCCCGGCTTTGCTCGGACCCTATGTACTGTTCATAACTTTATGTGCATATGTATATATAAATTAAAAGTTTGACTCATGTCCAGGTAACTTACATCTAAAATTTCAAGTGGCTAGACCCAAAATTGGTGGAGGAGTTTGGTAGAGTCTGCAAAGTTCAACTCTTTCAATTTTGACCTCTTGGAAGCCAAATTTTTGCTCCAAAACGTATCAAAACACTTGCTGCATGTCCGAATATCTTTTCTGTAAAATTTCAAATGTTTAGACCAAAAATTGGCAGAATAGTTTGCTAGAGAACGCAAATGTCGAATCTTTTGAACGTTGACCCCTTGGCAGACAAAATTTCGGCCAAAAACCGATTAAAAAGCTTGCTCTATGTCTGAATGCACTTTATGTAAAATTTCAAATGTTTAGACAAAAAATTGGCTGAGTAATTGGGTAGAGACCGCAGAGGTCAATTTTTTTTAAAAACTTCGACCCCAATTATTACCCCTTAACATGTATTGTTTTGGATTCAAATCAATTTAAAAAGTTAGATCCACGTCCAAGTAACCTACATCTAAAATTTTAAGTGTTTAGACTCAAAATTGGCAGAACTTTGAAATTTGACCCCTTGAAAGCCAAATTTTTGATCGAAAACCGATTAAAAAGATTTTCCTAAATCTCAATACCCCTTATCTTATATCTCGAGTCTGTAGACTGAAAATTGATAGACACACATACACATACAGACATACAATTTCACATTTATAGATATATAGATATGCTAGTAGGCTGCTCGGCGTTGCCCGGTCGTAAAATACGCATAAATATATTTTAATTCATACAGAAACCGAGGCATGTGTATGCGAGTATTATGCTGTTTCTAAGCAATTAACTTCTTGTATGTAAAACAACATAAAAAAAACCCTAAAAAAACTCGAGCTGAGATGGAATCCGAAAGACAGCAACTCATGTACGATAACCAGTAGACTAGCTTGACGCGATCTTTAAATAGTGTTTTCAAACACAGTCGTTAAACACCTGATAAGCAGATAAAAATCCTATGATTCCCACGTACCAAATTTTCTATTTTAAGCCCTTATTTCATTTGATGAAAATCGATTAAAAAGTTTTCCACATATCTGACTACTCTATATGCCAAATTTCAAGTCTGTAGATCAAAAATTCTTTGAGTATATAGGTTGATAAGTGTCCTAACACATACATATATATGCTAACATTATGTAGCCAAACTTTGTGGAAGCATCCTCTAGATTATATATATATATATATATATATATATATATATATATATATATATATATATATATATATATATATATAAAATTTTAATTCAATGAATTTAAAAAAAAAAGGTGGAGTTTCATATCAAAGAATTTTTTATTATTCTAAGCAAGACAAAGAATGCTTTAGAAAATTAATCTCCTTAACCTATAGGGTTTCGATGTCTACCATCTCATCAGAGGAGAGAAAATATTAGCAAATACTTATAAAGGTATGCACCCTATTTGCTAAAGTCAGTGAGACATGGAAAGTCAAAGTGAAAATAATGCATTTATCAGAAGTCCTGTATCAGGAGGATTTGTAGAAAAAGGATATGAATGTTTTTATTGATCCAACTTGCTTGGTAAAATCCATATTATACGTTCTTTACATCCGTTTGGTAATAATTTCCAAGCCATATACTGAGTAATCCGCATAGCTGTGTAGATATCAGAATCGGGCAAGTGTTTGTATACATTTGTTTGTGGGTTCAGCGATAATAATTCAAAGTCTGGTGGAAACCTTTTCATTAGAAGTCTATATTATTTTTAGTGGGGCGAAGTGTTAGGGAGAGTAGGTAGTGGTAAGTGGTAGGAAGTGGGGTGAAACATATGTGCATATTCATCCCCATATACATATGAACACACATATACATACATACATACATACATACACACATACACATACACAGACATATATATACATATACACACATATGTATAAACATATATATATATATATATATATATATATATATATATATATATACACATACACACATACATACATATATATAAATAGATATCTCTTCAAATAGAATTCAAAGAATCATAAAGTTTGACCGGTCGCTTAATTGAGGTCAGGTCGTGTACTGGATATAGAGACTTGGTTCGGGAAGGAAAGAGGGGGAACAAGAAGAATATAGAGATAAGAACAAAGATAAAATAAAAATAAAAATAAAATAAAAAGATGAGCCAAATACGTAAATGGAATAATTCGTTTTTCCAGATTTTTCCTAGTTTCATCTCAAATCTCATTGTCAGTTTAAATCGTATCTGTTCCGTCAACTCAAGTTATATATACTGCCCATGAGGTGGTAATTATTATTAATTTTATACGTATCTATATTTCCCTTAGAAAGGAGGATTGACATAAGGTTTACAATATACTAATGTTTATGAGCTAATTGTGAAACCAATTCTAAGATTATTGATGGAACGTTTTATCTTTGTTTTATGATCCTTACGGTAATAGTTCAATGTTAAATAAGCTGAAACAAAGGTAATAAAGTAATGATAATACTTTACTGAAAAACGTTTAAAATCAGTAATATTCATAATATTATACTATTTAATAATATTTAACTAGGGAAATTTTCTATAACTGCATTCAAATATACACAAAGTTAGCTATAAATACATGAACACATACACATATATATACACACATACACACATACACACACATATATATAATATATATATATATATATATATATAAATATATAATAATATATATAAAATATATATCTATATAATATATATATATAAATATATAATAAAATATATACATATACATATATATATATGTGTGTGTGCGTGTGCGTGTGCGTGTGCGTGTGTGTGTGTGTGTGTGTGTGTGTGTGTGTGTGTGTGTGTGTGTGTGTGTGTGTGTGTGTGTGTACAGGATGCCCACAAAGTCTGGCTACATAATCTACAGGATGCTTCCACAAAGTCTGGCTACATAACGTAGACACTCTGTATATATATATTAGTGTTGGCACAATTAATCAGAATCAGAACCAGGAAGCGAAAATATCAGAACTTTTGGAAGTATCGGAATCGGAATCGAAAAATGTTGTGCCTGTTTTTAGATACCCTAAACAATTCTTTTTATCGTTTTTATTTCTTTGTTTTTGTTTAAAACTTAATTTTCTACGGCTCGTATTAATCATACAATGATAAATATTTTTTGATCTTAAACGAACTGTAAAACTTAACTCTATAGGTTGCATTCATAAGTATATATATACAAAGTTTGCACCGATTTTCATAGTAATCCGACTCCCCTACAATAAAAAAATATATTCAACAATTGAAAAAGAATCAGATTAGGAATCGGTAATGTTATCGGAATCGGAAATTTAGAGGTAATTTCATCAGAATCGAGAAAAACATTCGTCCCATCAACAATATATATATATATATATATATATATATATATATATATATATATATATATATATATATATATATATATATATATATAAGTCATCCACATACAGTACTGTTTCGCAAGTCATCAGTGCGGGTAGACAAGCAACTACCTCAAGCCAGAATCGAAACTCGACCGCTCAAACGACCATCGGAGCTTCTAATCGGTGTATTATTCAGCTGCTACTATGCGAGTAGTGAATTGTCCAAATGCCTAAGCTCAATTTGTTAACACAAAGAGCATCGCTCAATACACTAATGGCAATTTGTATATCACTTCCCAATATACTCAACACAAGATAGGGAGATATCCCGTTGATTTCGGCGTATGAGGTCCGCCACAACAACTAAGTTGTACGCAAATCCACACAGATGATTTGTTTATAGTGGTGAAGGCAGAAATAAATACTGCAGTTGAAATTGAGCTTAATTTTCCACGGCTCGTATTAATCATACAATGATAAATAAATAAAAGCTTAACACTTAAGCTCATATACTAGAATAAAATTTATTGACAGATTGAATATTTTGCAATCCGAAATATTTAACACCAACAATATTTGTCCAGACGTTAATGTTTCCGAAATTTAAATTTATTAGCTAATTCAGAACAGGGCAGAAAATTAGCTATAATATGAATCTCTTTATCGACACACGCTTTAGCAATACACTACAGGTAAAGTTTATTTAATTGTTCAATAAATGCAGGCGCAAAACAAAATCAAACAAACCCATATATATATTTTTGCAGTGATCGGCCAAAAAAGCGACCACAATTATGTTCAAAACAAGTAAAAACATATTTAAGGATAGATTCATTTCTTTAATGGGGGCAATACAAGCATTAAAATGTACATCTAACGTTCTACATATATACATCCAACGTTCTATAATATATATATAATTATTTTTTTTACTATAATAATTAAATACCTATAGACACTAGTGTTTCATCATTTCGGGAATCTTCAGTGCAGGGTGTCACGATTAATACCAGTCGAACGATTCGAACCCGCATCACGAGACATCACTGGCTCGATTAGCGAAGACCTAATCCATTCGGCTACCATTAACCGCGTGAAATAACGTCGGATTTAAACATTTTTAATTTTAAATGTTCATTACGTCAGTCAGAGAGTGATCTAACCGTTATACGATGATCTATGCATAAGAGCTAAGTTGACCGACTTTAATTCAACTGAAAGTGCTCAACGATAAGAAACAAATTTCTTAAAGGGGCTGTCATAATTATTTCTTTACTATAATAATTAAATACCTACAGACACTAGTGTTTCATCCTATATATATATATATATATATATATATATATATATATATATATATATATATGTATGTATATATATATATATGTATATATATATATCATAGAAAAATTCGAGCATGAATATTAATATAGTTAAGATTAAACTTAAAAAGTAAAATGACTAGTTGTTAAAACTGAAAAAGAAAAAGACAAGCTATCCTAGTAAAAAATATAATAAATTTATTACTTAAAATATTTCAGCGTTAAGAATTTCAACTTAACAATTTTGAATTCTGCAATATTTTAAGTTATAAATTTATTTTTTACTAGAATATCTTGTCTTTCTTTTCCAGTTTTAATATCTAGTCCTTTTACTTTAAGCTTTATTTTAATTATATTATTTTTCATACTGGCATATTTCTATGTAATCCATAATTTTTCCAGGCTTTGCTTTGAAATAATTTTCTTTTTTGTGTTCAATATCATACGCATTGTCAACAATCCATAAAAAAATACCAACTTCTTAATTTGACTAAATAAAAAAAAAAATGAAATAAAAGATGTAATTAAGTAAATAAACAGAAAGAAAGGGGGAAAAGAGAGAAACAGAATTAACAGGCGACGTCGTAAGCGAAATATAATCAGCCCTATCACGGAAAAGAGAACCAATTTTGTTAGCTCTCTATATAACCCAAATAAGATGGCAAGCGTTTAAAATTTGGCCGCAGAAGCAATGAGCGGTGAAACTTTAAAGCAGTTCTTAATGAGTAAAACCAACACTTAGCCATATATTAAAAAAACAAAAACAAAAAAAAACGGGAGTGTTTGAATATATATATATATATATATATATATATATATATATATATATATATATATATATATATAAGCTCTGACTGTCGTTTGGGTGATCGGGTTTCGATCCTGGCTTGACGTAGTTGATTGTCTAGCCGCACTGATCAGTTGAGAGACAGCGAAACAGTACTGTTTGTTGATGAATATAATACTCCCTATCTTGGGTTGAGCATCTTGAAAAGTGATATACAAAATACCATTACTGATTTGTGTAAACAAATTGAGCTTAAGTATTTGGACAATGTCAAAACATTGTTAATTTACTGCTGGCACAGCTAAAAAGTACTGTAGTCCGATGACAATATATAAATACGACATAATCGCGTTGACACAAGTTGAGCCTGGTTAGTAACAGATGGGTGACCATTTAGGAATTCTAGGCGCTGTACGTGCTCTCCGCTTATCTCGGCATTTGTTTCCAGCCATCTTGTACACACACTTCACTTGCTATTGTTATTTAACAATGTCGATTCAGGAGCCACAAAAATTTCATGCACAGGTACCCTGTACGTGGGTATCCATAGTCTGTCAAAATCTGAAGGAGTCTGTTTATATATATGTCAGGACGATTAATCGGAATCGGAATCGGGAATCAGAACGTTTAGAGGTATCGAAATTGTACAAAATCTGTGCCTATTTACCGATAAAAAAAAAAACAAAAGGAAAAAATAAGATTAATGCTTACTAGACACTATCCTGGAGAGTCTAAGGTCTCGCTCTACAGGAGTAGGTCAGAAAAAAAAACTGGCATGAGGATACGTTTCCCTAAAAGTAAACCCTGACCAAATATTCACAGTCACATGGTATTCGCAGCCCAAATAAGATCTCATTTCCATGGGTAACTAACATTAACGTTTACAAGGAATGGTGCACCTTCTCCAAGTGATATTATCTCAAATAATAGCACGAAGCTGGATACTCCACCAGACTAGATAAATTCTTGTCCTTGAATCCAGTAAGACCAAGAGACCCAAACAAAAGATATACTACAATGTATGAAAATGGTTAATTGGGGAGAGGAAATTATGTTCTCGATATCTTTACTAACTCAGTGTTTGAGAGATAAAGAACTTTAATGGAACATTCGAATATCTATGTATCTCATATAGAGTTCAAGTGTTAGCCCCAGGTAGTGGGCCCTTGATTTCTGAGAACTTCGACTGAAGTAAAATAAAACAGATATTAATAATAAAATAATACAAATTTATTGTTTTGAAACTACCAGTAAAATTAACAGTGTAATTTAAGAAAATATCTGCACATTCAATATGAAATTTTAATGAAAAAAACACAAAACAAAAACAAAACAAACAAAACTTTTTAGTTAAACAGTCAGAGATATATAAAGACATGAAATCGATAATTATATCGGAATCGAGAATTAGGTATCTAAAAGTTTGATAATCTTGATTTGGAGGTTCAATGCACGCAAAAACTTTCATATCAATAGTATTGCATAAAATGTTTCACCGACTCACCTTACTGAATCCTGGATAGCAGCATCCTTTGCTACAAGTATAATCTAAGGAGAAAAATGGTTGACTCAATTAATTAGAATTGTATATTTATATATATATATATATATATATATATATATATATATATATAAACAAAAAGGAGTATGCAGATAACTGTTTCAGGATCAGCAATTAAATTAGTTCTAAAGTTGGCTAGAATGTCGATAGCTCATATTTTTATAATGAACTGCATCGACTCCATTTTCCCCTTCAATAGATCACACAAACACACACATACACACACGCGCGCACACGTGTACCCACGCACACGTGAACGTCATCATTGATACACACTGTCACATGAAGCAAGGTCTGAACTACGGAATCTGAATTGATCACCTCGACTATCTCCCTGCTGTCATGACAACACCTTACGTTCTGATCTCTGAGCAGCCTTGCAACAAACTTCGTGCAAATCTTTCGCATCTTCAGTTCTTCGTGAATAATTGTTTTCACAGTTCTCATACTGACACCCAATTATTGTCGCTAAAGACACACGACGGCTCTCATCCATTTTAAAATTTTTTATTAATGTTCACCCCTTACAAAGCATATCGCCACTTGGACGTAAGGGGCTACTATTTGGGTCCATGTCTAGGAAAGATTAACAAGCTATTTTTTATGTTACATTTAAACTTCCGCATATCAGTATAGCCAAGGAAGCAGGCAACAGGAAAGGAATTCCAAAGTCTAGCTGTTCGAGGAAAGAAACTATTAGAATAGAAAGCTTTCTGGCATTTAGGGACAACAACAGTAAAGGAGTGAGATCTTATTGCTAAGCGTGTTTGTCGGGGATGTGTATGTCGATGGGGTACAAGTGAAACAAGTTCATCAAAACACACTCCATTAAAATATTTCTAAAACAGGTACAGTGATGCAACATTGCGGCGATGAGACAGAGGCTGGAGCTAAGTTGATAAAGTGGGACCGATTAGATTGAAAACTCTTTTTTGGACTTTTCTTTATTTGTCCAATCGGTGTTCTGACTTTCCACATCTCGCATCGTTCCTGACAGACTCCCTGCCTTCCTTGAATCTCTTCTGCCACTCAAAAATGATGCCCAATTCATGCAAGATCGTCCAAAAGCAGTCTGAAGCATTCCATGTGTTTCTGTGGCATTTTTTCCAAGTTTAAAAAAAACATGAATTTGTTCTTCTAAAGTGTCCTCACATTCAGATTGCATTGTCGAAGTTCACCAGCTGTGACAATAAGGCTTTTGTAGGGTGTTTTCCCATCCCTGCTGTAGCTGTTCAATTGAACTTGGAATCATAAAAAATTGGTCAATCTCATAAGATGTATAGCAATAACATACTGAATTTTCAAGAGTCTACGACAATTTTAAATGCCTGTACAAAACAAGTTTGGAAACTTATTGAAGGCACCTCATAAGGCAGTCACAGGCGTGTGCTGTACAATTTGAATACAAAATAGGGAGCGGACATCACATCTGCTCCCTCCTTTCTATTCGGATTGTTTCGCTATTCTTTCGAACTGCTGTTTGCATAGCTTCGGAGTTTCTGATGTGACGTTTTTTTCGTCTTATGGCTATAGAGATATCTGCTTCGTCATTCTCCTCTTCCTCGCTTTCTCATGTTCTATATCTTTCTACCCCCCCCCGCCAGGACGTCGTCGAAAGAGAAGTCCTACCTTGGTTGTTGGTGAGTTCTGTATTCGGGGAATTTTTTTTTCATTTGTGATGTGTGTCGTAAATTAAGTTTTTCACTTTGCATTATAATTGCAGATTCGCCTCTATGTTCTTTTTACTATCGATGGTGTTGGACGGTAAACTAGAATAAGCTCGTATTTACTTTTTTAAGTAGTATAATATCTCCGGATTTGTTTTTTTTTTTTTTTTTTTTTTTTATTATTATTATTATTATTATTCTTCTTCTTCTTCTTCTTCTTCTTCTTCTTCTTCGCTCACAAGGCGCTTTCACACAGGTTATCAAAGATCTCCTTGACAACAGCCTGTGGTGTTCCCTAGAAACTGAGTGACAACAAGTCTCCCCAGATTTTCCAGTACTCTCAACCTCTTTCAATACCATTTGCAAATAAATTTGCGCTATCGCACCAGCTGCTTGCCATTGATTTCTCGTTAGCTGTGGCCATTGGTCTTTACTGGAATTTGAGTGGCTATAAGCCTTCCCAAGGTCCCAGTTATCTTCGCACTTATACAGTGGAGGTCTAGTCAGTGCGCATTCCTAGGTCTTTCCTTCTTCCTTGGATACTTGGCTATTTGGTTTCATTCTTTTTTGGGGGAGGGGCGCTGATATGGTAATAGGGGGTGGGGTATTATATATATATATATATATATATATATATATATATATATATATTTGTTGTTTTTTTTATCTGCTCAATTTTTTAGTCTGTCTCTTTCTCATTTGACATTTTGCCGTGCTGTTTTCCAAGCTTAGTTTTAAGGCTTCTCTTATAATCCTGGCATGTTGATATTTACTTTCCTACGCCTGAATAACTTAGCTGGAGTTTTCCCGTCATGACATGTGGACTATTTTAGTAAAACAGGAATTTTCCTAGATTTTTTCTTCAGTCCTTTTCTTCTTTGTTTATCGCCTGAATGACTTTCAACATAGTTGCAAAGAACCGTTCGATCTTTTCATTAGCTTGGAGATGATAAGCGATAACCTTTCGGTGTTAGGTATCCCATTCTTTGCAGAAGTGCTTAAACCTGGGCCGAGGATATGAACTAGAGTCCAATATCAGAAACGATAATAGCTGGAATGATTTGTGTATCAAAACACCTTAAGATTGTCGATATGATTGTATCAGCCCTGGTGGGTTTGGTAACAAACACCTTACACCATCTTGATCCCGCATCGATTATTCCGATTACATAATTTCCGCTAGGAAAAGGACCACTTATGACTACGACTTTCATTTCGGCCATATGCACCAAACAGTGTTCTGCACGCGATACATCGGCTTATGGCAGCCTGTATGTCTTTGTCTGTATTGGGTCACCGTATTTTACTTCTGAGTTGGGCTTTTATTTTCATTATCCCCTTATGTGTATCATGCGCCAATTTCAGGATTCATTTCCGTAGGTTTTGGAGTATGACGATTACGGTTCCGCGTATAACTACGTAACGTTTTTTTGTCAGTTCATTCCTGACGTGTTTAAAAGATTCTGTTACCTTATTGATCGAGTCGTTTAGTTTTTCACCACTGTGATTATTGGATCCCATTAAGATTCCTCTATTATTTCCGACTAGCAAGAACCGTGGAAATTCTACCGAATGAGAAATATATTTAATCAACAAATATGTTTTGATAAAGCTGATATTTTTCTTCATAGCGTAAAAAAATCAGTTTTTTTTGGACTGAACAGAATAATAACACGCAACAATTATACGTTTATTAACATTTCTATGAAAATAGTGTCTATTGTATTTTAGAAATAGAACTGACCTAAATGAGATAAATTAATAAGTGCTAATAAATACTCAGAAAGTAATATTGTGCTACATAGTTCAATACAAATAATAAAATCACATTGCATGAAAAAAGCTTTAATTTACTTATTCCCTTCAGCACTTCGTAGCAGACAGTGTTTTTTGCCCTGTTTCTTTCGAATGTTGCACGTCGAAATTACTACGAGTTACTTCTTCACACCATTACAACAATGATCATATATAATTATACGGATGTTCAAAAACGAGTCTACATCAAAGGGAGGCCACTCATATTCTTGTCCAGGTATGCCATACCGGCTGTTTTAAAGCCAAATTCGCGAAGTTCGGCGGTTTAAAAAAAAAGTTTTGCCTTCAAAGTGTAACGTACGAACTAATTAAGGAAGGAATAGACTATTATATAATAAAGTGATTGGTTTTCGAATGCTGTTAGCTACAACTGTTGCGTTGTTTAATGTAGAAATAATTTTCTAGCTAGCACTTTTCAAATGCTTGCTAAAATCATGCATACACTTCACAATTCTTTTATCGTAATTCTCAAAAACATTGAGACGAATTTATATACATAAAAGTTTTATTTACAATTAAGCTTTTTGCCCGTCGACAAAGAGAGAGAGAGAGAGAGAGAGAGAGAGAGAGAGAGAGAGAGAGAGACGTTAAGTGTAGGGGTTGGTTGGTGTGTGGCACGTGATGGAGAAATGTCAAAGATGTCAATAGCGCTCGACGCTATCAGTCAACTCTCTTCCCGCTTCCTGTTTTTATTTTATCTCTTATATAGACATCAATCGACTTCCTGGGAATGTAAATATTAAGATATTATATTCTTTTTTCATATTTTGCATTGAACAATTCATTACTTCCGACTCGGAATGTAAGCAGTTTTTGTTTTCGTAATAATTACAATTCCAGTCATTTCTTATGGGATAAAAGAGTGCAGATCAAAATCCATCTTAGATGTTCACGTGGGCACACCTTAGCTTTCAAACGTGTCTCGTCACGTCTCTATATTAATAAACCGTATTAATAAATCATTCGGCATCTATTCTTTGAGTGAAACTACTTTTTTATGCTTCATAGTTTGCTAAGGGAGTATGTCCGTCGGGTTACCTTTTCCGTTAATAGGTTTTATTGCGTAATTATATTGTGGAAGTAAAATTCGCCCGGAAGGGTTACCTTTAGGATTGAAGTTAATGCTTGATACTAGGGCATTATAAGAAAGTTCTCTCCGTGGAGGTAAATGTGAAACTTTTCGCAAGCCCATACAATTGCTAGGGATTCTAATTGATAGTACTAGCGTTCGTGTTCAGTAAGTGTCGTGCATGCGTAGCTGGTAGGGATGAGTATCGCTTGTTTGTTTTGTCAAACTATTGCTCCTAATCCCACGGGACTAATATTTACTATGAGATAGGTTTGCAGTTTTGGATCAAAATACATGAGCGGTTTGCTCTGGATGGTTGCATTCGTCAGCTCGATAAAAGAATATCCTTCTTTCTTCCATCCATCGCCATTCTACGCTTGCTCGCGTTTTCAATGGTTCTCTGAGTGTTGCTAGCTGTGGAATAAATTTGCGAGGTAATTAATTAATCTCAAGAAACTACATATATCCTGAACTTGAATATCCTGGGCACTATAAAACCATGGAATTCGATTTTCTCACTATAGAATATGCTTTCGTGCTTTGCAATTTATTTCAATGTGCCTCATAACATAGGGGTTTGTTATAGTCTCTTGTCTATTAACTTCATTGTAGCAATTAGGGATTTTCTGAAGGATTTGATGGAGCAATCGTTACCATTCTTCAACCATGGATGTAATGCCCATAACCAGTACCTTATATTGGTAAATTCCGGCGTTGCATGAAACAGTAGTGATGTTCGTAGATTCGGGATCTATTTGATGGTAATAGGAGTTTAGATGGATTTTGAGAAAACATTTACTTTGCCAATTTCACTCAGTAAATTATTCAACTGTTGGTATTTGATAACGAGCGCAATCACTCTTTCTTGCGTCGGTCGGAACACATTTTTATTTCTCCATTTGATTTTGGTACTGCTACTAATGGCGAATCCCACGAACTAGATTCCGTCTCTCTTTCCATATTATTTACAAGCATTCTTTGATTTTTCTTCTACTGCTTGTTAGAGAGGAAATGATTCCGTCCTGGCGGTGGTGCAACAAGTATATCGTTGTCGGGTATTCTGATTTTGAGTTGGAAATTTTTTATTCTTCCTAATCTTTTTATACGAAGAAAGGTGTCGATCTAAAATTTCTTTTGCTGATTTCGGGATACTTTTATTGTAATCGATTTCACCTGTGGGGTAGTGATAAACCCTATGTCGGTACTGACCCGCTTATTAAAATATTACCACTTTGGTATGTCTTTGTAATAAATAATTTGTGAGCTTTTCTTCTAGGACCATTCGTTTTTCTCTTAGTGATAGTGGAATAGTCCCATTGGTTTTTGGTTTACAACTGGTTCCTTTTAATGCCAAGTCTGGCCGTAATTTTGTTTATATATTAGGGCTCCACATGATAGTTTTTTTAGGCCTACAGGCTCGATTACATGAAACTGCAGATATAAGTGGACCATGGAACTAATGTATAATGTTATTGAAATAGTAAATATTTTTGTAACACTGAAGAATTTAAAAAAAGCTCATGAAAATTAATATTTAAAATAACAGAAAAAAGGTTACAATAACAAAAAAAAAATTACAAATAGTTATAAAGCCGGTTAGAATAACATTTACTGAACAATAACAAAAGATGGACCTTTTGACGCAATGGTGACGTAAATATAAACGACAGTTTGATTATATCTAGAGTTTTCCAGGCAGTCAGACAGAAAGTCCGAAAGACAGTTAGTTGAGTTCGGCCCAGCAGAGATACTACCTTGGAAGAAAATTTCTCTTGTGTTCCGGGATTTCGGAAGAGACACATTTAGATAGAGATGTAGAAATCTAGAGGCGTTGCCAACTTCCGAAGGAAGCGTACATAGGTAAAAATAAAGCGATATAAAATATAACCTGTTGCAATAATATTTTCTTCGGAGAGAAGTACCTTCGCTCGCGGCGTTGCAAGCACCAGAAGAGACGGAATCGATAAAAGAAGGTATGTTGCCCCTTTGTCTACAAGCAGATGTCTAATATGTTACAAACACACACATGCACTCGCCATGTACGTTACACGAATTATTGAACAGTGTATACACACTAGACGATACTGCTGCTAATAATTACACGTTTACACGAATACGTTTGTATATAAATTAAAGAGACGATATGGTCCGTATATCATACAACCATTTAAAAAGGCATTGGCGTATAAATACACTTGTTTTTAGATACGCGTGTATACTTGTTATTTAAACACTGAAATGCTATACACTTTAAGGATTTCTTTAAATGTTTTGCCGTCGATAAGGTTGATGTCTGCTCTAGAAACTATTAATATTCCGACTGATACGTCATTAATATGAACAATTTCGCTATCTGCTGAATGAAAAGACTTCAACGAATGTCGTGCTGTCTGAATTATTCGGATTCGCTGTTACTAGTTCGAAGTCATTCTGACCATCTTAGTTTTCCCTTTATCACGGTTCCCCTTTTTTTAAGAACTCCACAGTAATTACATTTTTCCTAAATGCTGAGCATTTTATTTGACCGTGTACGTGGTAGAAGCAATTACACATGTAGCATTTTGTAACTGTTTTTAATGGATTTTGTCCTTGAATTGCTTCCTATATTCACTGGTATCTCGTTTTATTTGTTGTTGCTTGTAATTGGTTATAATTTTGTTGGTCTGAGTTTTTTTTTAAATTCCACTTTCACCCCAAACAAGGCACAGTTCCACTTTAATGTAGGGGGCTACTATCAGGAATAGTAGTTGCAGGGAGACTATGTAGGGAGTCTAGCAGCAAGATGTCTATTCACATTACACTTGAACTTCTGCATGTCAGTACAGTTGGGAAAACATAAATCCGGAAGGGAGTTACAGAGTCTAGCAGTTTTGGGGAAGAGACTATTAGAGTAGAATGCTTCCTTACACCTACGGATCTCTACTGTGTATGGGGTGGGACTTGGTTGCTTGTCGAGTTTGTCGGGAGTATTTATGTCGAGGGGGTACAAGTGCTTGTAGTTCGTCAGAGCATCCACCATAAAAATACTTGTAAAACAGGCAGACAGATGAAACATTTCGTCGATGGTACAGTGATTGAAGCTTGGATTACAATTCAGGACCTATCAGGTTGACGACCCTTTTTTGAACCCTGTCCAAGTGTGAGAGACTAGTAGCAAGCGCACCAACCCAAATATGACAACAATACTCCATAAAATGGTGATGGTGGTCTTGTAGAGGTACTAGATACTTTCAGGCGTAAGTAACTTTCTAGCACGGTAGAGAGATGCCAGCTTCCTTGTAGCGGCCGTGACAATGCTCTCAATGTATCTGTTCCAACTCACGTTCACTAGAAACGTTAAGCCGAGGAGTTTGAAAAAAGTACTTTCAGGTAATGTATCTTTAACCATAGCTATTAATGGTTAAGAAAGTTTTTTGTAATTATTGAAGGAAACAAACTTAGTCTTGGCAGCGTTGAATGTGACCATTCATTTTTCCCCATTCCACTACAGATTGGAAGTCTTCCTCTAATGTTTCTACCTTTTCTTGGATATGCGTTCATTCGTTTTCCCTCTCGTGCCTGTTATAGAGCAAATATACCCATCTCAGAGACAATTATATCAGGGAGGTCATTTATGAATATTAGGAATAATAAAGGTCCAAGGATAGACCCTTGAAGTACACCCGCATTTATATCATATTGCTTAGGTGTACGATCGTCGAGGACAACCTGGATTTTTCTCTTATTTAAGAAGAATTTAATTATGTTAAGTATTCGTCCAGTGATATCGTATGATCCGATTTTCTTGAGAAGACCATCGTTCCATACCCTGTCAAAAGCCTTAGATATATCTAGGACTACCGCTCTATCCTCCTCTGCTTTTTCCAGTGTATGGTATATACTCTTTTCTTCTTTTTCTATTTGCTTAGCTTGTATTTCATTGCATTCAAATATGAATGCTTTTTGAAGTGCGGCCTCTATTAAATCAGTCTCTTTCAAATACGACCGGCATAATTTGCTTGACGAGCATTTGTCTATTAATTGGACACTGTGCTAGACATATTAGTAAAAGTTGAATTTAGGGTAGACGTGTCTTTCAAGCTTTTGGTTTTCTGGATGAAATATTCTATTTTTGTTGCTATGTAGGCTATACTTAGCCTGGTGGTATTTCCAGTGTAAGGTTTTAAAGATATCTTTAAGTTTCTCTCCTCTGTAAAATTGAAAGAGTAATCGTTGTCGTTTATCATCTGTTGTATCAAGCGCTGTGTGCACTACATTCCTTTCATGTTTGCTCCTGGTTTCAGCCTTTCCAGTCTAAAGGTTCTATTGCTGGCATAGAAGGTGACATTTCTTTCGAAATAATTTGTTATTTTTAAATTTGTTACTCACGTTATTGTTGAATTCGAGTAACTCTTTTTTTCTGTTGAAGGGGTAATATTTCGTTCATTCGAAGTTTTAATCGTGTTGTTGAATTCGAATACCTTTTTTTTTTCATTTTCTATTGACTATGTCAATTATTCGTAAAAGTTACCGGTGAAAGCGAAGAAGATTCGAAACAATAAATTATAGGGACATTTCAAAGCCACCTGCCATTAAAGAAATAGAGGTTAAAAGGAGGTTTTTTGTTTAAAAAAATAGAGGTTAAATAGAGGTTTTTTGTTAAAAAATGTTGAAATGCAATTTTTGTTAGGAATTTGAAAGAAGTCAATTTTTCGGACGACGTAGAAAATAGTTTATTAGAATTTGATAAATGAACTACAAAGTTTATCTGAATTTTTCGTTAAACAGTCTTTTGTTGAAGGAAAGGAAGAATGTTAGATATATACGCGTAACACAGTTTCTCTTGTTGCCTTCATTGATATTCATAATTTTATATTTCCCTTTTGTTGATTCTTAATCATTCATTATAGGTATTTAAAAGGAGGTCTAAAAAATATTGCAGGGAGATAATAGATCGAACAGACAAAATCACAGGATTGACAAAATATTCTGGTTTTGTCCTTTAGATGCTTCGTAGCAGAATAATAAAACTCTCAAGATTTCGTTGACTGATTTGACCGATGTGAAATTCCGAGAATAAACTTAATAACTTTAATTGGTAATTTCTTTATGAGGATTAGTACGGTATAATCACGTTGACACACCGCTTCCGGTTAAATCACAGAAGTTAAGCATATAAGAATATAAGATTTTGTATGTGGTCTTCGCTTAACGCAGCATTGCTTCCAGTCATCCTGGACTTCTCATGGAATTAGGCAGTGCCGATTTAGAAGAAGCAGGGTTAGTGATTGCACAACCTTTACTTCACAATTATGAACGCAGGTATTTTTACAGGAAGTATCAATTGTCTCGAGAAAGAAAAGAGGGCATAAAAGGGAGTGTATAATCTTAATGATGGCAGAGCCCGAATCTCTACAGCTTTCATCTAAAACTCACGAGTTAATGTTATTGGGCACTGTTTACACAAATATAGGAAATTACTTATATGCATATATATATATATATATATATATATATTATTTGAAAATTACAGATATATATATATATATATATATATATATGTATATATACTATATTATATAGTAAGTATTTAATATAAACTTACAACATACATACATTCATATATATATATATATATATATATATATATATATATATATATATATATATATATATATATATATATATACTAACATTTCAGCCCGGCAACACCGGGCTGTTTGGATGTGTGTGTTGAGCAAAAAATAAAAAAAGAAAGTGGTAGTAGAAAGGCAGGCTCGAACCCGTACCGCGAAGGACGAAAAGAACGGGGGAAAAAACTTGACGTCTTTGTCGTTACGACCACCGCCAATCTGGAAGTGAGGAAGGTTTTAATTAAGGCTAGACAATAGAAAGGAGAGGATGACTTTCAAAAATATCAGCAAAAAAAGCGACCACCCCCTGTAGAAAAGTGCCCAGTTGAGGGTGAAGATATTAATGTTTTTAGCCAATTTTTCGATATTTGTAGTCTGAAAGGTCGAACTTTAAAACGATACTGATTTTGTAAAAATCTGTCGCCTCTGATGAAAGTTTTAGCCACACATGCAAACATACATACATACATTTATATGTTGGTAACTAAAAATTTTCGACCCAAACTGATTAAAAAGCTTGCCCTATCTCTGAATAGCCTTTATGTAAAATTTCAAATGTTTAAACCAGAAATTGTCTGAGTAAGTTTGTAGAAACCGCAGAAGTCAAATTATTTATAACTTTGATCCCTATTATGACCCCTTAAAATTTATTGTTTGGGGATCAAATCAAGTTATTAAGTTAGATCCATGTTCAAGGAACTTATATCTAAAATTTCAAGTGTTTAGTCCCAACATTATCAGAGAAGTTTGGTAGCGTTCTCAAAGGTCAAATAGTTGAACTTTTACCCCTTACTCGCCAAATTTCTGTCCGAAAACCGATCACCTCGATTTTCCCAAATCTCAGTACCCTGTATATCAAATTTCGAGTCTGTTGACTGAAAATTGACAAAGTTATTGTGTAGAGAAATGTACACACACACACACGTTCACTTTTATAGATATGCTAGCATTTCAGCTTGGCGTTGCCCGGGTGTTTGGATGTATCTGTTAAACAAAAACAAAAAAATAAAAAAATGTGGTAGTACGAAGGCAGACTCAAACCCGTGCCGAGAAGGTGTAAAAGAACGGGGTAAAAACCTAACGCCTACGCTGTTACGACCACCGCCAAACTGGAAGTGACATTTTTTAAAAATTAAGGCTAGACAATCTAAAGGAGAGGATAACTTAAAAAAATATCGGCAAAAAAGTGACCCCCTCTGTAGAAAAGTACCTAGTTAAAGGGGGGAAGAAATTAATGTTTTTAGCCAATTTTTCGACATTTGTTGCATGAAAGCTCGAACTTTAAAACTATACTTGTCATGTTAAAATCCGTCGCCTCTATTAGATGTTTTAGGCAGATATGCAAACATACATACATACATACATTTATATATTAGTAACTAAAAATTTTCGACCCAAACCGATGAAAAAGCTTGCCCTATCTCTGAATACCCTTTATGTAAAATTTCAAATATTTAGACCAGAAATTGTCTGAGTAATTTGGAAGAGACTGCAGAGATCAATTTTTTTTAACTTTGACCCCTTTTTTACCCCTTAACATTTACTGTTTTGGGCTCAAATCAAGTTATTAAGTTAGATCCATGTCCAAGGAACCTATATGTAAAATTTCAAGTGTGTAGACCTAAAATTGTCGTAGGAGTTTGGTAGAGTTTTTCAAAGGTCAACTCGTTGAACTTTGACCCGTTAATCGCCAAATTTCTGGCCAAAAACCCATCACATCGATTTTCCCAAGTCTCAATACTCTGTATGTCAAATTTCGAGTCTGTAGACTGAAAATTGACAGAGTTATTGCGTAAGGAAATGTACACAGACACACAGACACTTTCACTTATATATATATATATATATATATATATATATATAGAGAGAGAGAGAGAGAGAGAGAGAGAGAGAGAGACAGAGAGAGACAGAGAGAAAGAGAGGGAGAGAGAGAGAGAGAAAGATAGATGGATAGACTAAGAGATTAAACAAAATATCTATGGCAACAATTTTTAGTTTACTGTAAAGATTTTATGCAAATACTATGCAAGTATAAATCATGTAGAATATTTGCATTAATATAATTACACGTAATAGTTAACTCTAGATGATCATCCCATAAGAAAACCGAAAAAACTAATAGGGAATTAATTAAAACAAATGTTTAAAAGAATATGCAAATTAGCTAGATCTTTTGCTAGTGAATGCATTTCCACAACCCATATATAAGAAAATTATATTTTCTTTTCAAATAAATAGAAAAGAGGGTTTTCTATACAAATATCAATACACAGAAAAGAAAAACGAATTCATAGGACTATATATATATATATATATATATATATATATATATATATATATATATATATATATATATGTACGGTGCTGGTATAGTAAGCTATAAAATATAATGTCTGACGGTTTCCTACGAGAATGAAATGCGGATGATTCGGTGTAGCTTAATTATCATAAATATATTTTCATAATTTGCTACCTATGTCTGCTTTCGTAGAGATAGATAACAAACCGTTACTTACACCGTTGAAGCAAATACTGACAATCTATACATAAAATATTATATCCCCTTATAGCATTTTATGTCGAAAATAAAATAATCATTTTAATGTGCATATATATATATATATATATATATATATATATATATATAATTAGTACTACTATAATTATTAATACAATTAAAGAGATTTTATTACAAACGATAGTGCTTTTAATAAATTAGCATTAATTTGTAAAAAAAAAAAAAGAGACAATTCCATAAAACCTCTGGCGTCAAATGTTGCTGATTTTGTGGAGAATAAATATCACGGAACTAGAAAAATTATATTTTTTTATGCTTAAACATTTTTAAATGAAATTTTTTTTACAATGGATTGAGCCCTTATAATGACGAAAAAAACTCTATTAATATATATAGTGGTCAACGTGTATTTGTTTTAAAATGCAATTTTATTTTTTATTTATGCTATGTTTTTCTTTGTCTGTTTGTCTGAAGGTTCAAGCTTTTCAGCAAACTACAAGGCCGATCTAGCTGCAATTTTGTATGAACCTTTGTTATGGTAACTTGCAACAAACTAAATATTATGATAGTTAATGAATTATAAATATTCAGTTTTTTGACATATTTCAGTTGGAGATAAATGATACATATATAGCCAACTTACGTTTAGGACAATCTTTGTTGCTGGAGCACCACTTTCCCCATTTGCATTGTGGACATCCTGAAAAAAAATAGAGTTTGTTACATTTTTTGAAAATAATCAGTGACTTTTACATGCGTCATCAAAGTTGAATAATAGACTATGTCCATCGGTATCTTCTGCTTTAGTCTGGTACCCCACTTTGGTTGCTATGAGCGTAGATGAATGTACACAAGACTATTTGGATAAGGGGCCACTATAGACTGTCTGAAAAGAGGATCGCTCCGACATAACCAGGATAAGATCACGATGGTTGGCCAGGATCAGAGCTGGATGATCGGTAATTTTGGGCGCATAAGTGGTCTCAGCTGTGGCAACAAATGCAAGTTATTCTACACAGAAATAAAGAGTGTGAACTACCTGATATCCAGCTGTAAATTTGTGCTGTTGCAGCCGGCAAAATGGTGAGCATTATAAATCCACACGGAAATAAAATATACTTTTTTTTTGTCAACATAAAAACAGTTACAAAAAGAAACTCAAAATCATAAAAACAAGATTAGTGCTATATTTCGCGATGATAACGTGAACCCAAATCACATCATTGGCAACATTAAAACAGCAAAAAGCTAAAGCTACTACTACTACTACTACTACTACTACTACTCATCTGATCACTCACATTAATAGGTATATTTTGCATTGTCGGTTCAAGTGTTGAAACGGACACCTTGCACCACGAAATTTCTACAAGTATAACATTTGTAAATTCCGACTTTATTTAAAGTGAAATATATCAAATAAAAATACAAATGCTTCGCAAATTTCGTTTGCATTTCACTTCTGTTCTATAAACAGTCAAATGATTTAAATGTTAAACAGATTATAAGCTACAAGGCAACCGACTCAGTTCTGCCTGTTCTTCTTTTTTTATTATTTAAAAGAAAACGCTACACAATATGTGCAACTTATATTTAGTCTTCGAAATAATCGCCATCGGCATCCACATTCTTTCAACGTGTCTCAAGCTGTTCAACCCCCCTTACGGGGCGAGGGACGCAAAGAAGTCCGTGAGAGCTTGACGCAAGTCTGTTTCATTAACGGAGGATTTACCACGAAGGTGATTATTAAGGGAGTGGAAGAGGCGCTAAGTCAGGTGAATAAGGTGGATGGCACGAAGCTCTGTAGTTGCTGTATGGTATCCCTCCGCGAAATGAGTTCTGCCGTTGCCATTGAAGAAAAAGCACACCTTTGCGTTTCGTAAGTGCTGACTCATTCTGCATTCTGCAGTGCATGTTATGCCCGTTTCAATTACTGCGAGTATTGATCTTCAGTGACCGTTTGATCCGTTGATAAGAGATCATTCGGCTTTGTCCACCAGATACAAAAAATACTCTTGCATCGGTACATAGACGGTCTTATGGTGTTGGGAACAGATTCCTAAGGAGACAGCCAATGTCTAGAACACTTGGACGTTTCGTACAGAACTGACCTTTTATCACTGGTAAGCACTCGTTTGAATAAGGATGCGTTACAATGGCAACAAATCAAGCATCCCCAAACGAAGTCTGTAGACATTTCCATATTTTTCACAGTTGTCAGGCTTATACGGATGACTTGGCGTGTGTATGTTTTTTTTTTTAATAACTTCTGATCTTCCTATTTACGTGTGTCCTAAATTGAAAACAAGTATTTCATATTTGTTTTACTTCATTTAATGGCTATATATAAAAAACGACAGGGTTACTAAGTATATTATTTCTATTTGCTTTCTAATTGTAGTATTTAAGGATAGAAAAAGACAGGTAGAATCATGATAACATTGAAGATATTGAAAATGAATCAGATTCATAGCACCGACATAATCTCTGCCTTCATCCAGACCAATCAGGTAGGAAAAACTGAAAAATAAAAGGAAAAATTAATTGCATTATTTTTCAAAGAATAAAGACTATTTGTAATGAGATACATCAATGTGCGAATGAAACCTTATGGACAAAAAAAACTAAAAAAAACTATATTAATAGAAACGGGATATAATAGTTTTTCATTCTCACTCCAAGGAAGGCATATTGCCATTTGAAACGTATTTATGATTGTGTCTAACAGTGGACAGTGGGGATTTGAGCAGCGAGATATCTGTTCACATTACATTTAAACATTTGCATGCCAGTACAGCCAGTGAAGCAGGAAACAGGGACGGAATTCCGATATCTAGCAGTCCGAGAACAAAAATTTTAAGAGCAAAAGGCGTTCCGGCATCTAGTTAACTCAAGATTGAAAGGGGTGGGATTTTTGCTCTTTGTCGTGTTTGATCGGGAGTATGTACGAAGAGGGGACACAAGTGCCATGAGTTCATCAGACCACTTGTGTTGATGCACGGCTAGCTCTCCCAAGGACCAAAATCTAAGCTTTTGTATATATACACTTCTTTCGAGAGGGACGGTAGGCACACGCAGATAGAAGCAGAAAGTAAGCAATATCATGTTTAACGTAACTGCGAATGGTATCCGTGGCGTGTGATTATGATTGTAATTTTACTTTAAAAAATACTAGTCTCTCTCTCTATATATATGGACTAGCATTTCATCTCGGGTTTGTCCGGGTGTTTGGAGTTGTATGTTGAGCAAAAAAAAAAAAACAAAAAAAACATAAAAACAAAAGAAACAAAAAAACTGGTAGTAGGAAGGCAGACTCGAACCCGTAACTCAAAGGAGAAAAAAAATTGGTGTCTTTGCTGTTATGACCACGGCCAAACAGAAAATGACGTAGGTTTAAATCATTGCTAGACAATCGAAAAGAGAGGATGACTTTCGAAAATATCGTCGAAAAAAAGCGACTCCCCTGTAGAAAAGTACCCAGTTGAAGGTGAAAATATTAATGTTTTTAGCCAAGTTTTCGATATTTGTCGTCTGAAAGGTCGAACTTAAAAATCTTGTAAAAATACGTCGCTTCTGTCGAAATTTTTAAGCAGACATGCAAAGAAATATACATACATACATTTATATATTGGTAAGTAAAAATTTTCGACCCAAACCGATGAAAAAGCTTGCCCTATCTCTGAATACCCTTTATGTAAAATTTAAAATGTTTATACCAGAAATTGTTTGAGTAATTTGATAGAGACCGCCAAGGTCAAATTATTAAAAACTTTGACCTCTATTATAACCCCTTAACATTTATTGTTTGGGGCTCAAACTGAGTTCTTAATTTAGATCCATGTTCAAGGAACCTATATCTAACATTTCAAGTGTTTAGTTCCAATATTATCGGAGGAGTTTGTGAGAGTTATCAAAAGTAAAAACGTGGAACTTGTACTTTTGTTATAAAATAATAATATATTGTCGATACTTACATATTGTTACTTACATATGGTTATAGAATAATAATATATTGTCGATACTTACATATTGTTACTTACATATGGTTATAGAATAATAATATATTGTCGATACTTACATATTGTTACTTACATATTGTTATAGAACAATACTATATTGTCGAGACTTACATACCGCGTTAGAATAAAGATATATTGTCGATACTAACATATTCTTATAAAATAATAATATATTGTCGATACTTACATATTGTTATAGAATAATGATATATTGTCGACACTTAAATAATATTACTTACATATTGTTACTTACATATGGTTATAGAATAATAATATATTGTCGACACTTACATATTGTTACTTACATATTGTTATAGAACAATACTATATTGTCGAGACTTACATACCGCGTTAGAATAAAGATATATTGTCGATACTAACATATTCTTATAAAATAATAATATATTGTCGATACTTACATATTGTTATAGAATAATGATATATTGTCGACACTTAAATAATATTACTTACATATTGGTATAGAATAATGATATATTGTCGACACTTACATATTGTTATAGAATAATGATATATTGCCGATACTTACATATTGTTATAGAATAATTATATATTGTCGATACTTACATATTGTTATAGAATAATGATATATTGTCGATACTTATATATTGTTATAGAATAATGATATATTGTCGATACTTACATATTGTTATAGAATAATGATATATTGTCGATACTTACATATTTTTATAGAATAATGATATATTGTCGATACTTACATATTGTTCTTTATTTATTGTTATAGAATAATGATATATTGTGGATACTAACATACTGTTATTTACTTATTGTTATAGAATAATGATATATTGTGGATACTAACATATTGTGATACAACATATATATATGGTCGATACTTACATATTACTATTGTTATAGAATAATGATATATTGTCGATACTTATATATTGTTATAGAAAAATGATATATTGTCGATACTTATATATTGTTTTAGAATAATGATATATTGTCGAGACACAAATATTGTTATAGAATAATGACATATTGTCGATACATACATATTGTTATGAAATAATGATATATTGTCGAGACTTACATATTGTTATAGAATAATGATATATTGTCGATACTTACATATTGTCTTGAATAATGACATATTGTCGAGACTTACATATTGTTATAGAATAATTATATATTTTCGATACTAACATATTGTTATAAAATAATGATATATTGTCGAGACTTACATATTGTTATAGAATAATGGTATATCGTCGATACTTACATATTGTTATTGAAAAATGATATATTGTCGATACTTACATATTGTTTTATAGAAAAATAATATATTGCCGATACTTATATATTGTTATAGAATAATGATATATTGTCGACACTAACATATTGTTATAGAATAATGATATATTGTCGATACTTATATATTGTTATAGAATAATGATATATTGTCGATACTTATATATTGTTATAGAATAATGATATATTGTCGATACTTATATATTGTTATTGAAAAATGATGTATTGTCGATACTTACATATTGTTATAGACTAATGATATATTTTCAATAATTAAATATTGTTATAGAATAATCATAAATTGTCGATACTTACATATTGTTATGGAATAATTATATATTGTTGATACTTATATATTATGTTAGATTAATGATATATTGCCGATACTAACATATTGTGTTAGAATAATGATATATTGTTGATACTTACATATTGTAATTGAAAAATGATATATTGTCGATACTTACATATTGTTATAGAAAAATGATATATTGTCGATACTTACATATTTTTATTTACATATTGTTATAGAATAATATTATATCGTCGATACTTACATATTCTTATATAATAATGATATATGGTCGATACTTAAGTATTGTTATAGGATAATTATATATTATCGATACTTATATATTGTTATAGAATAATGATATATTGTCAATACTTACATATTGTTATTGAATAATGATATATAGTCGATACTTACATATTATTATAGAATTATGATTTATATAATAATATAATAATATATCATTATTCTATAACAATATGTAAGTATCGACGATATATCATTACTCTATAACAATATGTAAGTATCGACAATATATCATTATTCTATAACAATATGTAAGTATCGACTTACATATTGTTATAGAATAATGATATATTGTCGATACTTACATATTGTTATAGAGTAATGATATATTGTCGATACTTACATATTGTTATAGAATAATGATATATTGTCGATACTTACATATTGTTATAGAGTAATGATATATCGTCGATACTTACATATTGTTATAGAATAATGATATATTGTCGATACTTACATATTGTTATAGACTAATGATATATCGTCGATACTTAGATATTGTTATAGAATAATGATATATTGTCGATACTTACATAATGTCAGAGAACAATGATATATTATTGATACTTATATATTGTGCTAGAATAATTATATATTGTCGATACTTACATATTGTTATTGAATAATGATATATAGTCGATACTTACATATTCTTATAGAATTATGATATGTTGTCGATACTTATATATTGTTATAGAATAATGATATATTGTCGATACTTACATATTGTTATAGAGTAATGATATATTGTCGATACTTACATATTGTTATAGAATAATGATATATTGTCGATACTTACATATTGTTATAGAGTAATGATATATCGTCGATACTTACATATTGTTATAGAATAATGATATATTGTCGATACTTACATATTGTTATAGACTAATGATATATCGTCGATACTTAGATATTGTTATAGAATAATGATATATTGTCGATACTTACATAATGTCAGAGAACAATGATATATTATTGATACTTATATATTGTGCTAGAATAATTATATATTGTCGATACTTACATATTGTTATTGAATAATGATATATAGTCGATACTTACATATTCTTATAGAATTATGATATGTTGTCGATACTTATATATTGTTATAGAATAATGATATATTGTCGATACTTACATATTGTTATAGAGTAATGATATATTGTCGATACTTACATATTGTTATAGAATAATGATATATTGTCGATACTTACATATTGTTATAGAGTAATGATATATCGTCGATACTTACATATTGTTATAGAATAATGATATATTGTCGATACTTACATATTGTTATAGACTAATGATATATCGTCGATACTTAGATATTGTTATAGAATAATGATATATTGTCGATACTTACATAATGTCAGAGAACAATGATATATTATTGATACTTATATATTGTGCTAGAATAATTATATATTGTCGATACTTACATATTGTTATTGAATAATGATATATAGTCGATACTTACATATTCTTATAGAATAATGATATGTTGTCGATACTTGCATATTGTGCTTTATATATTGTAATAGAAGAATGATATATGTTCGATACTTACTTATTGTTATAGAATAATGATATATTGTCGATAATAATATATTGTGATAAAATTATGATATATTGTAAATACTTACATATTGCAATAGAATAATGATATATTGTCGAGAATTATATATTGTTATTGAGTAATGATATATTGTCGATACTAACATATTTTTATAAAATAATAATATATTGTCGATTCTTACATATTGTAGTTGAATAATGATATATTGTCGATACTTACCTATTGTTATAGAATAATGATATATTGTCGATACTTACATTTTGTTATAGAATAATCGTATATTGCCGATACTTACATATTGCGTTAGAATAATGATATATTGTTGATACTTACATATTGTTATGGAATAATGATATATTTTCGATACTGACATATTGTTATAGAATAATGATATATTGTCAATACATACATATTGATATTTAATTATGAAATATTATTTACACTTACATATTGTTATGAAATAATGATATATTGTCGATACTTACATATTGTTACGGAATAATGATATATTTTGACACTTACATATTGTTAAAGAAAAATGATATATTGTCGATACTTACATATTATTATAGAATATTGTTATATTTTTGACACTTCTATATTGTTATAGAATAATGATATATTGTTGATTTTTACGTATTGTTTTAGAATCATGATATATTGTCGATATTTCGATATTCTTATAGAATAATGATATATTATCGATACTTAGATATTCTTATTGAATAATGATATATTATCGACACTTACATATTGTTATAGAATATTGTAATATTGTTGACACTTATAAATTGTTATAGAATAATGATATATTGTTGATCTTTACGTATTGTTTTAGAATTATGATATATTGTCGTGACTTCGATATCCTTATAGAATAATGATATATTATCGATACTTACATATTCTTATTGAATAATTATATATTATCGGTACCTACATATTGTTATAGAATAATGATATATTATCGATGCTTATATATTGTTATATATTGCTATATATTGTTATAGAATAATGATATATTGTCGATACTTACATATTGTCGATACTTATTTATTGTCGATACTTACATATTTTTATAGAATAATGATATATTATCGATACTTACATATTGCGTTAGAATAATGATATATTGTCGATACTAACATATTGTGTTAAAATAATGATATATTGTCGATACTTACATACTGTTATGGAATAATGATATATTGTCGATACTTACATATTTTTATAGACTAATGATATATTGTCGATACATACATATTGTTATTGAATTATGAAATATTGTTGACACTTACATATTGTTATGGAATAATGATATATTGTCGATACTTACATATTGTTACAGAATAATAATATATGTTGACACTTACATATTGTTAAAAGACAATGATATATTGTCGATATTTACATATTGTTATTAAATAATGATATATTGTCAATACTTACATATTGTTATAGAATAATGATATATTGTCGATACTTACATATTGTCGATACTTACATATTGTTATAGAATAATGATATATTGTCGATACTTATATATTGTTATAGAATAATGATATATTATCGATACCTATATATTGTGATAGAATAATGATATATTGTCGATATTATATATTGTTATAGAATAACGATATATTATCGATACTTATATATTGGTATAGAATAATGATATATTGTCGATACTTACATATTTTTATAGAATAATGATATATTATGGATACTTGTATATTGTTATAGAATAATGATATATTATCGATACTTATATATTGTGATAGAATAATGATATATAGTCGATATTATATATTGTGATAGAATAATAATATATTATCGATACTTATATATTATTATAGAATAATGATATATTGTCGATACTTGTATATGTTTAAAGAATTATGATATATTATCGATACTTATATATTGTTTTAGAGTAATGATATATTGTCGATACTTATATATCGTTATAGAATAATGATATATTATCGACACTTACATAATTTTATAGAATAATCATATATTACTGATACTTACATATTGTTATAGAATAATTATATATTATCGATACTTATATATTGTTATAGAATAATGATATATTGTCGATACTTAAATATTGTTATAGAATCATTCAACCACTCTAGTGGTTGAATATATGCTTAAGTCCGAAATTGAATGAATCGGGACACATTCAAACCCCCACCACTAATTCCGTTCGCAACCAAATTTCAAACAGAGTATATAGTTGGATAGAACACCTCATTAGCTATATTTTGAAAACAAAATTTCGAAAATTGGTTCAGTAGAAAAAAAAGTTACAACAAAATATGTGGGTTCACAAACAGGAAAGTAAGTACATAAGTGACTAACGCTTTTTTTATTTTGCATAACTTTTTTTTGTATATAAATATTTTTTACTGCGATGTTGCCAATATGACATGTTAGCGTAACGGTTAGAGTACCGAGGGTTGGTGGAAAGATTTTAGGTTCAATCCCGTGTATCGTTTTTTTTATATTTAAAAAACCGAACTTTAAAAGAGGATTCAGCATACAGTTCCATAGTAAAGGTGATAAAATCCCACTTTGGGGGTTCATTTAACTACTTCCCTTTTAACAGTTGCCCTCAGTAGTTCTACTTGAACTGTTCTGTGCCTCACCATATACTCACTCCATCGGATGAGTACTGGTGGCACATTGAGTTCTCGTAGTAACTTGAACATACTACTGAAGGCTATGTTGTCAAAAGCTCCAACAATATCTAAAAAGACACCGAGTGCCATCTTCTGTTTTGTTAGTTTACGCTCTATACAGATCACTAATTCATGAACCGCAGTCTCGGTAGAGACCCTGGCTCGGAACTACTGTGATTGAATGATAAATATTGCATAAATGTGTGTTTGAGAGCTAATTTTTTTTGACAATCATTAATAAATAATATAAATTTATATATTAATACAATAGCAATGCCTGGAAAAATCATGGATTATATGAAAAAATGCGCGCATGTAAAGTAATATTCTTAAGATTTTATTAAACCTGGAAAAGTAAAGGACAAGAAATTCAACCTGGAAAAGTAAAGAACAAGATATTCTAGTAAAGTAAAAAATAAGAATTTTTAGACCTAAAATATTGCAGCTAAAAAATGAATCAAATGATCCTAAATATGATATAATAAAATTATTAATTTTTATGTAAATTATAAAATTATTAATTTCATCTACTAACTAACTAACTAATGAATTAATTTTATTCAAACAATTTTCACTACATAAATATATGCAAATAATAGGGGGGAAATAAGTTCAATCCAGTGACTGACACCCTTTCTAACTCAACAATAAACAACAACATATGCAAATAATAAATAAAATATTTATCAATATTAACAATATTTTAAGTCTAAATAATTCTTATTTTTTACTTTACTAGAATATCTTGTTCTTTACTTTTCCAGGTTTAATAAAATCTTAAGAATATTACTTTACATGCGCGCATTTTTCCATATGATAATGATATATTGTTGATACTTATATATTGTTATAGAATAATGATATATTGTCGATACTGACATATTGTAATAGATTAATGATATATTGTCGATACTTATATATCGTTATAGAATAATGATATATTATCGATACTTATATATTGTTATAGAATAATGATATATTATCGATATTTATATATTGGTATAGAATAACGATATATTATCGACACTTACATATTGTTATAGAATAATGATATATTATCGATACTTACATATTGTTATAGAATAATGATATATTATCGATACTTACATATTGTTATAGAATAATTATATATTGTCGATGCTTACCTTACTTAGTATGTTTAGCAGCGGTCTACAACATCCCTGAATGCAATACAATCCGGCTAATTAAAAGAAAATGAAAAAGAAAAAAAAAGAAAAAGAACGAATTACTTTTACATGGAGAGCTTGCGTATAAATGGCGTATAAATATGTGTAAAAGGAGAAATACGTTTGTGTACGGTGTGTTTTTTTTGCGTTTGAAAAGTGTAAGCTGGGCATGATTGATTTTTACTCTTTGTTTTTTACATGGAGTTCACAACTTATCAAGGCCCAATGGCCACTGGTGGATAAGGGTTATTGTGTGTACATACTCAATGAGATAGTGTAGCAATAGTATTGGAGATTTGATAAGGTGTCATTACTTAGGGGGGCGGTTCATCAGGAATTTGTTTGTGTTGGACTTGAAGACATCCAGGTTGAAGTCGGGAGTGAAACAGTCAAGCGGAACAGAGTTCCACAGGCGTGCAGTGCTAAGAAAGAAGCTTTGTTCGTGGATTTTACGTTTTGATTAAGGCACAGATAAGGAGTGGGGAAAATTATTGACGGTGGTTTCAGCTAGTCGGTTTTTTTTAAAAGGATTGGCGAGGGGGTACCAGAGAATGGAGCTCAGACGAGCACTTGCAATGGAAATTACGATAGAACAAAAGCATGCTCGCTACGTCTCTTCTGTGGGAAAGGGGTTGCAGGGAAGAGAAAAGGGCATCCCCCACCAAGCCACGAAGTCTATTTTGTACTCTGTCAAGGCAGGATAGGCTGTTTTTAGCAGCTCCTGCCCAGATGTGGCAGCAGTACTCCATCCTTGGACGTACTTGGCTTTTATATAGATAGAGAATTGCATCAGAAGTGAGATATCTTCTGGCGCAGTAGAAGGATCCCACCATTTTCCCAGTGAACTTGGCCACAGACTTGATGCATGTTTCCATTTCAGATCAGAAGTAAAGGTCAAACCCAGAAGCTTATCAAAACATGGGGCCTCCCCTAGACGAGAGCCATCCATTTCAATTGATGCCAGATGGGGATCAGAGCTTTTATGATGTAGAGATAGGAACTTGGTCTTAGATGCATTAAAGGTAACCAGACACCTCTTTCCCCACTGTACCAGGCGCTCAAGATCAGAGGAGAGAGAATCAGAGAGAACATCATCATTTACGGCCTTTGATGTGTTGCCATAGATGGTCGTGTCATCAGCATAGATGTCAACGAAGGATTTTAGTATGTGTTTTGGGAGATCATTGATGTAGATCAGGAAGAGAGTTGAGCCCAGTATGGACCCCTGAGGGACACAAGCATTAATACTGTGGGCCTCTGATTTCTGCCCATCAACCACTACTCTTATGAGCCTATCAGAGAGAAATGATTTAATGATCGAGAAAACATTTCCAGTTATACCGTAGCTGGAAATCTTGTGTAGTAGGCCTTTATGCCAAACCTTATCGAAGGCCTTTGATATGTCGAGAGCAATTGCCCTAGAAAGGAAGCCTTTGTCGAGAGATTCGCTAATCCTATGAGATATAACCGTTAGCATATCTGCTGTTGATCTAGCAGAACGGAAACCATATTGCGTGTCGCTAAGAAGGTTATTTCTGTTGATCTGGTTGACTACTTCTCTATTTATTGTGGATTCCAACAACTTACTTATGACACACAGGAGATTTATTGATCTGTACTGAGAGGGGGATGACTTATCACCTGAATTCTTAAATACAGGGCATACTGATGAGGTTTTCCAGAGTGTTGGGAAGCACTTCTCCTTAAGGCAACGCTTAAACAGTTTGGTAAGTATGGGGGAAAGTTCTGGTTGTAATTTTTTTAACACTATAATTGGAATACCGTCAGGATCAGTTGCTTTACTGGAGTCAAGGTTCCTGATTAGCTTGGCGACCTCACGCACAGATATTTGTATGTTGCATAGCGTGTTGTCTGTTATAGGAGGGAATGCGAGGAGTTGATGGCCTTCGTCGCACAGGGTAGAATTTGCCGCAAAGTTTTTGGCAAATAGTTTGGTCTTGTCGAATTCTGTCGAGATGACCTCTGGTCCATTGATAATGGTTGGGATAGAACACACGGATCTGCTCAGGATCCTATTTGCTATTTGTCAGAACTGGTGGGAACCAAGCCGCTGCTCAGCTACTTTGGATTTAACGGATTGAGCATATAGTACTCTTGCATTTTTTATTACTCTTTTACAGTGGTTGCTGGCGGTCCTGAAAGCAACTTTAGTTTCACTGCATCTATTACGTTGGTAGTTATGGAAAAAAGTGATTTCTGTGTGCGATGGCTGTTAGGTTTTTGTTGGAATTGTTTGGATGGTATGAATTGGTCAATGCCTACAAGTAACCATTCGGTCAGGTCTGATACTATAGAGGACAGTTCCTTTTTAAACATGGAATGCAGAGGTAGATCAGATATGAATGTACGGAAGCTATCCCAGTCCGCCATAGAGTATCGGTATACAGTACGGTGGAGAGGTACGTCTGTAGATTTATTATATTTCTTTTGCGGATTAGTTTACTGGATTCAGACATTTGTTCAGTAAACTCTTGTCTTCATTTAACGCATATGTTTCGCATTGTTGTTTTTGAAATTTTACTGTTGTTGTTGTTGTTGTTGTTGTTGTTGTTGTTGTTGTTGTTTTGCCATTATTTACATATTTAGTGCTGTTGGTGCAGCAATTTAAAATATTTACACATTCCAGACCATTAATGCTGCTGCTCATGTGTTTTCGACTATTGTTGTTTCTATTTGCATAAGTTACACGTTTCGGACCATCATTGTTGTCATTTACTGTTGTTGTTATTGTTGTTGTTGTTGTTGTTTTGCCATTATTTACATATTTAAGTTACACGTTTCGAACCATCATTGTTGTCATTTACAATGCTTACACATTTCGGACGGTTGTTATTGCCACTTATGTTTCCGACCGTTGTTGTTACTTACAATATTTACACCTTTCAAACCATTCAAGTCATTGCTATTTATGTTTTTTCCCGACTGTAGTGGTTTCAATTTATACAAGTTACACTTTTCGGACTATTTTCGTCGCTCTTTGTATGTTTCGGGCTGTTATTGCCGCTGTTTACAATATTTTGTTGTTACTATTTATAATATTTACATTTTCTGACGATTATTTTTGCTATTTTATCGTTGGGACTATTCTCGTAGCTACTTACATAATTTACATTTTTCGAACTTTGGCGTTGCTAATTACATATTTCTGATTTTGTTGCTGACATTTACAATATTTAGTTATTTTGGACTATTCTTGTGGCTATTTACAATATCTACATGTTTCGGAGTGTGTGTTACTATTTACCATAGTTACATGTTTCGGAACATTGTCATCGCTATTCGCATTTTTCGGGCGTTTGTTGCTACTATTTGCATTATATATTAAAAATAGCAACAACAAAGGTTTCAATATATGTATATTCGAACCGTTGTTACTTCTATTTACAATATTTCCACTTTTCAGGCTGTTGCTCTTGCTATTTATATGTTTGAACGGGACTAATCGTTTTGCTATTTACAATATTTACACGTTTGGGAGCATTTTCGGTGGTGTTTGTATGTTTCGTAATTTTGTTGCTACTATTTGTAATATTACAGATTTCAGACCTGGAGTTTTGCTATTTTTAATATTTACATATTTTGGGCTGTTATTTCCAATTAAAATATTTAAACGTTTCAGATTGTTGCTGTTGCTATTTAAAGTATTTACATGTTTCAGGCGATTGTTGTTGGTTTATGTATTTCGAACAGTTGTTGTTGCTATTTACTTAATTCACATTTTTCAGACCGTTGTTGTTATTATTTATATGTTTCGCATTGTTGTAGTTGCTCTTCACAATATTTACATGTTTTTGACCGTTTATATTTCTATATATATGATACAGACTGTTATTAGTATTTTTAATTTGAGCATGTTTCAGACAAAAGTTATTATACATATGTTTTGGGCCATTGTTGTTGCTATTCAAAACATTTACATTTTTATGATCATTGTAGTCGCTATTAACACGTTAAGAACTATTGTTGTTGTTTACAATATTCATAAGTTTCTGACTAGTGTTGTTGCTATTTATATGTTTTGGGGTAATTATTAATAAGCTTCGGAATGTTTTTGCTATTCACTATATTTATATTTTGTAGATCGTGGTTGTCGCAATTTATGTTTTTGACTTATGTTAATGGTATTAATAACAATTATTTTTCTGACCATTATAGTCGTTATGTATATGCTTCGGACCATTTTTCTTCATATTTAAAATATTTATATGTTTCGTACCATTGTTGTTACTACGTATATGTATCGGGTCATTGTTGCTGCTAATTAAGATATTTGCATGTTTCAGGACATTGCTGTTGCTATTTACAATGTTTATATGCTTTTGATCGTTGTTGTTGCTATTTACAATATTTACATGTTTCCGACAATTGTAGCTATTTACAATATTTACATGTTTCTGACAATTGTAGCTATTTACAATATTTACATGTTTCTGACAATTGTAGCTATTTACAGTATTTACATGTTTCTGACAATTGTAGCTATTTACAATATTTACATGTTTCTGACCTATTGTGGCTATTTACAATATTCTGTGTTTCTAATTTTTATTGTTGCTATTTAAAATATTTACATGCATTTGAACATTGCTGTGGCTATTTACCATATTTGCATGTTTCTTCCCATGTGGTTGCTATTTACAATATGCCACGTATCTAATTATTGTTGCTATTTACAATGTTTACATGTTTCTGATTATTGTTGTTTCTATTTACAATATTTACATATTGCTAACTTTTGTAGTTGGTATTTAAATATGTTCAGGGTTTTGGCATTTTTGTATCTATTTAAAATATTTCGATGTTTCTAACTATTATTGTTGCTATTTACAATATTTTATGTTTATGACCATTGTTATGATTATTTACAATATTTACACGTTTCTTACCATTTTCTGTGACAATTTACAATATTCCATGCGTCTGACTATTATTGTTGCTATTTCAAATGTTTATATGGTTCTGATTATTGTTGTGGCTATTAAAAATATTTATATGTTGCTGACTTTGTAGTTGGTATTAAAATATGTTCATGGTTCTGACATTTTTTGTATCGATTCATCATATGCATATGTTTCTAAGTATGTTGTTATTTACAATATTTTCGTATTCATGAACGTCTTGTTGCTATTTAAATTATTGACATTTTTGAGTATTGTTGTTGCTATCTATTATATTTATATGTTTTAACGATTGTTGTTGCTATTTATGATATTTGCATGTTTTGATTATTGTTGTAGCTATTCATAATATTTACAGGTTTCTGACTATTTATCTTGGTATTTACAATATATGCGGGTTTCTGATCATTTTTGTTGCTTGCTATTTACAATATTTACGTGTTCCTTCTGTTATTTTCTTAACAGAATTTCAATAGATGTACACATATCGAGATACCTGAAAAAATGAAATACGAAACGAATGCCCTTCATATACGTAGATTAAATAGATTTGTTAGCTCAGAATATCAGGTCTGACTTAATTTTAATTATATCCTTATAAGCATTCATACTCAATAAACGTATTCTTTTATCTGGAATTAAAAAAAAATCTACCTAACATGGCAAAATGAAGGGCGTAATATATCCACTTTTTGGTTCGGACACCCAAATAATCGGATGTTTACGACCGACTTCTACTTTGACATGCTTAGCACAAACAGTCGACCTTGGACATTTCCTTTCCGCTCCGCTTCTGATAAACTCGACAAGTATTCATTTCTAATCTTAAAAAAAGATAGACATTTTTACTGACCTGGACATTGCTTATCAATAATACATGGATTTGGACATACCCATCTTCCTGCAATGGAAAATATAATGATTATAAAATAGTGATGTGACGATTCTAATATTTTTCCAATTCCGATACAATTACCGATTCCGTACTAAATTACCGATTCCAATACGATTACTGATTCCGATTCTTTATAGATCTCCAAACATTTAACTATAGAATTGTTATTTTCCCCAATTTCTTTTAAAAACACATGTTAAATATGCAGATATTTTCCCTAACATCAAAATACACTTGTGGAGGATGATCTATCGATATTTGCTTTACTGGTAGTTTAAAATCAATAAATATTTAATATATTTTATCATTACCAGTAATGGAAGATTTTGCTTTAAATAAAATCAAATTAAAAAAATAGCCAATTAAAAGAACCGTTTTGCCATCGGAAAATAGGCACCAATTTTCTCGATTCCAATACCGATACAGATTCCGATGCCTCCAAATTTGTCGATTTTTCCGATTCTCGATTCCGATTAATCGGCCCAACACTATTATTAAGGCACAAAAATGTCTTTATTTTTAACAATTCGTTATACGAATTAAACATAAAATGATATCCTTGTAGTTTATACGTTTTTGACTTAACAGCTTTACATATTTTGTATTTAATAATAAAAAGTAATCCTGTTAGTTCGGGAAATTCAGAGTAATTTTCTTTGAATATTCAAGTATCCTACTCTGAATTATACTGGGCAACAACTTTTCAATAAAGGAATACAAAAGGACTTATTATAAGTATATGGGAAATTTTTGGCAGTGAGCGTAAGTTGTGTGGACGTGTTTCACGGAGACCATCAATTTAACATGAGTTTACACCGTTTCACCGTACCTGACTTCTGGTCGCACTTTTAAAATTTTAATGCCTATAATGTGATATGTTAATTATCATATAAACTTATATAGGAATAAAGTAAATTTTGTGAATTATGCAGCTATCGTCGTTCACTGGATTGACCTAACTTTGATTACACCTGTGTAACATTTTGCTGAAAATGATCTTTCAGATATCATACTTTTTACTGTTCTTTCTGACAATTTCAATGGTGTTAATTTTTTGCATAGGTGCTTATCAGGTTTATAATTTTTATTCAAATAACCTTTTGGTACATTTGATAATTATTTCATTTTCCTCGCAAAAATGATTGTTCTGTCAAAAATGATTTCTCGGCACATATGACCTAAATATGTAACTTCATATGTTTATGGGAATAGATTTATGACATAGAAATGGTATAAGTACTTATATATATATATTGGTCTTTATTATAGAGTGGAGTATTCTATTTTTTTATATTAATGACATAACATTACTTTTAGGATAGCGATGTAGCTTTTGTGGGCGTCAAAGATGTGTAGTGATTACCACTGCAAACTCAAGCACACGGTGGATCATATCCGAGCAACATAGTACTTTAATCACTACTCCTGGGAGTAATGTACGAAGGTATAACCAATCCAGCAACGGGCTAAATATTAGAGTGGAATATACTTTCAAGTAGATGATGGGATATTCCAAATAAAACCACAGTAGACGAGACTCAAACAGTTAAATCGCAACTACTCTAAGATAAGAAGGAGGAAAACTCAGAAATAACTCTCGTGACGAGGTAGATATCTTACAAGTCGCATACCATGCTCTGTACTGGCATTAAACACTTGGTAGTGAGAGTGGGTTATGTTCTCCTGAATTCACAGTTCACTTAAGAATTCACTTTTTTTTCTTTAGCAATTTTCCATTGATATCCTCGTGGCTACATGCTATATACGATATGCACCCAATAATTTCCAGACATTTTTGCAATTGTTTTACACTCTTTAAAATTCAGTACGTTATTTATATACATCTTATGAGATGACTGACTATTTTTCTGATTTCAGCTTCAAATGAATAGCTACAGCAGGATTTGAAATTTACCCTACTAAAGCTTGATTGTCACAGCCGAAGTTCAAAAATGCAGTCTGGATTTAGCGGAACAATATGCAATAAAATTCTGTTGAAAATTTGTGAAGAATACCACGGAAACATATGGAATGCTTCAGACAGCTTTTGGACCATCTTGCATAAATCGAGCATCAGTTTTTAGAGGCGTAAGAGATTCAAGGAAGGCAGGGAGTCCGAAGGATGATGAGAAGTGTACGAGTAGTAACGAAGCCAGAACACCAGAGTTGATTGGCCAAATAAAGAATTTCATGGATAATGTCTATATAGACAATAAATGTACAGTGTGATGTCAATTGTAGTATAATTAGATATAAATGAATCACAGGTAGTCTAGTTAGATATTAATCTAAAATATGTATATTTTCAAATGGGACTCTTGCTCGTATCATGTTTCCTAAAACTCTTTGAAATGCACCCAAAAGAAAAGAAATGAGAGTTTATTTATTCATTGATGTTTTAATATTTGAAAATGCAAAGTTGCATTCAATTTGATCCAAAGTCATAGTTAACCTTCACACTAAAAAAATTAGAGGTGTCTCTTTTTTTTTTTTACGTAAACTAGATATTGCCCACTTGCCTACATTTACGCTTAGCCGCCGCTTTCTGAAGTTCATAATGATAGCTTTATTAGCTTGGAATGCATTTATTACATACAAATATATAAACATATACACCTGTCCATCTTTATATGAAATGATATCGGGAAAACAAAACCTAACCGCATTTACAATAAGCAAAATATTATGAAACAGACACATTTTATTTATTTAGTGACAAAAGGTAATTTATTTGTTTGTTTTTTTTCTACTAAAACAGTTGAGTCTGGTTGAGATGATGCGTAGAAGAAAGGAATGTTTTGAGAAGCCTGGTAAAGACTTGTACTTCAGCTAGTAGTTATGTGAATAAGCAGCAACGGAACTCACCGAATTGACAAAAGCGCCCGGAGAACCCTGGTGGACACGCGCACGTTAGGTTGCCACGTGGTAAAATCAGACATATACCTCCATTTACGCAATATGAACGAGGGCAGTAGCTTGCTGTAAAGTAAAATGTCGATGCGTTATTTGTGTTTCATTTTTAAATTTATTTATAAGAAAAGATTAAAATCCTTATTGTTGTATTTCTGTTGCGCTTAAAAGAATGATAACACACAGGCTTCGGGTCAAGATCAAAGTGTAGTATCTGTTCTTCAGATGCTACACTTCAATTTCTTGTTCTCTGTCAGTGGAGGAGAGATCCTTTACGACTGAGACAATTTTTATTTTTGTTCCTTTTCTCCACATTAAAAAACGACCCTGGTGTCTAACTCTGTCCCGTGGGGAGGCATTGTAAATAGGAACTATATATTTATTCTCGGGGACAGTTATGGATGTTTGGTTGTTAAGAGATAAGCGCACTCACACGAATTCGACGCTATGGTTCCTCTTGATCCCAAATCGTAAACAAACAATGATATCCTTTTGGTTTTTATTATATAAGCATTTGTGACCACTTGAAGCGTCAATTTTGGGATGGTACTTTCATTGTTAACAACACGCCAAAATCGTTTTTCCAGCTATATTCCTTCACTGGATTGACCTAACTTTGATTACACCTGTGTAACATTTTGCTGAAAATGACCTATAAGATCTCATACTTTTTACTGTTCTTTCTGACCTTTTCTAATTGTGTTTTTTTTTTTTTTTTTTTTTTTTGCATAGATGCTTATCAGGTTTCTAATTTTTATTCAAATGAAATTGGTACATTTCATCATTATTTCATTTTTCTCGCAAAAAATGATTGTTCCGTCAAAAATGATTTCTCGGCACACACGACCTAAATATGTAACTTTATATGTACATGGGAATAGATTGAACAGTAATGTATAATCTTGAAAGAAAGTCAGTAGTTTTCATGGGTAGTTGTAGTTTTTGTGGTGATTAGAGACGGAATAATGATTCGATATAGATAACATGGAAGCTGCGGGGAAATTCATTCTGTATAAAAACCGGAAGGTACCTTGTATCAGTTAATCGTGATACAGTAGTGACTCACATGGATGCCAACCACCGAAAGATTTAAATAATACATGGCCGTCGTAAATAAATAGAAGGAGGCCTAGTCGCTGCAAATGACATCATTCGTGCGGTACAAGCAAGTAAAATTTTGTTGAACAGTCAGACTGTCGATAATGAATAAGAACTTATTACAAAAATTAAAAAAATTATCTAGTAAAAAAAAAAGAATAAAGAATAATAAGAAACACCATACACCAGTGCTTTTAAAACTTTTTGCCTGCCTGAAATAAAAGAGGATGATTTTCTAGCCCCTTTTGCATTATAATCCACTATAAGTTCCCATCACACCTCCGCCAATAATAATAAAAACTCTTATTTTCCTTCCACATAATCTGTCTTTTACGTTTTTCTTCCTCTCTTACCTCTACTCTAATTCATCTTTTCGCAACAAAATTCGTATTACTCCTTATACAATTGATATTCAAATTACATTCTTGCAAAACATAGCTGGTTTGAACAAAAGAGGAATAGGTACTACACTTTAATCGCTATATATATATTATTCCTTAATTGGAATTTTTTTATTTTGAGATGAGCATTTTTATGTTAATTTTATTTTTTTATTTCGGACTATTAGTCTCATCTTTATTAGTTGTTGTTTGTTTTTTTTTTTATTGGTTCACAACGTTTCGGCCAACTTCCTCTGGCCTTCGTCAGGTGGTAACCGAGACGGATAGGAACTTCGAATCTCCTAACTGCATTCTCAGCCATCACTGCCATCCGTAGTTGTCGTCGTCTCACCACATTTTTGACCAATTACCTCTGGCACGCTTTGGGTGGGATTGAAACCGCTATCTTCAGACAATGTTCATCTGGAACCGTAGAGATTCAACGTCTCTATCAACTGCGCCACGGGCCCGGAAGGGCGATCAAGGTTGGATTCTTTGATCTTATAAATCCACATTTATTCATTATCTGATCTTCCATAGTCGGGTCCGTACCGATTGGTGTATATATATATATATATTATTCCTTAATTGGAATTTTTTTATTTTGAGATGAGCATTTTTATGTTAATTTTATTTTTTTATTTCGGACTATTAGTCTCATCTTTATTAGTTGTTGTTTGTTTGTTTTTTTTATTGGTTCACAACGTTTCGGCCAACTTCCTCTTGCCTTCGTCAGGTGGTAACCGCGACGGATAGGAACTTCGAATCTCCTAACTGCATTCTCAGCCATCACTGACAAACATTTTTGGATATTAACAGTAGTTCAACTAATCCAAATCATAATGAAATGTTCAGTCGATTTTTATATTAATTTTCATCATATTTACACAGGCCAGCGGGTTATATTCTGTAAAAACAGTGATTGGACAGTGGGCAGAGGACACAAATGCCACAAAAGGTAACAAGCAATGCTAATGCTTCCTTTTCTATTGTTGAGTAAGACTTTTGAAACCCGTCATACTTTTTCGAGTAATAACTGACTGGGTTATCTTCTCCCGCTTGTAACAAGACTGTCCCAATTCTGCTTTGCTGATATCTACTGCTAAACTGAACGTTTGGTCAAACGATGGGGGTTTTAATACTGGCTCGGTACTCAGTATTCGCTTGATTTTTTTTTTTTAAATGCTTCTTGATATTCGACTGCCCAACTCAGTATTTCTGAATTATTCAACTAAATGAACGGATTCTTTCTACGTAAGCTTTTCTCTCGTGAGAGCCTTTATTAACAGTTTCGCAATAGCATGGCGCTGCTATCACTGGCTTTTCTCCTGCTCTCCTGAAATATGTTTTAACATGATATACTTGTGTCTTCTCTCTACGCTTTCGAGTAGTTCTAGTAATTTATATTTTCCGGAACTATATATGGTCCCTGATATTTCGAATGGGCTAATTCCTAACGATTCCTGAGTTGCCTTCCGAGTTACGTAGAGCACGAACGAAATTCCTTGATCCTTTTCAGTGCTGTGTTCCACACAGTATGCTCTTAGCATAGTTTTAAGGTGCGTGAAATCGCTCCAGTGCCCCCTGTGATTGAGAGTGATAAACACTGCATTTTATATGGGTAATTCCCAATTGTTCCGTTACTTGCTTAAATATCTGTGACATAAAGTTAGACCCTTGATCGATCTGCATGACTTTCGGTAGCCCCATTTTGGTGAAGAAATTTACCAAGGTGTCTGCTACTTTTTCGTGAAAATGCTACGTAATGGCATCGCCTCAAGGAATCTCGTAAATGCGCACATTATAGTTAACATAAATTTGTAGCCTGTCTTATTTCTGAGCAATAATCCTTCATAATCTACAATCACTCGACTGAACAGTTCCTCTACAGATGGTATAAGTTGAAGTGGTGCAATGTTTTGATCGAGCTTTTCCGTCATTTGAAATATCCCACAAGTTCTGCAGAACTATTTTATGTCTCCAGCGATTCCTGGCCAGTAAAAGTGTCTGGTCAGCTTCTGTAGAGTCTTATTAACTTCTATGTGACTTGCCATCGCTATTTCGTGTGCGAGTCTCAGAATGTATTCTCGATATACCTTAGGTACCATTATCTGCTCTCGCACGTTTTTTCTCTGTTGCCATTGGAGCATTCCATCTCCTCATCAGCACTTCTGGTGCTACCAGACCAGGCAGTCTGAACACATTGGCTTCTTGAGACGAAATGCACCTAACATTGATGCTTCTTGTTTGTCTACTTCCTTTTGCAAAACTTAATTATCTTCTGCAAAACCAAAAACAAAAACAACAACCCACCTTTCCCCCTTTTTTCTTTCTTCCAATTTCCAATTTATCTTTCTATCTCCTCCACTTCCTGACTGGTTTCCTAACTTAAAATGTAACAAACATTTATTCTGTAATCCTGTTTTCTCTCTCCCATTGCAAAACTCATTCATGTTCTGCAGGTGAGGGAGAAAAACGATAACACCCCCTATAAAACAACCAAACCAAACGCTACAAACTAATGATTGAAGATACAAAGAGCTTGAAGAATAAAAATCTTCTAAAAAATAACTGGATGCAACATGAATACTATTTCCAAAATAACTAGATTTGGCATTAAATAACCTGAAAAGGGTCGATATACCGTAAAACAAAACAACCAAACCAAACCAAACCAAACCAAATAATCAGTACTCCGATATTGAGAAAATATTGGCCTTTAGAGCCATGAGAATCATTTTTCCAACTCAGTGGCACAGGAGTTCCAGGTCAATATCGTTGCGCTTCTCTCTGATTAACGCTCGTCGCTGTCCGGATAAACCGGGTTGGGATATTATTTATTTCCGCCCCCGATGTCTTTCACCAGGCGACCTGTTATCTACCTTTTCCCCATTCTTTATCTTACTTCTTGTCATTATCCCCGCGGATGACTTGCCTCTAACAACTCTTCCTTCTGTCTTGCGATTCGTCCTCGCAAGGTTGTTAATTATCCGTATTGTAACTTTTAAACTCGAATCTGATTCTAAATTAACTTTGAACAACGAGATTCTCATGGGTTTACTTCCTATGCCTTTAATTGTAATCGATCTATCTGCAGTCCGTACTGCTTTCTTCGACGTCTTCTCACTAGGGACTGGGATGCACCTGTATCCCTGAGAATGTTAATAGATTTCCTTCAGCTTTCCTTATCTCCAGCGATATCTCCTCTTGATACGAAGGATTCATACGTTTTATCTACTCCTTGATTGCTTTTTGTGGTTTGCCTGGGGTGACCTGAATAGGCTGAATAATTCGCCTCATCTGGCATTTCGCATGTGATTCGGCTTCCTGCAGTTGAAACACACTATGAGTCTTGTTTCCCGTCCGAATAACGGTCGGTTAGTTGTGTCTGACGGGTTTCAATAGGCAAACGCGGATTGTCATTGTTCGCTTTAGAAAGATAATTTTTCCCGACCTGCGAATGCACGGGTCCTTGGGGGTTTTACCCTTTTTTTCTCATGTGTTGTTACATATTCATTCACCAACGTGCCTATATCGAGCACGTGTTCGGATTTTTGTTCGTTAAGGGTATCTTTATATTATCGGTAATACAGTTTTGGAACTCCTCGATTAACATGAGTTGTTTCAACCTGTCAAATCTTCCCTATATATAAAAGTAGCCACGTCTTTTTCGTCACCGTGCAAGTTAGCAATATCCCTTTGCATCCTTGTGCCATACAGCAATAGTTCTTTTGCACCCTGTCAAATCTGAATTCGGTTTCGCCTTTTACTGTTCGGTCCAACCCTTTGGATCGACTTTGATGCATTTTGTTTGAGGTCGTTACACAATGGATTCGCATCACAGTGCAGTTCATAAGACTTTCTGCGTCTTCATAATAGGATATCGATGTCTCAATTGAATTTTCTTAACGTTTCTGCTGCACGTGATCCGATTCGCGCCAAACTGATTCTCTTTCATTTCCGCTCGATTCATCTTTTGCAGAGTGGATGGCATAAATAGAGAAAGGGAGATAAAGATAAAGGGGAAACACGCTATGACAGAGGTATGGGTAGAGTTATATGTCTAGGTTACTTCCATCGGGGTATTAGCAGTAGGCGTTCGGAGGAAGGTGGAGCGCTGGCTATCTGGTAATTATAAAAGAGGACGGAGGATCATCTGGCACCTTCTGCATTATGAACCACCATGGATCCCTGTCACAATAGCTAAACCAAAAAGAAGCAAATTAATATTTGAAACAAATAATAAATATGATAAAGGCAAGTGAAATATTTTACTGATAAACAAGGATGATAGAGAGTAGAATTGTGACCAAGTTGGCTCGTTGTGGGTTAAGAATTTACAATGACAAAAATAGTTTAGGAGAATAAACTAAGTTTGAGCCTGTTTGCAAACTTAAACAGTTGACGTAATCAGATTTTAGGAAATATTTTGATTATATTGGGAACAAAGGATCGATAGACGAAAGTGGAGTTTTTATTACTGAGAGATTCGGTTGGCGAATTAGTCGACTTACTAACGATCTAATCATGTAATCAGCGGCAATTGGATCTTTCAGGAAAACAACTGGGAAATGCAACTCGAAACGACATGCAATTCGAAATTAAAATTACACTGAAATACAACCAGAGTGTCTTGTTTGAGTACTTTATTTTAACGTCCACGAGACGAAGGGAGCTAGCAGCAAGAAAAGAAACCAGTATAAAACTATAAAAAGGTATGTCCCCCTTTTGTCTGTGCGCTAAGCATGCTATATGTTTATTCGCCGCTTTATTAAACGCCCACACCCACTCGCACATCACCACACATGAATTGATATTATAATAGATTACTTGGAATTTCCCAACTATAAACGGTAACAAAAATAAAGTGACGTCGACAATAAGGAAGAAACACAACACAAATGTAGTTGTTATAAGAAAACTTGTATTAATAGGAAAGAGAAGGAAGAAAGAATGTTTCTTGCAAAAGCAGTCGCTTTGCGGAACTTAACTGTGTTCGTCCTTTTAACGCTGTTTGTTTCCTTTGGAGTTTGGCCGGGTTGAGGTAAAAAAGAAGAAAGCCTTATATTCTTTGTGTTGCAGTTGCTGTTGAAACTTCTCCCCCGTGTCCGGTATGAATGGCGGAGAAGACTGAAAAACACGTGTTGTTTTCAGGGGGTCAACAAGCAAAAGAGGAAAAGAATTCGAAATAACAACTCTCGAGGGGGTGGGAGGAATCTAAAACTGGAGGTCTGTGATTGGTTGTTTTTCATCCAATCACAGGGCACCCCGTTAGTGACTCCGTAGTAATTTCAATAACATTGTTAAAGACTGCTTACACACCATTACGACCACGCCGAGCGAATCATGCATACATGGTTAAAGACAGTATACAGATCTTATGACACAGGTGTTGATGTGCGTATGTAACAAAAATGTTGTTTAGTAAATCATTTTTTTTTTTTTTGCATATTAAGTTTATAATGAAATAAGACACTGTGATTGGCCTTCCCTTTTTCGTTATTCCTCTTTTGTTTTCAGCAAGGGAATACTAAATTACAAACATGTCTAATTATGTATTCAAATAGAGTGAAAAGTGAGATTGGCAAGCGATTCATATGAATATTATAAAAAGCAAATGACTATAATTGCTTACATTCTTTCTTTTCTTTTTGCTTCATTAGAACTTGTTTTTCTATTCATTCCAAAAAGCAAGGACGTTTTCACACGAACGTGAAATTGTTTCAATTTTCCAAAGGTAACACATCTATGTAAAAATAGTAAGCCAATGCGAAATTAAAAATTCCGATAAGACCTTGTCACCAAAGTCAGTTTTCTTTCGGACTTCACTCTTATACGCAATTTATACTTATATGTCGGTGTGATTCTTGGCTATGCACAAAGACGCTATCGTCGTCGAAAATCGCATCTACCCAGCTCAGGCACCATGCCACAAGTGTATAGACTCCTTTAAATGGGCGTAAAGAAATCAACAATAAAACTGTCGGAATAAAACACACAGCGATACAACGAAGTATGCTTGTATTATGCAAAAAAAAAAAAAAAAAAATACGTTCGAATGGATTGAAATAAATGTCTATATAATAAGTAGGCAATCGCCTTTCAAACACATTAAAAATCACATCGACCAATCATTAAAGAAGTTGTTTGTAATTAACGTGATGTCGCTAAAGTAAAAAAAAAATGAATTCACTCATTTTAAAATTAATTGTTCCAAAATCAAATTATGTCAACCAAAACAGTATAATTTTAAATAAAAAATAATAATTTAAAAGGTGGAATTTATCTTACGTATTTGAAAGGTGTTTAGCTGTAAAAAATATTTCTAGAATGGTAAGAGAGATTATATTTATTGTTTTAAAAGAAATTAAACTCCTGATGTTTTAAATAAATAAACAAGAAGTTTATCCGTTTACCTATTTAAATAATAGTTTGCTGGCAAAAATATTTTTTACGAGAAAAGATATAGGGTAATCTTTTAACAGCATTGATCCTGACAGATATTCATTATTTAATACGGAAGTGTACGCAATCATGAAGAGTGATTCGTGCAAGGGGCGTAACTCTACTTTTACTGAGATTTGTTTATTTTTCATACGATAATCTGGGACGCTAATTATAAGAAAAGAAAGATGCGACTATTTTTTTTTTCGTTTCAAACAGGAAAATATTTTCGACTACTTTATTTAATGTAACAAAAAACATAAAAGTAAATAGAATACATAAATATATTCAGTTTCGACTATTGTTTGTCAAACTTCATGATTGCCAGTCCCGTATTTTACTTAAACAAAACATTGGAGTAAATTTAGGGGCGTTCAACCGATTGTGAAGAACGGGGCACATAATCTGGTGACGCCAGACTTGTGTTAACTATATAAAGTATTAGCCTGGGTGCCTGGCGTTACCCAGGTGTTAGGAGGTGTAAAAAAGGTGATATTAGGCAGGCAGGCCCGAACCCATGACGCGAAGACGGAAAAGAAAGTGAAAGTAAATCTGACGTCTTACCCCTACTCCATGACGCTACCGGAAGTATAAAGTGTTCAAATTTAATGTAGTCAATCAAAAAGATGACTTGTAGAAATGGCGTTGCTTTTAAACCTTCTACATTAATATGGGGGGAAAAGCAGCTCACCCCAAAAAGGAGGCAATTTGGCAGTTTCCAAATAAATAGCAATTGTCTCAGTATGAAGAGTTTCACCTACATTGACCAAGGACAAATTACAGAACAGATACTACCCGGCCTGACGAAAAAGACAAACACTGGAAACGATTGCACGGAGGGAATTTTTTTAAACTCGATCACAAGGAAGATAGAGACGATGGCGAATCTGAGATATTACGATATAGGAAGTATGCGAAAACTTCTCCTGGAATCTAACCGACGCGTTAACTCCGACGCAAAAAGCCTCTCGTGGACATACACAAACGCGCGTGTGTGTGGTCGGGCGGGGGTGGGGAGGTGTTAATGTATAATAAGCGAAGTAAGAAAAGAAAACAGAAAAACGAACGTTAAAACTTATCTGAAAAATAAAACGGGGGGTACCCGGGCGGTTGGGGGGGAATCAAAACAAAAAACACAAAAAAACTAACGTAACGCAAACGAACGATGTTAAATGTAAAAATCTGAAAAAACAAAAAGAAAACAGAAAAACGAACGTTAAAACTTCTGAAAAATACCCCCCCCCCAAAAAAAACACGTGAAAAATGGCCTCAATAAGCCTGTTTCAATATTAAAAAAAAGGTTTTTGTTGACCACTTCCCCTGTAGAAAAGTGCCGATTTCAGGGTAAAAAAGTTAACGTTTTTAGCCAATTTTTCGATATTTGTCGGGCGAAGGATGGGACTTTCATATAAGACCAAATTTGTGAATTCTTGTTCTGTCTGTCGAAAGTTTTCAGAAGACATACATACATACATACATACATACACACATACATACATACATACATACATACATTTTCGCTTTTATATTTATAGATGGAACAGCGGAAGCGATTTAATGATTTTTTAAAAACTTTTGTTTTCTTTTTCAAATTGCAATTAATAATTAATCTTTGTTATAATTTTGTTAGGTTTTAAGATTTACACAGTTTAATAATAATATTATAAAAATTTATATATTAAATATAAAATACGGTTTTACTAAATTATGTATGGCTGTTCATTTGGCTAATAACGTGTTTCCGTATTTTATTTGATAGGTCGTCGTAATCTGCAAAAAGTTTCGTTTTGGACAATAATATTTTTAATCGGTTTTAATCTAGCGATAAAATAGCTGGCAAGAGTCATGTTTATATTATAACTTAATATTTAAAAAAATTAAACACCATCAGTTAAAAATCTATGTTGTAAGGGAACATTTTGAAACAATGGAATTTTAATTGTTAAAACAATTAGTTAATTTTTAGGAAGTGTTTTCTTGACAATTGAACTTATTATAACATGTTAATAAAAAAAAACGCTATTAAAAATATAATGATATTAAATTTATATCAATTTTTTAATTGCAACTTCAAGGTAAGGGTTTGTTCAATACGTATATTTAATCTTTAAAAAATAAATATTTTTTATTTATTGTTTCATAATAAATAGAAATTTCGATCAATTGAAATATAGTTTGTTCAAATTTCGAAATCAATAAATATAGGGGAGGAACACGCAGTAAAAATATTTATCCTCACATATTTTAGGGAAACTGCATTTTATATATAATTTCATTTTAAAATGGATAAGTATCGAAAGTTTCATGAAAGCTGATTTTTGCTAGATTTATTAAACGCAGGTATGTTTTCAGGTTCGGAATGCTTACTTCAAGGGAACTTTATTTTTAAGCGTCAATTATGTAAACACGATTTTCGTCTCGCATTTTCATTATTTTCGTACGCTGAAAAAAGTTGGTTTTTAATTATTACTAGTTTATTTTATCCATCTTTTAAATGATACAAAAGTTATATTGATAGTATTAACTTATAATGAAGTTATATCGTGTTACATACAGGGGGTTAAATCTGTGTCTCGCGTCAGAGGTACCTAAGTTAATGTAAGAAAAATGTAAATAAAAACAAAAAAAAAAGTAAAATATACATTTTTTCACTTTAAAAATAAGTTTTTGCTAAATTGAATACAGTTGAGAAAACATTTTTGTTTGAAACAAACAAACAAACAAACAAAAAATAGTAGCATCTTTCTTTTCTTACAGTTAGCCTTCCAAATTATCGTCTGAAAATAAAACAAACAAAAGAAAACGCTAATATCTCAGTAAAAGTAGAGTTATGTCTCTTAGATGAACCAGTCTTTCTTCATGGTTGCTGAAGTGTATTATAAACAGTAAATAGATTGAGATAAAAAGCAGAAATTTTAACTTCTTTTGTAAGTTAAACAATGAAATTGTTATTGAAACGATACTTACGCCTTATACGCCATTCGCATCGAGGTCCAGTGTAATCCCATGGACAATAGCATATACTCAAATATCCATATGGAACACATGTGCCACCATTTAGACAGGTGTTAGTGCCGCAAGCAGGCCATGGATAAACTAAATGCATAAAAGAGAAAACATGAACTTTTGAGATGAGGATTGATTATTCGTATTAATTAGATTCTTCAGACTACTGTTCGCACCCTGAGTGTTATTCTAACAAAGTTTCGATCGATATACTTATGGCGTAGTTTATATAGTACAGGGTGGAATAATAAGATTGTCACCCTAGAAAAAACTACATGATTCCATTTCCGTTCGATGAAAACAAATTTTATTTTTTAGTTGCAGAGCATCTACTAGTTGGCCAGTTGTGTACAAATCTCAAGAACGATAAGAGCCTTCTATCATGTCTGAATTTCTTAAAGGGGCTGTGATAATTATATATATATATATATATACAGGGTGGAACGATAAAATTGACCCCTACAAAAGACAACATGATTCCATTTCCGTTTAATGAAAACTGGTTTTCTTTTTATTGTTGCAAACTAGTTGGTCAGTTGTGTACAAATCCCAAGAATGATAGGAGCCTTCTATCACGTCTGAATGCTCAACGAGCGAGATCGGAGATACGCCGCTATACAACTCATGCTCTCTATAGATCCAATTTATGAAAACAGGACCATTGCCAGCACTCTTAAAATGCATCCCTGAGCTTCTACGAATAACAAGGACGTGCACAGTGATGAAAACAAAGTTTCTTGTCACGGTTATGCTCTTTGGTGTTGTTTCAAGTGAGAGCCACCTCATATCTTCGAAGTCGACTTGAAAGTCAACATCAATGTATACCTGAATGTGCTGAAGAGTGTGGTGATCCCCTGGTGTAATCAGGTGGCCGCTTATAGACCCTGGGTGTTGCAACAGGATCGGTGCCGGTCCACAAGCCCAAAGAGACCCAGGCTTGGCTTCAGAAGGAGTGCTTAGACTTTGTTCCCTTCGTTCATTTCACCCGACCTGAATCCGCTGAACTATTTCGTTTGGTCATACGTCGAGAACATCACCAATATGACCTCCCACAACACCAAAGCTAGCCTGATCATCCGCCGAGTATTCGCCGAGCTCCCGCTGGCGCTTGTGGAAAAGGTATACTTCCAGTTCCGAACCCGTATCGAGGCGGTAATTGAGGCTGAAGGCGGCTACAACGAATAGATATCAGCTCTACTACATAACCAAGTTACCTGAATTGATTTTTTTCAATAAAAGATTTAAAATGAAGCTATAGTACTATTTTCTTTAAGGCGATAAATTTGTTGTTTCACTCTGTAGTAATTTGTAAAATTGAGTTGTCAAGTTATATACACTTTCTGGAGAGTGGGGGTTTAATCCTTATTGCGGACGACGCTCAAAATATAATAGTAAATTACTTCAGGATTTAAAACTTGAGGATGGGCAATGTTTATCAAGTCCTAGAGGCGACTCTATGATAAAGGTTAAGTGTTAGGTACATGATGAGACATGATCAGTAATGGTGGAACTTGGATAAGGTTTGATTATTTAAGAGGATAGCTCAACAAAGATTTATTCACATTAGATTTAAGAATGATCATGTTATAGTTAGCTGGGAGGCAGCCCCATGGTATTATGTTCCACAGATATAGTTCTAGGAATGAAACTTTGTTCATGTAATTTTCGTTTAGTGTTAGGCGCAGATAGAAGAAATAGAGAATTGCATCGAGAGTGAGACACTCCCCAGAGGTTACATCGACCGAAATGTGAAAATAACACATAAAATTAGAACAGTACGCTGAAGAATCCAAATAATATGATTCAATATTTAAAAAAGATTATTCAATCAATATTTAAACGAATAAGGAAAGCCTAAATACTGGAACGAATGGGTAAAAAAAAAACGAAAATTCCTACATTCTTAAGGTGCGTCCGTTCAATCTGGGCATTCAGCGATGACAATTCTATTTTACACTGATACCGAATCAACCGACAGTCTTTTACAGGTGAGGGGACGCGTCATCATTCAAAAATAACTCATTACTTGTAATTGAATGAAAATAAGATTAAAAACATAATAAATATTCGTTCGAACTCCTCCTTGCCACTCCTGATTTCAACTGTAATCTTCACCGCCCCCCCCCCCTGGGAGCAGCCTCTTTGTTTAGGCGCTCTTGCGGATTTGGGGAGCAACAATTTCCTCCACGTAAAACACTTGTTTGCCTGACACCACTATCAATAATTTCCCCTACTCTTTATCTGTGCCTAAACGATTCCAAGATTAAAATATCATGTTTAAGCGTATTGTACGATCGTGCAGGTAGTATATATATATATATATATATATATATATATATATATATATATATATATATATATTATTTTTTATTACCGTATCTAGAGTGGATGAAACGCGGAATATTCAGTGTAGCTTAATCGCCATATATATTTTATAACTTACTATATATATATATATATATATATATATATATATATATATATATATATATATATATATATATATATATATATAAGGTAAAATTAAAAGCCAAGAACAATGCGAGATTTTTTTTTTATATAGAGTAAAATTAAATGAAAACAAAAGAAATAAATTTCTTTTTTTGTTGTAATGTTTTTTTCTGTTGCATTCAATGGTGTTATAAATCAGCTGTCTTCTCTTGAAAAAGGACTAATAAGTCTGAAATATATTGAGATTTATAACACCATTGAATACAATAGAAAAAAAAAATTACTGTTGTTTAGAGTTAAAATTTGTGTGAAAAAGAAAAAACAAACAACAAAAAAAAAGAAATTTATTTCTTTTGTTTTCATTTAATTTTACTCTATATAAAAAAAAATCTCGCATTGTTCTTGGCTTTTAATTTTACCTTATAATTTTCTTCAACAATGCTTCAAGCAAACTACAATCTACTTATATATGTATATATATATATATATATATATATATATATATATATATAAATGACATAATATATAATTATTTCCATAGCCAAACAACGTCAAAGGCTACAAGAGGCATAGCAGCCAACGAATAGACATGCATATATATATATATATATATATATATATATATATATATATATATATATATATATATATATATATATATATATATATATATATATGTATATATATATATATAACTTTAAATAAACAGACGAAACTGTTTTTAAACACGTATAGATGCAAATATAATTTTATTAAAACAGAAAAAAATGATTCGAATCCGCTCTTTTTATTTTTTTTTTTAGTTGATACATTTATTAATTTCAGAACGTATCAGATTCATCATCAGAGAACGAAAAAATAAATTAACACGAAAAACAAAAACAAAACAAAAGAAAGGAATATTTCAACTTTAAAAACAAAAAATACATAAACAAAATGAACGAAAAAAAAATGATATTTAAAGCATTTTTAATAAAAAAATATTTGTAACCAAAAAAAATGAGCTTTGTTTGTTTATCCAGATTTAAAATTTTTCATGATGTTTCCAGGAGTTCTAATACCAATCATCTCTCTCTCTCTCTCTCTCTCTCTCTCTATCGCTCGCTCTCTCTCTCTCTCTCTATCTATCTATCTCTCGCTCTCTCTCTATCTCTCTATCTCTCGCTCTCCTTCACACACACACACACACACACACACACACACACACACACACACACACACACACACACACACACACACACACACACACACACACACACACACATAATTATATTTATAACGGCTAAATACAGACCAAAAAGTATAATGAATTTAAAAAAATCAAAAATCCAAATAAAGGTTAGCTAACCAGGTTTCGTTCCTCACTTATCAAAGCTAAATCGAGGAAAATACGATTTAAAACAAACAAAAAAGTCATGAATATGGTGGGGGTAGGAAGAAATAAACGGGGGGAAAATTACATAGAGATTAAATTACATCCAAGAAGATTTTCTTTTTGCTTGCAAAGAGAAGGTCTCAATGACTTCATAAAAAGAGTCTCTAAAATTTGCAAATGATAGGGAGAGTGCGGCTTACTAAGGATCGTAAACATGTCAGCACTAAAATTCGTGGCACACGCATGGTTATTTATAAGATGGTCGCAAATCGCAGAACCATACGTATTACTTAGAACATCCGAGTGTGAAAAATTTGCATAACGAATCTTTGAAGGCACATGTTGTTTCAAACGATTTGCGACCATCTTATAAATAACTATGCGTGTGTCACGAATTTCAGTGCTGACATGGTTACAATCCTTAGTAAGTCGCACTCTCGCTATTTTTTATTAAGTCTTTGAGACTTTCTCTTTGCAAGCAAAAAGAAAACTTCTAGGACTTAATTTAGTCTCTATGTAATTTTCCCCCCGGTTTATTTCTGTTTTTTTCCTACCCCGCCATATTCATGACTTTTTTGTTTGTTTTAAAACATATTTTCCTCGAATTAGCTTTGATAAGTGAGGAACGAAACCTGGTCAGCTAACCTTTATTTTCATTTTGTATTTTTTTAAATTCTTTATGCTTTTTCGATCTTTATTTAGCCGTTAAAAAATTCTATACCACCCGGAAAATTTTAAAATTCTATTTATATTTATATATATATATGATGAAATATATATACAATTATATATATGATTATAAATATTTATACATATATATACACACACATATATATGTGTATATATATGTGTATATAATATAAACTTATATAATACACACACATATATATATACACGCACATATATACACATACATATATATACACATATATACACATATATACATACACACATATATACATACACATATATACATATATGCATGCACATAAATACACACATATATATACATATATATACACACATATATATACTTATAAATACACACATATATACATATATAAACACATATATACACATATATACACACATACATATACACATACACATATATACACACACACATATATATACTAATAAATATATACACACACGTATATATATATATATATATAATCCTACAGATATACACACATACACATACACACATATATATACATGTATATATATACATATATACAGATACATATATAGATATACATATATACAGATATACATACATATATACATAAACAAATGTATACATATACATATATACACTAATTGCATCGTCTTTACAGACCTTAACCATCCCAATGCTCATCATATTTATTAGGCCAATCCTCAGTGACACCTAAATCCGGTCTGTGAGCCCGTAGATGACTTTTCAGGCCAGCATTAGCCTTGCAAAGTCTGCCACGCATATGGCAGACAAAGGTGTGCGTAAAAACTTGCTTCCTTTCTGGCTCCGTTTTTTTTTTGTTCACTTTGCTCTTTGCATGTGTTTTTTTTTAAAGGTTATTGTAAGCTGCTTTTGAGAGGAGTACGCGATTAGAAGCCTCACATTTTCAGCTCTTCAATTCAATGGGCAAAACCGACACGTCCCCCTTCCGAAGGCCTCTCTTGAGTTCAGTATGAATAATTTTTTCCTTGCAAAAAAATCTAGAACCCACTCCAACTAGCCTCCTCCATTCAGGGTCTCCCAGTTCTGAACAGGAATATTAAAAGCTTTAAAATCGTCTTTTATTCAATTCTTGAAACACTTCTTTGGTCGATGTTGAGGACGTTTCCCAGTCTTTAGTCGCCGTAAACAACTGGTTAGGCAGCCTCACATCTTCCATTCGAACAACATGACCTACCCAGCGCAACCGGTTCCTCATCACCATTGCTTCGATGCTCAAACACCCAGCCTTCCCAAGAGTATCCGTGTCAGGTGTCAGAAACTACCATTTCACATTTAGAACTCGTCTGGGGCATTTCTGATAGAATCTCTCGAATTGCTTCAAGTGCCGACGTTGTGTTGTCCAACATCTAGAATAGTAAAGCAAAACAGAAAACACACAGGTCGAGTAAACACTGATGTTGGCTTTGACAGAGATGTCACGATCACACCACAGCCGCTTTTCTAGTGTTCCAAATGCTGTGCTAGCCCTCTGAATGCGAAGATGTATCTCCGCATCCAGAGAGCCATCTCTGGAGATTGTGCTACCCAAGTACACAAATGTGTCCACAACATCAAGTCTATTTCACCCCACATAGATGTTTGGTTCAATGTACGGAGCGCCAGGTGCAGGGGTGAACATCACTTACATCTTCTTAATGGTGAAAAATAATTCACAATATTTTGCATATCGCGCTCCGAGTTAGACACAAAATTAGCATCATCAGCATAGAGTAGTTCCCTAACTAGACCTCCAAATGCTTAGATTAAATACTTTGCCAGTAGTCCTAAAGCGGAGAAAGACACCTTTATCGCAATCCTTAAATGCATATGCAAGAAGCACTGCAAAGTAAATTGAGAATAGACTAAGAACCGAAATATCCCTTGTTTCACACAGTTGTCAACGGCAAATTCCCCAGATAGTCGCCCATTGTATGCAACGCAAGCCTTCATATTTCTGTGGAGTTCTTGAAGCATCCTGACAAAGGTAGGAGGATATCCAATCTTCCCAAGAATTAGCCATAAGGCCTGTCTGTTTACGGTATCAAACATCTTTGTGAGATCAACGAATACTTGATAAAGTGGCAAATGTTGTTTAATGCACGTTTCCTGCAGCTTCCTTGCAGTAAATATCATATCAACAGTGCCCCTACCCTCAGTGAAACCGCATTGCGACTCAGGAATCATTAACGGACAGATGTTTCGATGAGCCTATCCAACAACACTTGCTGTTCTTTTCTATGCCGGATCAAATGCCGTTTCAAACCGCCTGTCGATTTGTACATCCGCCCGCAGTTGAAACAGGTTAACTCTGGCAACTCAAGACTGCTTTGTGGCCCGCTGCGCCGATGAGTAGACTGGTGACTCATCAGCCCAGCTCTACTAAGACATATTCTTCGGCACACCTCACACTTCAGACCAATTTGGCGCCCCTCCCATCCACGACTAAGATTCGCCGTAGGCACGTCTGGTGAAACCGCTCGAGACGTCTCAAATGCTCCCTGTATGTTGTCCAAGTTTCCCAACCATAGAGAAGAGTAGAGAGAACGCATACGGCATAAACCTTAATCTTTGTTGGCAGCAAGATCCCATGACGTCTCCACAAACGCCCGTCCAACTTTTCAAATGCATCATCCGTAACTGATCCGTAACGATACCTCATCATTCAGGGCACCAGACATACTCAGTGTGCTACCCAAGTATACAAACTTAGAGACAACCGCTATCCTTGACCCACAGATATAAACTGATGGCTCATAGTGTGGCATGCCCGGAGCAGGATGATACATTAAGTTTTTTTTTTCAGATTGATGGTCAGACCCAATGCGCTGCAGGCAACCGCAAAAGCGTTCACAAGATGCTGCATATCAGTCACCGTATGAGCCACCAGATCACAGTCATCTGCATAGAGCAAGTCACGAATCGTGTTGGTGAGTACCTTTGTACTTGCATTGAAGCGCCTAATGTTGAACAATCCCCCAGTAGTTCGGTAACGAATATAGACACCATCAGAGCACCCCCCCAAATGCCATCCGAAAGACCAAGGTGAAATACAACGCAAAGAGTGTGGGTGCTGGAATGTCTCCCTGCTTAACACGATTTTCTACTGAGATAGGATCAGCCAGCTTTCCCCCAACGTTGATCACAGCCTTCATATCATCGTGGAAGAGCTTTAAGATGGTTACAAACTTGTCAGGACAGCCAAGTTTTTTTTTCAGAATCTCCCACAAAGCATCCCTATTGACTGTATCAAAGGCCTTAGTTAAATCGATGAACACCTGATACAGTCCCTTTTGATGTTCTATACATTTCTCCTGCAGTTGCCTGGCTGTAAAAATCATATCCACTGTCCCTCGACATCTTCTAAAACCACACTGCGACTCAGGCAAAACATCATCAGCAATGTGCTCCAGCATTCCTCTCTCACATACATACATACATACATACATACATACATGCGATGATTGCAACGTCTTGTCAGACGAGTGCCACTCCCTCAGACATTTAAAATCTATGAGCCCAAATGCCTGAGGGAGTATCTATACAAATATGATGTTACAGAGTCTTAGCTTTGTACGACAGCTAAGTCTCTCTCTCGGTTCAAAATGTTGAGATCCAGCAACAAGCAAGAGCAAGATAGCCAGCAAGAAATTAAACTGCAGACCAGCTTAATACGGGTAATGGTCTTCCACTTTATGGTTTTTTAAATCAGAGATTTGCTTTTCCTAGAAAGGTTGCCTTCACCACGGCTTACGGGAGCCCTCTCTACCCCAATACACATATACACATACACAAATATACACGGTGTTAGTTGGCCGTTGACCCAGAAAAGAGTTCATTCGCCCTTTCGAAGGTCTTGTTTTTAATCCTTCAGGGAGACGAGCCGCCCTCCTCACCAAACAAATCTGGTGGGGGAACCAGTTTAGTCGCCGGTGACCCGACCATGAGGCAGGTAGTACTGGGTTACATGGTACCAGTAGCACATGACATGACCTGACATAAAATACATACATACATATGATGATGGCAGATGAATTATTACATGCGTCCAGAATTTCAAGCCTACACGCGTCACAACTTTTCCATTGCCAGAGGAGTATTTTTTATAGACAAATGCTTGAGGGAGTATCTATACAAAGATGATGTTACAGAGTTTTAGCTTTGTACGACAGCTAAATCTCTCTCTCTCTCTCTCTCGGTTCAAAATGTTGACATCCAGCAACAAGCAAGAGCAAGATAGCCAGCAACAAGTTAAACTGCAGACCGCTTTATGGTTTTTAATTCGGAGATTTGCTTCCCCTAGATGGGTTGCCTTCACCACGGTTTACGGGAGCTCTCTCCACCCCACGTACACATGAAAATAAACACATGCATACATACAGAATGCAGGCAAACATACATACGCATGTACATACATATGCAAACATACACACATGGAGACATATGGTTGGTTGGTTGGTTGGTTGGTTGTTTTGTTTTACGGCATATCAACCCTTTCAGGTTACTTAATGCCGAATCTGGTGATTTTGAAGAACGATTTTTTTAATATAGTATATTTGTTTTTTCGGTCATATTCTATTTAACCCATAGTTGGGGCCCTAACAGGTACTACCACTCCGGGTAAGAATGGACCTGGGAGCAATGGCAATTAAAGGGTGGCTCTACACTCCCTAAGGCCTGCAAGCTGGGGCCTCACCATCGGATATAGTTTAAGGTCATATCCAGGACCATAGAGACATATATATATATATATATATATATATATATATATATATATATATATATATATATATATATATATAATAAATTCCACAGCCAAACAACGTCGCAGCTCACAAGAGCCATGACAGTCAAAGAACCGGAAGTCCAAGACTCGAGTTTCGCCCTCATTTGGGCTCATCAGTTAGACACATCCGAACTCAGGATTCGAAACCCGAGCCTCTTGCATGCAAGGCAAGCACTCTACCAACTGAGCAAAACGCCCTGCACACAAGAATTCCATTAACTAACACAGATCAAGCAAACCGCGCCGAAATCCGACTGTGAAATGAACCTACCTCGTATCAACAAGGGACGCGGTCATCCAACCAGCTAATAACCCCAAGCCGACGTCTCACAAGTAGGAGTTTCAACTCGAAAGGACGATGCCATCCAGCAATACTAACCAAGCGAGCAACTTATGATAGGATTTTCAGAATGTGAGAGAATGTATATAATAAATTCCACAGCCAAACAACGTCGCAGCTCACAAGAGCCATGACAGTCAAAGAACCGGAAGTCCAAGACTCGAGTTTCGCCCTCATTTGGGCTCATCAGTTAGACACATCGGGTTTCGAATCCTGAGTTCGGATGTGTCTAACTGATGAGCCCAAATGAGGGCGAAACTCGAGTCTTGGACTTCCGGTTCTTTGACTGTCATGGCTCTTGTGAGCTGCGACGTTGTTTGGCTGTGGAATTTATTATATACATTCTCTCACATTCTGAAAATCATATATATATCTATATATATATATATATATATATATATATATACGCATGTACATAGATATGCATATATACATGTACACATACACATACATGTAAAATACACATGAAGGAGCGTTCCAAAAGTCATAAATCCTCAATGATCAGGATGAAGGTAATGGGTACAATTCAATAAGTTTGACATGCATAAAGAAAAGAAAAACAATCCAAAACAAACAATTTGTAGAAGAGACAGTCATTCGTTGAAGTGTTTGTGCAACTTTACAAATAATGAATGGACGTAGGAATCAGACGAAAACAAAGTCCAATTTTCCTGATTCCGATCCAATTACCGATTCCGTTCTAAATTTCCGATTCCGATTCGATTCCAGAGTTCGATTCCCGAGTTCGATTCTTTTAATATTTATAAATATTTAATTAGAATTTTTGTTTTTTGTGTTTTCGTAAATTTTCAACTTACTACATAAGTCCTCCAGGTAATTTCCGGGTATATTTTTTCTCAAATGTTTTTCTTGTAATGTATTGCAAATTGAAGGACAACAAAAGGTTTATTTTGATTTTAAACAAAGCAAAAATATATCAGTTCGCCTTTAGTGTACAGCATGCTACTTGAAAGTTTTCGTAAACAGTTGAAAATAGTCGACGATTGGTAGGTAAAATGAGAAAACGATGTAAGAACAACATATTAACAACGCCTGCATTGTTACGAACGAATTTCTAAATGATAATGTTACTATTTAGAAAAACATTTTTAACACGGAGAGGGCCTTGGGCTTCGGTAACTATAATGTGCCTTCCTTCTATGAATGTTTAAAATTTATTTTAATTATATAAATTTGGTGAGTTATTTGATTTGCTTTGCTGTAAAAAAAAAACAAAACAAAACAAAACCAAAAACAAAAACGAGATGCAAATAATAGCGAGACCTGTGAAAATTCCACAGGGGACTCATTCATATGTAATATGTTGATGTTAGTATTCATGGCGTAAATAGAGATAACTCTTATTAAAACTGCAAAAGTATTTATCTAAGCTAGCAAGGACGCCCGGCGTAGCAATTCGTTAAGTACGCTTTAATATGATATTTTAATTCTTGCAGATTTCGTATCGATTTTTATTTATTTATTTTTTTTAATTACATTTTCACCCCAAACAAGGCGCATTGCCACTTTGGTGTAGGGGGCTACTATCAGGGGCAGCAACTACTGGGGCACTATGTTGGGATTTGGGCAGCAAGATGTCGGTTCACGTTGCACTTGAACTTCTGCATGTCAGTATAGTTAGAGAAGCAGGAACCTGAAATGGAATTCCAGAGTCTAGCGGTTCTGGGAAAGAAACTACTGGAGTAGATAGATCTTTTACATCTAGGGATCTCTACTGTGTGTGGGGGGATTTAACTGCCTGTCGGGTTTGTCGAGAGTGTCTACGTCGTGGGGGCACAAGTGTCTGCAGTTCGTCAGAGCATTCATCATTAAAATACTTGTAGAACAGGCAAAGGGATGCAACGTTTCGTCGATGGGACAGAGGCTGAAGCTTAGATGACAGTTCAGGGCCTATCAGATTAGCGACCCTCTTTTTAACCTTGTCTAGGAGACGAGTAGCAGATGCAGCAGCCCAAATGTGACAGCAATACTCCATACATGGGCGAATGGTGGCCTTATAGATACAGGATACTTTCGGGTGTTAGTAGTTTTCTAGCACGGTAGAGAGAGCCTACCTTCTCTGCAGCGACCCTGGCAATGCTTTCAATGTAATTGTTCTAACTCATATTTCCTGTGAACGTTAGGCTAATAAGTTTGAAAGATGTACTCTCAGATAAAGAGTCACTGGCCATTGCTATTGGTGGCAGAGATGGTTTCTTGTAATTATTGAAGGAAACCAGTTTAGTCTTGGCAGCATTGAATGTGACCATCCATTTTTGTCCCCATTCCACTACAGATTGGAGGTCATCCTCTAGTGTTTTTGCCATTTCTTTAAATATGTGTTCATTTGTTTTCCTGTCGTGCCTGTTATAGAGTGTGGTGTCATCAGCATATATATCCATCTCAGAGGCAATTTTATCGGGGAGGTCATTTATGAATATCAGGAACAGCAGAGGACCAAGGATAGATCCCTGGGGCACTCCCGCATTTATATTATATTGTTTAGACGTACGACCGTCGAGGACAACCTGGATTTTTCTCTTATCTAAGAAGGATTTAGTTTGTTAAAACGATTTTGTCCAAATTTTTATTTTCAGCTTCTCTTACATTTTCTTGCGGTTTTTTGTTTGCGATCTGAAGTTTCTATTCAGCTTTTATTAATTTTTTTTAAGGGTTGATATTCTGGTATTCAACTTGCGTTTTGTATTATTGAATAGTTTTTTCAATAAAGAAAGTTCTTTTTTACTTTTGTTATTTTTTTTAAGAGAAAGTGTTTAGTTGGAGAAATAATAGAGACAGAAGCACTGGATGCAGTTGGTGATTTAGTATCAATCCAGAGGGGGTGAGTGGGTACATGAATGAGCTTAGATTTCACACTCATTTTTAAATTATGTCCCTTATTGTAAAATAATTTCAATTTGACAATCACAGACGTGGTTATTGGTGGGTTACCATTTTGTATGTTTTCTTTAGTAGCTCATTCTTGTATCTTATTCTGGGAAAGATTTTTATCAATGAATTTCTTTAATACATGTCCAAGTAAAACTGGATTGCCAGTCTCAACTATAGAATAGTGATCTTGGATATATGCTAGTAAAGCCATCTGTAATTTAATAGGGAAGTAGAATTTAATTGATTACTTTAATTTTGTTATCAAAAAAGTTAAAAAATAATTTTTTACTTGTGTTAGAAGGAGAAGATTAGAGCCATAGTCAAGTGTCGATAAATGCTTAAAACTTTAAAATTAAACCAAATAATTATCCAACATTAAATTTTTGAAAGATTACTAAAATTTATTTATTATGTTTCTATTAGTATTTTGTTTAATTTTCGATTTTTAAGTGATTATCGAGGCTAGATTATGGTGCTTAAGAAACCTTTTATTTCTAACTCTGCAGGCTTTCCGATAGCTTTATTTTTTTGATAGAAAAAAACACTTAAAAATAATTTAGAACACACACGAAAAACTTATCTAGTTATGTTTGCCTTTGGTAATATTTATTTGTTTTTTATTGTTGTTTTTTTTTGCCTCGTTTTTGCTTCGTCGTCTACTCTAAATGCGTCGATAAATTATTTTTTAATAAAACTACAAGTGTATTTTAAGTGTTGGAAGGTCAATTTAATTGACATTAACTTAGTGAATTTAATTGACTCAATTAAATTCAGTGAAATTAATTCATTAAGTTACAATGACAATTTATTCATTATAAAAGTTCAAACAATTATTAATAGAATTTAAATTTGCATAAATTTTAAACAGCATAAATGTTGACTTACACAATCTGAAGCGTATGTGGGGGAAGAGGTAGAGGGGGCTAAACCGACGGGTTTCCTTTTCTTTTCGAAACTGTGCATCTGTACTTAACGACATGGAACGTTTCTATAATAATTCTTTCCATTTATAATTTAATCATTTTTATGTGTTCCTGTTTTTCAATTTAATTTTTTTTTTTACTATTTTCCGAGATTATATGAAAATTATCTTACATTGATGATTATACGTTCATGCGTGCAATAAAAATATTAGAATCTTACATGTAAAGGTTACTTTAAAAATGTAGCCGTAAAAAAATAAAAAATACTTTTGCAATTAATTTTTTTCTTGCAGGAAAATATTAAATAACTGATGCTTAATTCAATGATAATATCGGTAGTTTCAGAAATTAATTTTTTTCAGTTGTATCGATTTCGTTAATACGAACTTTAGGTGCTTTTTTTCTTATGTTCCTATAAAAATTAATTAATTTTTTTAATTGATATAACTTACGATGCTTTCTTATCATAAAAAACGCCGAAATGAATTCTGTCGATTTTTTTTTTACTACAGAAAACTATAACTTTATTAAAGGTGATTTGTTTTAAAAAATAACACATTTTCACTAGGATTCAAATAAAAATAACGCATTCCTTATATTCCGCGAACATTATTTTAAAAACTACTGAAAATTTCATTAAAATTGGTTAATTTCCTGATTTTTGGTGGAGTAAAAGGAAGGGTCAAAATGTTTATACATTTTGAGCATCGGCATTCATTTTGCCCGTACCTAATGCACACACACACACACACACACACACACACACACACGCACACATACATATATATATATATATATATATATATATATATATATATATATATATATAAAGGATGAAACACTAATGTCCGTAGGTATTTAATTATTTAATTATTATAGTAAAAAAATAATTGTGACAGCCCCTTTAAGAAACTCGTTTCTTATCGTGTAGCACTTTCAGTTGAATTAAAGTCGGTCAATTTAGCTCTGACGCATAGATCATCGTATAACGATTAGATCGCTGTCTGACTGACGTAAAGAACATTTAAAATTAAAATGTTTAAATTCAAAGTTATTTTACGCGGTTAATGGTAGCCGAATGGATACGGTCTTTGCTAATCGAACCAGAGATGTCTCGTGTTGCCGAGTTCGAATCGTTCGACTGGTGTTAATCGTGACACCCTGCACTGAAGATTACCGAAAGGATGAAACACTAGTGTCTGTAGGTATTTAATTATTATAGTAAAAAAATAATTGTATATATATATTACATGTTTTATTTAAAATTGAATTAGTGTAAAACCTGTCGAGTAAGAGCGAAAAACAAAATTGGTTAGATTCGAACCAAAGTTGAGCGACGATAATCCCTACAAAGGTAAAAATTAAACCAAATGTTGGTAGAACAATAACTTTTTGGTAACATTTATGCAATTTGTTTCTATCAGTGTTAAATTTTCGATTTTCAGCAAAAAATTATTGAGACTTGACCCCGGCTGAAATTTTAATCACCAAGAAATGATACGATACTCAGCTTGATCTCTGAAAACTTTATATTTTTACTTTTTAGGGCGATGTAAGTAACCTGAGCATGTATCTGAAAATAGGAATAAAAAATAAAATAGATATACATTTGAAGGTGGGAAATAATTCCTGACATATAAGCGGTAAATCGAAATATAAAAGGGAATTTATTTTGGGAAGGGAAAATTAGGATGGTGAGATTTTATTACACCTCTAAATGAGTTTTTTTTTTTTTTAATGTTTTGAAGATAAATAGGGTGGTTTGCAATGTTCAATTTTTTTTAATTCACTGTTTTTTGGTGGGGGATTTGTAAATTCGGGTTTTGGGTTTGTGTTACTATACACATAGATTCGAAAAAGTTGTCAAAAAACAAATATATAACAAATAAATGTTATCAAAGGCAAGATAAGTTACTTTTCTACCTAACTGGATATATTTTTTGTGTTTTTATTCAATGTAACATGTTTATTCAGCTCGAAAAACATACAGTGTTTACTGATGTATTGGAAAATTCATGATGGCGCCTACCTCCCTCTTTAACATGGTAAGTTTGGGAAAACGTGTTATAAATAAAAAACTAGACAAAATACTATTAAAAACCCGCCGAATATATGTCAACCTATGTCACGGTAGCATATATTGAGCGAGTTTCTAACAGTATTTTATCCATTTTTTTATTTATTTATAACACCTTTTCCCAAACTTACCGTGTTACAGTTATCACGATTTGATACGAAAATCGACAATATTTAGCTAAGCCAAAGTGACGATAAACAAACGTTGACAAACTTCAAACACTGACCTAACTGATGTTAGAACCTTTTCATCCCAACATAACACTAAGCAGATGATATCCCAAAACTATAATAACCGTAACATAACTCTAAACGAAGTTTTAGTATTTATTTGCTAAATGGGTTTAGCTAACTCTATATAATGAAGAAAAATTATAACTTAGTTTGGTTTTACCTAGAAAGTCTGAACTGCCTATGCCATGACTACAATTTCAGAATACCTATTCATAAAAAGAACAACAAAAATATCCTCTCCTCCCATCCACTTACACAAAAAATATTTTAGTGGATCAGAAACAAAAGCTATCCCCCAAATATTAAATATTGTTTCATTTCTCCATTTAATTGTATGCAAATAAATTCACACACCATAAAAAAATGTAATCAAATAAAAGCTGAGTAAAAGCGGCTTACAAACAACCATTTAATTTCAGATTAAATTTATATCTTAAACAGCTTCTCAATTATGAAAGGTTATATATCTATCATATCTATAAAAGTAAAAGTGTGTGTCTGTGTGTGTCTGTGTGTCTGTGTGTGTATATTTCCCTACGCAATAACTCTGTCAATTTTCAGTCTACAGACTTGAAATTTGATATACAGGGTACTGAGATTTGGGAAAATCTATGTGATCGGTTTTCGGCCAAAAATTTGGCTGTTAAGGGGTCAAAGTTTAACGATTTGACCTTTGAGAACTCTACCAAACTCCTCCGACAATTTTGAGTCTAAACACTTGAAATTTTAGATATTGGTTCCTTGGACATGGATCTAACTTAATAACTTGATTTGATCCCTAAACAATGAATGTTAAGAGGTCAACAAAGGGGTCAAAGTTAAAAAAAATTACCTCTGCGGTCTCTTCCAAATTACTCAGACAATTTCTGGTCTAAACATTTGAAATTTTACATAAAGGTATTCGGAGATATGGCAAGCTTGTTCTTCGGTTTGGGTCGAAAAATTTTAGTTACTAATATATAAATGTAATGTATCTATGTATGTATGTTTGCATGTCTGCCTAAAAGTTTCGACAGAGGCGACGGATTTTACCAAGATCAGTATCGTTTTAAAGTTCGACCTTTCATTCGACAAATATCGAAAAATTGGCTAAAAACATTAATATCTTCACCTTCAACTAGGCACTTTTCTACAGGGGGGAGGGTCACTTTTTTCGCCGATATTTTTGAAAGTTATCCTCTCCTTTAGATTGCCTAGCCTTAATTTAAAAAAAGTCGCTTCCGGATTGGCGGTGGTCGTAACAGCATAAACGTTACGTTTTACCCCGTTCTTTTCCTCCTTCGCGGTACGTGTTCGAGCCTGCCTTCCTACTACCACTTTTTTTTTTGCGCTATTCTTTTGTTAAACATACACATCCAAACACCCGGGCAACGCCGGGCTGAAATGCTAGTATATATATATATATATATATATATATATATATATATATATATATATATATATATATATTAGCAGAAGTACCCGTCGGTGACTGGGTTCAAAAATAGCCTACAGAAAATGAACTGTGATTGATGAAAGTATGATAGGTTATTAAAAGGAGGGGGTTGTAAAGAGAAAGGTTTTGATATTCAAAAATTTTACCCTAAGCAAAATATGATGAAAGTAAAGATAATTTTCGCGAAAATATATTTTTTATATCAATTTTGTTTCCATTCGTAGCCAAGAGTGACCAACAAAAATGATGTTTCCTTACAAAGAGAAAATTATATATATATAATAATATAAATATAAAAGAAATAAATGTTACTAAAATCAATAAAAGTTACTTTTATGGTAGAAAAGTTCATTGGTTTGTATTTTTAAGTAGTTTGTAAAAAAGAATTTTTTTTCACGAACCGGTTTAAAAAAAATCAAAATGGCGACGACTTTGAAATGGAGAGCCCCGTTTTCAATTTGAAGGAGGGGCACCTGAGCATTCTGTGTTAACAATTTAAGAGAGTTCCGTCAACGTAAGGAATATTTATAAACATATTTTAATGTTTTCTGTTATTTTGTGCTTGAAGAATATTCGATTATGGCATGTGTAGTTTAAATAAAAATTCATTTCAGTAGTTATCGCCTACAATTTCGTTTTAATTTCGGTTCACTGAAATTATTTTAAGTAAAGAGCATTAAAAACTATCTCAAAACAAAAAAAAAAAACATGAACTGAACTTTTATTGACTATGGTAACATTTATTTCTTGTATATTTATTTTTTCGGGTAGCCGATTGTTGGCTTTTCTGCTAAACACTCTTACTAAATAATATCGACGAAATATCGAAAAACAAAGAAACAAAAACAGTTTGAAAAATAATGAAGCTTTACTTACTTTAGTAAAATAATCCGAAACAGCAAAATGGGATATTAAAAACGTAAACACGTAATTACTTTAGTTTTTTTAAAGCAAAGAATCGATATAAATATGAATAAGAAGAAAATGGCGCCCTTTTCAAGCAGAACAGCTTCGTTTCAGTTTTACAGTATTGAACAGTGTAGTATTGCGCCGTCGGATTCAGGATTGTACTATTGTAATGTAAAGAACACGCAGAAAGGGTTGAAATCAACTGAATTTCTTCTAGTACACTGACAAAAAAAGCTTAAACAGATATATAAATAAAAAAAGGGTTATGTAAATGTTTTTAAAAAGACACGTAATCACGTGAGCAGGATTTTTCCTTCTTTTGACACGATAACAAGTAACGTTCTTCTTTTTTTATTATCATTTATCTATTTATCTATTTTCGAAAGAGTGCCACGTGCAAGTAGAGAAGGGAAAAACAGAATTATGCAAAATTTGTGTCGAGAATTGTCTAAAGTTCCGACTTTTTTTGTTTTGGCTTTCACTTTAATAAGAACGTGAATTTATGAGGTGAATTTATTCGACACAATATGATTCAACTCAAAAAGTAAATAAAAACTAACGTGAATTAAGATTAAAGTTAAGGTGTTATTGTGGACCCTCACCCCTTTTAAAAAACCTGGTTAAACTTTGTGACATATTTCCATTCTATGGAGGTCAGGCGCGAACGAACACCCCATAATTTTATTATACCATATTTCTTCAAACTGAAACATAATTATCAAAGTATGCTAACGCAAATAGATATGAAAAGTCTTTGTTAAAGTTTGTGCCATATTTTCATGGAGTGCAGGCGTGAACGCAGACTCCACAATTTTATTATACCATCCCTATTTAAGTTGAAACATACTTATCAAAGTATTATTATCTATATCTATACCAAAAACACTTGTAACCGTTTTTTTTTCTTCAGTTTTAATTTCCATACTTTGGGGGCCAGGCGCGAACGCAGACCCCACAGTTTTTATGAACCACTGTTCTGCCAGATCAAACATACGCATTCCTGATCCTCGATACATCTTCTATCATTATATGCAATCAGTTTTTTTTTTAAATAGTCAACCATATAGGAGACTATTCGTGACCACACACACACACACACACACACACACACACACACACACACACACACACACACACACACACAGACATTCAGCTTTATATTATAGATATATATAAAATAGGTTAAGAAATTCCAACGAGAGAAAGATGTATATTTAAATAAGGGGCGGGGTCACCAACAATGTGTATCTTTTAATATTATTTTATTATTCCGTGTTTTGGTTTTTCATTGAAAATTATGTTTAGATCATTGTAATAATGTTTTTAAATCATTGAAATCGTTTTTAACGCGTTTCAGACGTTCAGTGAAGCGTCCTCTTCAGAAAGTATTTAAAATGTTTAGAATCTATTCAAGATTTGTTTAAAATGTAAAAGAACATTTTCGTAGTTCATTTGAAATGTTTTCGAGCGGTGAAAATATGTATAAATGATTCTACTTTTCATTCGTATGTTCAATTTTTATTACTGGTTCATTGGGGTGGACTGTGGTCACTGCAGTCTTATGTTTCCCCCACCCCCACCATCTCTCTCTCTCTCTCTCTCTCTGCTTGTGTTTCTATTTGTCTTTCTTTGTTTTTTCTCATTTTTTTCCTTTTTTACTCTTACTTGAGTTGAGGTGAGGGGGCCCATTAGTACTTGGTCAATTGGTAGTATGTGTGTGTTTGTGTGTGCGTGTGTGTGGGGGTGAGTGTGTGTATTTTCTTTTATTGGTTTGAAGAATGCGTGTTCTGTTTTATAGTATTATAAAGTTATTTGCTTATCTAGGAAGGCAACTGTGATCAAAGGTCGTTGCTAATGTGTGTGTGTGTGTGTGTGTGTGTGTGTGTGTGTGTGTGTGTGTGTGTGTGTGTGTGTGTGTGAGGAGGGGGCAGCTCCTCTGAAATAAGGGTAGGGGTGTTTTCATTCACTTTTGATATTTATTTTTTGGGTTCTTAGATTTTAGTATTGTCATTTTTCGTTTCAGTCTTAGATTGTTCGGGTATTCTTAATATTATGTTTGTTTAGATAAAGAAGTGTATTTATAAATATACGTAGGGGATTTTTAATGTTTCTATTTATTTGTCTCCCCATGTGGGTATGGCCAGATCCATGATCGGTTCTTAGTGTGGGGAAGGTATATATTATATACATTATATTATATTATATATATATATTATTATATATATTATATATTTTAGATTTTATATATAATATATATATATATTATATGTATTATATATATTAAATATATATATATATATATATATATATATAAGATATTACAAGACGAGGGCGTACAATAAGTAATGCCCCTGGCCCACTTTCAGTTGTCTGATCTAGCTGAAATTTTGCATGTGCAATGATTTATATCTCTACGGGTTATGTGGCAAATTACAGCTCTGAACTAATTGTGGTTTCTGTTTTACAAGTGTTTGAACTGAGTCAGGTGTGAAATAGAGCCTGTTGAATGTCGAGCAGTGACCCAGTTTTTGTATTTGAAAGGACGCACACCACAGGAAACTTTTGATGAAATGAAAGAAACTTATGGTGATAATGCCCCATCATATGAATTTGTAAAACGATGGCATCGTGAATTCAAACATGGCCGGAAGTCTGTGTAAACAGCTTCCAGACCTGGTCGCCCCACTTCTGCCATTGATGAGGCATCTGTCCGTCAAGTTGAGGCTGCCATTTTGGAAGATCGGCGCATTACTATTCGCCAAATAGCCCAATATTTCAAGATTAGTACAGGGTCCGTGGAAACTATTATTCATGACCATTTGCATATGAAAAAATGTCTGCCAGATTGATTCACAGGTTGCTCCCACCATCCCAGAAGCAAGAATGCGTCGAGTGCTCGAGGATGAATTTGGAGATGTGCCAAGAAGATGAGACAAAGTTTTTCAAAAGACTGATTACACAGGATGAAACCTGGGTCCATCATTATGATCCAGAGACCAAAGCCCAGTCAATGCAGTGGAAGCACTTGGACTCCCCACCTCCAAAGAAGGCAAGGGTGCAGCCCTCCGCTGGCAAGGTCATGCTCACAGTCTTCTAGGACCAGGACCGAGTAGTGATGACAGATTACCTAGCAAATGGGTCCACAATTACAGGAGCATATTATGCTTCATTTTTGAGGAAATTAAGGGAAGCTATCAAAATCAAGAGGCGGGGCAAGATCAGCAAAGGTAACCTTCTCCTGCAGGCCAACGCTCCGGTCCTCAACTCGCATGTCGCCAGATCAGAAGCACGGGTGTATGGTTATGAAATCCTTCCCCATCCTTCCTACTTTCCTGACCTTGCACCCTCTGACTTTCACCTCTTCCCAGCCATGAAGTTGTTTTTGAAAGGAAAGTGTTTCCCGGATGATGCAGCCTTGATTTCTGAAGTCATGTCATGGTTGGAGGACCTACCTGGGGTGTTCTACAAAAACGATCTCCAGAGCTGCATAAAACGATGGGAGAAATGCATAACTCTGGGTTGTTCCTATGTAGAGAAACTGTGCCAAGTTTTGTTGCTCTACTGCTATGGGAAGTGAGTCAGGGGCATTACTTATTGCACGCCCCTCGTAAAGCCAATTAAATTATAAAAAGTAAATTCAACCTAGAAGAGAAATTCATACACATTAAAATCGTTTTCTAAGAATTTAGATGAAAAAAACATCTCGCATGTCGCCAGACCAGAAGCACAGGCATGTGGTTATAAAATCCTCCCCCCCCACACTTCCTTTTGAAAGGAAAGCGTTTCCCAGATGATACAGCCTTGATTTCTGAAGTCATGTTGTGGTTGGAGGACCTACCTGGGGTGTTCTACAAAAACGGTCTCCAGATCTGTATCAAACGATGGGAGAAATGCATAAGTCTGTGTGGTTCCAATATAGAGAAAGACTAATAACTGTGCCAAGTTTCGTTGATCTACTTCTATGGGAAGTGGTTCAGGGGCATTACTTATTGCACGCCCTTCGTATTCATAATATCGTCTGTACCAAGGATTGAACATCAACAGTGGCAATATATGTACTGATGTCTGTACGTTGAAGTACTATAAACAAACGGCATAAATCTTATTTAATACTAGCAGGGTAATCGAACGTTGCCTAGGATCGAATGATGTTCTACGAATGTTTCACGCTCCCCAGGGGCATTACTTATTGCACGCCCTCGTATATTACATATATAATATATAAATAGCAATTTTATATAATCTATATATTATATATGTACTATATATATTATATATATATTATATACATTATATCTATATTATATATGCACACACATATATATACACATATATATACATAAATATATATGCATATATATACATACATATATATACATATATATATACATACATATATAAATACATATATACATACATATACACATGCATATACGTATACACACACACACACACACACACACACACATATATATATATATATATATATATATATATATATATATACATATATATATAAATTTTCCCCGACGAATAAACGTTGTTTTTTTTTTAAATAAGGTAATATTTACTTTTTAATATTTAAAAACACAATTAGATGATAAAGATTCACTGTTATAAAATTTCACAGAAAACGGGATTGTAAATTTCTAGTTTATCGATTTTTAATAAATCAGACGCGTTCCATTTATATATATATATATATATATATATATATTAGCAGAGAGACCCGACATTGTCGGCATTAATTAACGATGAACAAATGTTCCACTCTCCCATACTTTTATTGTCATCGAAATTGATGAAATAACCTATTTCTTAATCAAATTGCTTTTGTTAGAGACTCCCTACTCCGCAGTGTACCGGGAGAAAGCTTCACATGTCTACTCGCAGTGACCTAGTCCACAATACATCGTCGGCTACATTGCACTGTAGAAATCTACTGTTGATTTTTTAAAAACATTTTCTGTAAATAATGGCTTCATCTACAGTTTAAACTGCAAAAGTCAAGTATCACGGTTCAATTGTTCTCTAAACAGAAACATTCATTTCCAATGCCCCACTCTCTTATCAAAGGACTGTTGATTTTCTGAAATTATTGAAACATGTATGTATGTATGTATGTATGTATGTATATATATATGTATGTATGTATGTATGTATGTATATACACACACAGGGCATAATCACGTTGACACACCGATTCTCGTCAGATCACCGAAGTTAAGCAACATTGAGCCTGGCCAGTACCAGATGGGTGACCATTTGAGAATTCTAGGCGCTGTATGTGCTTTCCGCTTATCTGGGCATTGTTTCCAGTCATTCTGAACATGCACTTACCACTGGTATTCAACAATGTCGACCCAGGAGAGGTGTGCTTGGAGATTGCACAACTCTTCCTACAAAACTTTCATGCGCACGCACCCTTTCCGTGGGTATCCATAGTCTGAAAGAAGCCTTACTTTACTTTACTTTATTTTATAATTATATATATATATATTGGATAATTTACTTCCACCAGACTATCCATTCACGTGAAATCACCTTTTTCTTCACCATATTCCCTCTGCTTCACTTTTTGTTATCAAGTAAGATCTTTGACTTACTTGCGGTTTCATCAAATACTTTTGTATGCAAAATCCGATCCCGCATTTTGCTAATTCCTACCCTCTGATGAGAAGCAAAGTATTTCTTCGAAACTCCGCGGTTTAAGGACTATCCACTTATCAAGTGTTTCTTTTTCAGATTAAATATGGTTTTAACTCTTTGTCAAAGTGTTTTTTAACATATTTTATTAACTATTTGCTCATATATATATATATATATATATAAATCCTGGCGAGAGGAATGGGCTGTGTTTATTTGCTTCCCAACGAAGCAAATTAGGCATGAGGCCGTTTTTTAATGTGGAGAAGGGGAAGGGACAGGGGAATGGGGACCAGCTCCCGAGAGGTGGGAAATGGGAGCCGGATAGTAAGAGTCTCTCGGTTTATAGGGTTGCCCCTACATGGACTAGAAACTCATTGCCACAAAGGCAATGATCTTTGCTTGCAGCATCTGCCGATACAGATACTACACCTTGATACTGGCCCGAAGGCCAAACCCCGGCGAGGAGAGTGGGCTCTCTCTACCGGGCTAGAAAGTTACTTACGCCTGAAAGTATCCTGTATCTCTAGAAGCCTACCATTCACCCACGTATAGAATACTGTTGTCACATTTGGGCTGGTGTATCTGCTACTAGTCTATCGCCCTGTACAGAGTTCAAAAGAGAGTCGCCAACCTGATAGGTCCTGAACTGTCATCTAAGCTTCACCCTCTGTACCATCGACGAAATGTTGCATCCCTCTGCCTATTCTACAAGTATTTTAACGGTGAATATTTCGACGAACTACACGCCCTTGTACCCCTTCGGCGTAAATACCTCCGACAAACCCGATAAGCAGCCCCCTACACAGTAGAGATCTCTAGATGTAAGAAAGCTTTCTACTCTAATAGTTTCTTCCCTAGAGCTGCTAGACTTTGGAACCGCGGGTTCCTGCTTTCCCAACTGTAATGACATGCAGAAGTTCACGTGTAATGTGAACAGACATCTTGCTGCTCAACTCCCTACATAGTATCCCTGCAACTTAATTATGATCCGTACTGTTCTGCATAAGTACTCAGAGCTCTAATAACTAATTTTCAGTCACAACAAAAAGTTATAACTGCAAATTGAAGCAACACAAACAAAAACAAAACAAAATCTTAACAAAGCAGAAGAGTATCCGATTCAAAGTTAGCAGCAAACAGTTCCCAATAGTAGCTCCCTACATCAAAGTGACATTGTGCCTTTTTTGGGGTGAAAATGGAATTTAAAAAAAATGATAATAAAAATTAAAACAAAACAAACAAACAAACAAACAAACAAACAAAACAAAACAAAACAGAACACTACAATTAAATATGAATTCATGTAGGTGTGGTTTAACCAATACTTACCTTCACATCGTCGTCCAGTGTAACCGGCCTGGCAAATACATTTGTAACATTTTCCAGAAAGTACACAAGTACCGCGATTTTTACATGGGTTAGGCTCGCATATAAAACCAGAATTAAACGAACGAAAAACAAACGTGTTTTTTTTAATATTTAAAAGAGATTCGGTGCTACTATTCCTACTTCATGATTCCTAATATATATATATATATATATATATATATATATATATATATATATATATATATATATATACATATATATATATATATATATATACTTTTTAAATGTTTTACATAAGCATCTGTATATCGCTACACATTCATGAGTATGTTTCCGTCAGCTAGTTACAAGTAACAAGATAACTCTTCGGGCGATATTGCTTATACAAAACTAAACTTTTGTATAAGAAATATCGCCTAAGGAGGGCTCTAGTTACTTGTAACTGTCTGACCGGAACATACTCATAGATGTGTAACAACATATAATGCTTTCTGTAAAAAAAAATAGAAATCTATCTTGCGCTACTTCGCTATTGAGTACTCTTAAATTAACATTAACCTCGTTAAAACTTCATTGGTTATATATATATATATATATATATATATATATATATATATATATATATATATATATACTAGCATTTCAGCCCGGCGTTGCCCGAGTGTTTGGAGGTGTATGTTGAGCCCCCCCCCCAAAAAAAAGAAGAAAACAGTCGATCTTTTTTAACTTTGACCCCTATTATGACCCCTTAACATTTATTGTTTTCGGCTCAAATCAAGTTATTAAGTTAGATCCATGTCCAAGGAACCTATATCTAAAATTTTAAGTGTTTAGATCCAAAATTAGTGGAGGAGTTAGATAGAGTTCTCAAAGGTCAAATCGTTGAACTTTGACCCCTTAACAGCCAAATTTCGTTAAATGTTTTTTTTTTCCATTTAATTGTTTTCTAAATATTTGGCGAATAAATATCCAATAGTAAGTACCATGGTAAAATTTTATTTAGGCAACGTGGTAATAAAAACATAATTAAAATAAAAATTATTTTCTAAAATCTTGCAACATTTATTCAAGAATTGATGTGAATAATAACATAATTTTAGAAAGAAATATTTTCTAAAATCTTGTAAATATTTGTTGAACGTCGCAAATTTTTTATGGAATCAAATCTAAATAAAAAAAATGTGTCGTATTAATTATTTTCTAAAATATTGCAAGTTCTTAAAGGTCAAATCGTTGAGCTTTGACCCCTTAACAGCAAAATTTCTGGTCGAAAACCGATCACATCGATTTTCCCAAATCTCAGTACCCTGTATACTAAATTTCGAGTCTGTAGACTTAAAATTGACAGAATTATCGCATAGGGAAATGTACACAGGCACACAGACAGACACACAGATACACAGACACGTTCACCTTTATAGATATATAGATTGATGACAATGTTTACATTTTATATGAGTCAGATGTAAACAAAGACATAATTTTTTATTATTTTCTACAGTTTGTAAATATTTGTTACAAATACATTTTATAGTTAGGACCACGTTAAAATTTTATTTATGTCAAATGTAAATAAAAACACCATTGTTATATTATTTTGAAAATCTTATAAATATTTGTCAAAAAAAAAATCCAATAGTGAAGACTACGTAAAAATTTTATTTATGTCAAATGTAAATAAAAACACCATTGTTATATTATTTTCAAAATCTTATAAATATTTGTCAAAAAAAAAAAAATCCAATAGTGAAGACTATGTAAAAATTTTATTTATGTCCAATGTAAATAAAAACATCATTGTTATATTATTTTCAAAGTCTTTAAATATCTTTCAAAAAAAAATCCAATACTGAAGACTACGTAAAAATTTTATTTATGCCAAATGTAAATAAAAAATCCATTGTTATATTATTTTCAAAATCTTATAAATATTTGTCAACAAAAAAAATCCAATAGTGAAGACTATGTCAAATTTTTATTCATGTCAAATGTAAATAAAAACACCATTGTTATATTATTTTCAAAATCTTATAAATATTTGTCAAAAAAAATCCAATAGTGAAGACTATGTCAAATTTTTATTCATGTCAAATGTAAATAAAACACCATTGTTATATTATTTTCAAAATCTTATAAATATTTGTCAAAAAAAAATCCAATAGTGAAGACTACGTTAAAATTTTATTTAGGTCAAATGTGAATAAAAGCATGATTGTTTTTAATGTGTAATTAAATATTGTAAATATTTGTTAAAGAAATATCCAATAGTAACGATCACGTAAACATTTTATTTAGGTAAATTGTAAATAAACGCACTATTTTTGAAATTATATTTTAATCTTTTTAATATTCTCTAGTTCATGTTTCAACGAAAATCTTTTTCATTTTTAATGTAATTTTAATTGAAATAATTTCTATTTTTCAAGTATATTTTTATTGAAATAATTTTTATAATAAACTTTTCATTGAAATTATTTGCATTTTTCAAGTAATTTTAAACATAATTTATTTTATTTTTAAATTTTTTCATATAAATTATTTTTCTTTTTTCAATTAATTTATATTGAAAGTTTTTCATTTTTCAAATTATCTTTTATAGAAAGTATTATTATTTTTTAATTAATTTTTCATTGACCTCATTTTAAATCTTTTCGATTAATTGTTTATTGAATTAAGTTTCTTCAAACAGAAATTATATATTTCTTATCAAAAATTTTTTATTGAAATTATTTAAAATTTTTAAAATAATATTTTATGAGAAATCGTTTACATTGTTGAATGGATTATTCATTCATATTAATTTTATATTTTAATTAATTCATATTGAAATTGTTTATATTTTGCTAATTATTATTTATTAAAAAATATTTTTCTGTTCTAGTATTTTTTCTAGTAGATTATTTTTTTCAATTAATCTTTATTAAAATGTTTTTAAATTTTACAATTATTTTATTTGAAATGTTTTTATTCATAAAGTAATTTTTCATTGAAATTATTCTCATTTTTCAATTTATTATTAATTGAATTTTTTATTTTTAAAGGTAATTTTAATTGAAAGAATTTTCTATTTTTCATGTACATTTCTATATAAATAATTTTTTATAATAAATTTTTCATTAAATTTATTTGCATTTTTCAAGTAACTTTTCTTATAATTTTTTATTTTTAAATTTCTTCACATAAATTATATTTCTTTTTTTCAATTAATTTTATATTGAAATTTTTTCATTTTTCAAATTATCTTTTATAGAAAGTATTATTTTTTAATTAATTTTTCATTGACCTTATTTTAAATCTTTCCATTAATTGTTTATTGAATTACGTTACTTCAAACAGAAATGATATATTTCTTATAAAAAAATGGTGATAGCATACTCCTCACACTTCAGTATCAAAATATGATTTAAGTAAGTTGACTGTGGCTTAAAAAATACTCACTTTCGCATATTATGCCAGTGTAACCTCGCGGACACAAACATTTGGCAGGTAATACACTGGTTTGACATGTACCGCCATTTAAACACGTGTAATTCTTGCTCCTGCAGTCAGTTACTGAAAAGAAAACACAAAATACATACGTAATATTAAACATATATTATTTAATCAATATTTAAATTGATAAAGACCGTCTAAATTCGAAAAAGAGCGGATTAAATATCAAAACCCGACGTCTGAATTTTGACGAGGATTGCATAAGTACATGTCAGGAAAACCCTAAATCAAACGGAAATACTCAGTGCAGCTGGCATGATTGAAATGCAGACTTCGAAATATATTAGGTAGAAATTACGTCACGGGTTTGGAGGAAAGAACAGAGTTTCTAGGTATTGGGACCCTGGAAATGAGCGTTCTTAAAATTTAGAGACAAACTAAATGTGACTCCGATGATGCCGTCTGTGTCTCTCAATCCCAATATAGAAAATCAACAAGTTAAAAAGTAATCTGAACCAGATTGGCCTCTCCTCCCATGAATAAACACCTTCTAAATAAAACCTTTGAACGCTTAGTCTTCATTGTCTTCATTGTGTGAGTAAATTCGCTTAGAACAGAAAACCAAAACCACAAGACGATCATGGCCGACGCATGGAAAAGCAACGATAAAAAGAAGGAAAGGCCAGCGACTGCGCATGTATGTAAAAAAGATATTGCTTTGTTGACTGTTTCTTTGTCGCTCACTGAGAAAATCCCTAAGTACGTATTTGTTGGAAACGACGTTTACGAATTCTCTGTGTAATGTTGTTTCCAGTTAAAATGAAGCTCCAATCTATACCCCTTTTCCCCACTTTCACGAATAACACTCGTTTGGCTAAAACCACTATCAATAATTTCCTCACTTTTTATCTGTGCCTGAACCTAAACGTAGATTCCATAAACAAAACGTCTTTCGTAGAACGGCACGCTCGTGCAACTCTTTTCCGTTTCCTTGCTTTCCAGTGACTACAATATGGTCATCTTGAAGTCCAACGTAAACAAGTTATTGATGAGCTGTTCCAGAGTGGATTGTAACGTGTGATGAGAAGTGGATTCTCTACGACAACCGGCGACGTTCAGCACAGTGGTAGGATGCCGGAAAAGCTCTACAACACTTCCCGAAGCCAAACTTGCACCAAAAGAAGGTTATGGTGACTGTTTAGTGATTTGCGGCCGGTCAGCCATCACAGCACATCAGGCGAAACGATTACGGCGGAGAAGTATTGCCGACAAATTGACGAAATGCACCAGAAGCTCCAACGTATGTGCCCGAGATTGATCAATATGAAGGGACCAATTCTTCTGCATGACAACGCTCGCCTGCATACTGCTCAACTGACCCTGCAGAAGCTGAACGAATTGGGCTATGAGATTCTGCCTCATCCGCTATATTCACCGAACCTCTCGCCCACCGATTATCACTTTTTCAAGCATCTTAACAATTTCCTGCGCGAAAAATGCTTCAAAAGACGAGATGATGCCGAATCGGCTTTCAATGACTTCATCGCTTATAGAACTATATTTCTATGCTAATGGAATGAATATACTTGTTTCTCGTTGGAAAAAGAATGCGTCGATTCTAATGGTTCTTATTTCAATTAATAAAGTTTATTATAAAAGGAGTTATGATCTTTTGAAGTTGAACGTTAAAAAACGAAATTATTATTGCACCAACCTGATAACTATTGTTAATAATCTGTGGAGTTACATGTACAATACTTGTTTTTATTACCTTGTACTTTATTTTTAACAACAATAACAACAATAACAGCAACAACAACAATGCAACTTGTAAACAATGCGAAATGAAACAGCTAAATAGAGACACACGAAAATTATTAGTCAAGTATGGCGCACTTCATCCAAATTCTAATGTGCTTAGGCTGTACATCACAAGAAAGAAAGGAGGAACAGGGCTGACTGGATTTGAATAACCTCTCGGGGAGAGCTTAGAAGTGTGCGTCAGTCATGAAGTGATACTTGCAGCAGTGGCGAAACAGGTTGAGCTAGATAAAGAATCATTGGAAGATAAGCAGGACTACAAGGAAAGGATCGAAACAGAAAAAATGATTGAGTTGAAAAAAATGACACTTTATTGTCAGTTTGAGCGAGATACTAAGGCACTAACATTTTTGGCCTTGTGGTATCTTCTTAAAGTGACTTGAAAAGAGAGAAAATCTTATATTTGCTGCTCAGACGCAGGCACTAAATACAAATACAATCAATCGAAACATCTACGGAAGGCTTGTTCTGACTATGTGGTGTAACTATTGAAACAGTGTCACTCATTGTAAGTACGTGTTCTACGCTTTTTCAAAAAGAATGCAGACGACGCCATTACAAAATACGTGCTAATATGCATTGGGGTTTGTGCCAGAGGTTTGGAATTCAATTGATGGACAAGTGGTTCCAACAGCACCGAAAAGCGATGGTGGAAAATGAGAAAGTTAAAATTCTCTAAAATTACATGGCTCGGTGTCACCCAGGAAACCAGATATTGTAGTTGTGAAGAAAAGGACCAATTAATGCCAACTTATTGATGTCGCTTGCCCAAATGGCATCAACTTAACAAACTAAAGAATGAGAAACTACAGAACTATCAGAAACTGAGGGTGAAGATTGCTAGGTTGGGGAATTTGTTAGAGTTATTTTTTTTTTCTTTTAAAATTTCGGATAGAGTTTTATGTGTGGCTTATTAGTTTTTTAGGGAAATTATTGTTTATTAGGGGTTATTTGCTAGTTCTTTATTACTTGTTTATTAGGAGTTGTTTAATAGTTTTATATATATATATATATATATATATATATATATATATATATATATATATATATATTATAGAGGGAATTGGACCTGGAGGCTTAAGAGCAAAGTTTATTTTAATATATTAATACTTTAAAAGAACAGTGCTAATAGCACGGTAGATATATAAAAAGCTCAATAGGCATATTTATTCTAGAGCTATATTAATATTGATTATAAAGATTAACAATTGTAAATTATGAATCAGTCTCAAAAGGATGAACAAAAATTAATAATTTACAGTTAATAATAAATAATTCAACTATTTGTGGCCAAAATACAACAGCATGCCCACATATGTACTGATGAACTTTAAAACAAATTTTCTAATGTGACACAATAAGGACTATCCACTTTACTTACTAGAAAAAAATGCTAGTTTTATTTTAGCGTTTTAAAATCATTGAACTTTGACCCCTTGACAGTCAAATTTCTGGCCGAAAACCGATTAAAAGAATTTTCCCAAATCTCAATACTCCTTATGTCAAATCTCGTTTATTGCTGCCAGTGCTCTCAACTCGAGGAGTCTTATTTTGCACTGATTTATTTCTTTATTATAGACAACGACTACGTTTTGGAAAATCGTAAATGTTTATGTAAAACTGTAGTCCTACACAGATTGCTAAAGCACACACACACACACACACACACACACACACACAAATAGAAATGAGATTCTACTTAGTTAGGCGCTTACATGTAAACAGAGTTCAAACGTAGACGTTAAAAAGAAATAATACAAGCTCTTTATATTTTAGATTTTATAGTGCGGCATCAGTTTTGTGTATAAATTTAACTTGAAATAATCACTCACTTTCAAGCCATCAGCAGATTCACTGTTTTGATATTTTGGGTGTTTTTTTAAAAAATTATATTTCGATGATTTTCGTATCTCGACGTTAAAAAGCATAAGTTCTTTTGTGTTCTGATTTAAATAAACACAAATTAAAAATTCATAAGTATGTCATCAAACCACACAAGGATTCTATTGGAATATTCAACAAAAATGACTTCTTTAGAGATAAGACAATTCTTTTCCTTGTTCCGATAAGTATTAAGAGTTACATAGTTAGAACTACTTAGCCTAAGCTTTAAGTTTTTTTTACATAGGAATCGCCACTTTTCAAGGCACAGAGGCCACTCGAGGATAAGAGTTAATGGTATACATTAGTCAATGGGATAATAGAGTAGTAAACATAAGTAGCAGAAATTTTATAAATTGGATTACTTAAGGGGACGGTTTATCAAGAACTTGTTTACATTGGACTTGAAGACAATAAAATTGTAGTCAGCTGGAAAGCAGGTAAACGGAAGAGAATTGCATAGGCTTGCAGTTCTAAGAAAGAAGCTTTGTTCATGGAATTTATGTTTAGGTTTAGGCACAGGTAAAGAGTGGGCGAAATTATTGATAGTGGTTTTGGCTAGACGAGTGTTTTTAGTGAAAGTTTTACGATGGGGGACCATATATTGAAGCTCAGACGAGCACTTGCCATGAAAATAACGATAAAGCAGAAACGGGCTCGCAACGTCTCTTCTGTGGGAAAGAGGTTGCAGGGAGGGAAAAGGGCATTCCCCACTAAGCTACGAAGTCTATTTTGAACTCTGTCAAAGCAGAATAAGCTGCTTCTAGCAGCGTCTGCCCAGATGTGGCAACAGTACTCTATCATTGACCGTACCTGGCTTTAATATAGGTAGAGAATTGCATCAGGAGTGAGATATCTACTGGAGCAGTAGAAGGATCCCACCATTTTTCCAGCGACATTGGCAACGGATTTGATATATATATGTTCCATTTCAGATCAGGAGTAAAGGTCAAGTTTAGAGGCTTGTCACAACATGGAGCCTCACTAGGACGAGACCCATTCATTTTAACTGATGCCAGATCGAGATCAGAGCGGTGATGATGTTAGAATCAAAATTATGTAATGGATTTTGCTGACAAATTGGAATAAGGATTCTAGACATTTGGTTTCGAATGATGATATCGTGATAAATCAGGAGGAAATAGGTGAGAACATTCACCGCAAACAATGCTCTCCGATTCATTTCTTTCTTATATATACTTTTGGAAAAGAAAAACTATTTGTGTATAACATTGTTAATGCATAAGAGAGAAATGAGATTTTACTTTTTAGTAGTTTGCATGTAAGCAACAGTAAAACGTAGACAGTAAAAGAAATCAGAAAAGAGCAACGATATATAACTTTGTAGTGCGGGATCACTTTCGGTATAAATTTAATGTAAAATGATCACCCACGTCTGGACCACCGACACAGAAACTACTTGGACAGTTTGAGTGATTCGTTAACGGTATTTCGATGAATTTCGCATTTAAACGTCAAATATCGTGGTCGTTTTGTGACGTCGTAGTTTAAACGGACACAAACAATATGGAAGCATACGTAATCATAGCACGGCTATAAGTAACATTATAATTAGGGATAGGACAACAGCATATTCTTTTCATTGTTTTAACTCTCAAGTGTGTATCCGTGGATATCTTATATGCTTTTATATAGAGTGATGTGGTTCTCGGTTTAATAACTGTATCTAACTGTGTCGGATATATACTCGAGAGTCAAAACAATGAAAAGAATATGCTGTTGTCATAGTCGTATTTATTACTATAACTAGTGGCGTGTCAAAAGTATTACTTCCTAATTTTAGTTCCGCCCGAATTGATCAGAGGGGATTGTCAATTGCATTGTCATGATGACTTATACTGTCATGATCTGAAACTTTCATCTCTGTGTTAAAGATATTGACGGTGTGAGACTCATAGCCCTAATTATAATAATCAAAAAGAGCATACAGATGACAGATTCGATAAAAAAGATGATGGTTTAGAAATAAGCTGACTATTCTTATAATGCTTCTGATAAGTTGATTAGGGATTTGAAATTTACTTACATTGAGATAAAACTGGCGAAGCCAATGCGCACAGCAGCAACACAACAGGCCATATGATCTTCATCTTTGTTGCTTACACAGATTCGTCTACAATATGCGTTCATTTATATAGCAATTCTTGGTCATTTTGACATTTCGTGTTGATGCTTTGATCCACTTTTAAAGAGATCGTTTACACTGATCCTCGGGTTGATATAAACGTTGTTAGAATAATTCATTTTGAATGTTTTTTTTTTTGTTGTTTTTCAATTTAAAGTTCTTCAAAGTTCAAACTCGAATTTTGTTTGCATAATTCAGTAGATTATTTACAATTCCGTATTCTTTAAACTCGTCTGTGGATATTGTTTTCATCCAATTCTGTGTATGCCGTTTTAATTATGAGTTGCTTGTTTCTTTTCACTCAGTTCAAATGGCAGACATTTTTTTTTAACTTATTGGTAAGAAAGGTCAAGCATTTCAATTCAAACAATGGGCATTTTTAAATCAGCACAGATGTATTTTTTAATTGAAGACAGGTACGAAACACGTTTCCTTAAACATGTTTAATCTAGTCTAGCAAATAACCTGAACGTTGCCCGGTAGCAACTATTTGTAAGAATGAGATGTTTTATCTCAGTGTTCCTTTATTTTTTATAAATTTGAAATCTTTTAACCGTGTTTGTTTACTCATAGACAGTAAATTAACACAAATTGGGAATAAGACGGAATATCTGTATTTCTGGACAAACCTTCTGTCAATGATCCTCGTTACAGTTTCTTTCATTTCTTCAGTTGTCTCATGACGACAGCCTCTAAGGTTTTCCTTGAGCTTATGAAATAACTAAAATTCATAGGAAGCTAAGTTTAAACTACAGCCAAGGTTAAGAACTGTCTTGATCCCCATCTTGATCAAACGTCAACGTCTTTCTTTCTTTCTGATCTTCTCTGAGAATCCTTGAGACAAACTTCTCATAAATCTTCTGCATCTTCAGTTCTTCGCGAATAATTGTGTGTACATTTACTATAATGACATCAAACTGTGTACTTATTGTCTCTATAGCCACACGACGGTCCTTATCCATGAAATTCTTTATTTGGCCAATCAACTCTGATGTTCTGATTTCCTTACTCTTCCCACACCTATCATCATCTTCACAGACTCCCTATCTTCCTTGGATTTCTTATGTCACTCAACATCTGATATTCCATTCATGCAAGATGGTACAAAAACTGTATGAAGTATTTCATACGTTTCTGTGACATTTTTTCAAGTGTAAAATAGGATTTTATTACATATCATTCTTCTACAGTGTCTTCACGTCTTGGTTGCATTTTTGAAATTCACCAGCTGTTACAATCAGGCTTTAGTAGGGTGTCGGTATCGAAATCGGCAGAATTTGTACCTATTTTCCGATGCTAAAAACGATTCTTATAATTCCCTTTTTATTTATTTATTTTTTTAAGAGCTTAACCCTCCATTGCTGATACCAATGAACATATTATAAATCTGTATTAATTCTAAACTACCAGTGAAAAAAAACACCGTATATCACTCCCAACCCACCCATAAGTGTATTTATACGTTTTCGAAAATATATTCATAATATATGAGGTTTTACGGTAATCACAAACTTAAAAACAAGAACAACCTTACAGTTAAATATTTAGTTATTTCAAAAGGATCCGTATTGGAATCGGTAATTGTATCGGAATCAGAAAAGATATTCGAATCCTCCCAACACTAATATTCATATAGAATGGCTTTTGTAAAGTGAATTTGTTACACTTAAAAATAATAGCATTCGAGGTTTATTTCCCCTCAAAATATTGCAGCATTAAAAAGCAAATGGATAAGTTTCATGTAATTGTTATAAATATTGCTAATTAATCATATAAATGTTTAAACTACTTTTTCAATACACTCTTCGCATTCTTTAAATATTATTTTTGTTTTCTGCAACAAAGAAAATTGTTATAGTGTCATAGTAATCGATCCCAATTCCATGGCTAGAGGATAACTAGAGTTACTGGAACCATTTCAAACTCCCTTACATCATGAAGAGTGCGTCATGAGTTTGCTAAATAATCCACAATTCCATTCGCAAAAACTCTCGAAAGATAAAAATCCGGTTGATATATATTCGATGAATGTTTTCAAGAACATTTCTTATCAAAACGTAATAATCTCAAAGAGATTATAATAAACGAATTTCGATGTAGTAACAAAAAACAAAGTAATCAGTTTTTTATGTACTTTTTGTGTTTCGCTTATAATCAACAAAGAATTAAAAAAAAGTAGATGGCATCACGATTTTTGATAAGTTCAACAAATAGATGGATATTATTTCAGATATATTCAGTCATTGGGGACATGTTATATACGACATATTCACGTTTACACACCGGATCTTGTCAGATGACCGAAGTTAAGTAAAATTGAACCTGGTCAGTACTAAAATGGGTGACCATTTTGGAATTCTAGTTGCTGTATGTGCTCTCCGCTTATCTCGGCATTGTTTCGCGTTATGTAGCAATTCAACCTGCCACTGGATTCAAGCAATGCCAATTCAGGAGAGGAGTGGTTACGCAACCCTTGCCTCACAATTACATGCACCCCTACCTTTTGAGATTGAATGGAGGTATCATCATGAGGAAATGTTGAAAGTACGTGTCTCTGGTCACGAAGAATTGGATTTGATGCAAAGTTCTTTGCAAAAAATTGATTTCATAACTAGCAGAGTAAATTACATATTGTTCATTAATAATGGTGAAAACATATTGTTCATGTATTCAGAAAGAAAAGTGTACCAACTTCACCAGTATTTTGTATTTTGTACGGCATACCTTCAGTAAGTTTCCAGACTGTTTTGTACAGTCATTTAAAATTTTAAGACTCTTGAGAATTCAGTATAGTATTGCAATACATATAATGAGACCACTGACCTATTTTTACGATTTCAGATTTAAAATGAACAGCTACAACAGGAATAGAATACATCCTACTAAAGCCAAATTGTTACAGCTAGTGAATTTCAAAAATCCAATCTGAACGTGAGGACGTAAAGTCCTATTTAAAACTTGGAAAAAATGGCATAGAAACGTATGGGATGCTTCTGAAAGCTTTTGAATCATCTTGCATAAATCGAGCATCAGTTTCTGAGTGAGACAGGAAGTTAAAGGAAGGGAGGGAGCCTGTGATGGATTATGAGAGGTGCAGTATCAGTAAGTCAGAACACCAGAGCTGATTGACCAAATAAAAAATTTCATGGATAATGTCCGTTGTGCGTCTATAAAGACAATAAGTGAACGGTCTGATGTCAGTGTGGGAAATGTACCTGCAATTATCCATGAAGATGAGGAGGATTTACGCAAATTTGCCTCAAGGGTGCTCAGAGAAGATCAGAAAGAAATATTTTGCCATGACCAAGATAGGCATCAAGATAGTGCCTCACCCCTCTATAGTCCAGAACTTTCTCCATGTGACTTTTGGTTATTTCATAAACTCAAGGCAAATCTTAAGAGCTTATCGTTATGAGACAACCGAGGAGATGAAAGTGGCTGTGACGAAGGCCCTTGACACGATCAACAAGAAAAGTTTCATGAGGCCTTCCAGCAGTTGTTGGAACCGTAAAACATGTGCATAGCAACTGGAGGAGATTACTTCGAAAGCGACTAGAGTTTCATGTGTGTACTATTAATAAAAGTGCGCATACGGAAAAAAAATCCTGGAAATTTATTGAAGGCACCTCGTATTTTGTATAAAAATATTTTTCCTTCCTTGTTATTCATTACTGAACACTACCAAAACCACTTTTTACAAAAAACATAATAATATCAAAGAAAGTATAATTAATGAATTTCGCTGTAGTAACACAGAAAAATTAAACAGTTTTATGTTCCTTTTTATGTTTCGCTTATTATAATCAACATGTTCCTTTTTATGTTTCGCTTATTATAATCGACGGGGGATTCAATATCAAAGGGCAAAATTTATTCAACTTCTAATATTTAATTAATTGAATGCTATCCACTAAATATTCATCATATCCATATAGAATAACTTCTTCACATCCAAGACTTATATGGAATAACTACTCATCGAAAACTCTTCTGAACTTAAACACGATAATACACCAGTTAAAACATGACAACATTTATTGCGAGAAAAGTGTTTGCGTATACATGAGTTGCGTTTGTATTAATTATTAGCTCTGAGGAATTTGTTTCTTTTTGTTGACAACATTGACTGATAAAATTTCGTGCGCCAAGTGCCTTCTAGTTCGTCCATGCATTCCCGAATCGACATGAATCGACACGCCACACAACGAACAAATACCGTTGACTCGACATACACGTTCCCAAGCAGGACCGAACAACCTCGGCTATCGCCACACCACGATACGAAAATGCAATAACGCGAAACACGTCATCAAAGCAGTGTATTTCAAAACTATAATTCAATAACTTGATTGTTATTTCTTCTGTCTGTCACACCAATAATTTCCTGGGTAAGGTTGACACTGTTGTCCAAACTTCCAACTTCCAAACTTCTGTATACGTAACGCACCTTCTCTCAACTCCAAACGAACTTCTGCTAATTCACCGTATTTCTTCGAAATCTCACTTCAAAATGAACATCCCTCTAAAAAATCAACCTTCTTTTATCTCCAACCAGGAGCATCTCATTTGCATATCAGGTGGTCACATTGCAAGCATGTAAAGAGATCAGACAGCCATTTTTGTTTCTTTCTTCTTCATTCTTTTCATTCCACGACCGACCCGTTAAATTATGCACGCGTGCTAGTTAGGTAAGTCACACGTTTCCCTACACCACCCTGATCTCATGATCACACTTAGGGCAGAGAGGCAGTCCTCTTTGTCGGGTACTTCTTCGAAAATCGGGGGCAGCACTTCCTCATTACCATTTTCCTCATCTGTTCCACAGCCATGAGCGGAATTAATCCTTTGGGTGGCCCCAAACGTTCCTGTGGGTACGGTATTAACCATCCGTTATCAATCCACATCTGAAGTTCTTCTTCATATGCGGCCCTATTCTTCGTGGAAACTGCATACTCTGGGGAGGTGTTGCACAGCCGATCTGGTACCTGGCTCATAGTCCATTTCAACTTTGCAATCCACGCGTTTTCGTTGTCGTCAAACGTAGCACAGAAGTCCTTTTCTTCAATAGACATGGCTGCACAAACTTTCCCTTCTCCAAGCATTACACCTCTGGTCACTGTGATTATGACACCTCCTAGTGCTTGTAATGCATCAATTCCAATCAACATGTCATAGCCAAGGTGTTTTTCTTGCATCACCAGAATGTCAACTTTAGCTGTGTCACCCTTCTCAGTACAGATCGTGACTGTCCCTTCACCACAACATGCTCGGGACAAGTCATTGATTGTCATTATACCGACTGGTTGCTCCCGCCACATCTGACAGTAATGCGCACTAACTATAGACCGGGAACACCCATTATCTATGAGTGCTGAACACTGCATATCGTCAATTTTAACGGCAATGATCGGTAATCCTGTGTTTATTGGTTGGCAAGGGGCAAGGGTGGCGATAGTACCTTGCCCCCAACGTCGTTTCCCATGTGCCCATACTTATTGCAGCGATAGAATTGTACTGTTCTCTGTGCTCGTGGATATATACACCTCCTATCACTCCGGTACTCCTTAGCAAAATGATTGGCCTCCCCACATTTATAGCACACTGGACCTACACGCTTATTACTACCTGGGAGAGAATCTACATTGCTTCCATGCGTTTCGACTGTTGCATGTTGAATACTAGTTGCTGCTGCAATTGGCTCCTGTTCCTTACAGATGTTTCGAGCTCGGGCTAATAACTCGTCTGTTGTCAATTCATCAATTCGTGACGATGCCCGCAACAGTTTGCTGACCTCCTCAGGTAAGCCTACTAAAAAAGCACATCTTAATATCTTATCGTTGACCCCACCAAATGGTACCGACAACTTTCGTAGATCGACTAGGTACACGTCAACCGTTTTCTTGGGGTGAAGTCGCCGGCTCGTGAACTGTTGCCATGCAACAAAGGGATTTGTACCAAACGCTGTATACAGGCTGTGTTTTATTGTATCCCAGTCTGGTTCATCCCCGAGTTGCTGGTAGACTGCATAGGCCCCTCTAGTTAATATCAGAGGAATGACTGTGGCTGGTTCTTTAATTATGCACAGTGTACAGATCTTCTCAGCCTTTTCAACATATTCGACGACAGACGGTCCAGTGGTAGATCCGTCAAACTCAGGTACCTGAGAGCAGACATATAGATGAAGTTGCAGGGACTCGTGCAGTGGTGAAAACCAACATCGCCATCCACTTGCAGGTCAGGATGTATTCGGAGACCACCCACAAAACTGAACGATTATGTCAGTGATGCTAAGTAAAATTGAGAGATGTAATATATTGGGCAGAGTTACTTCGATTACACGACTAGCCCTTTACAAACAGAGGGCGTAGCCGCTTTTTTTTTTCGATGTTTTATTATTGCGAATAAACGGGCTAGGCGCGGCCAGTTTGGAGGCGACCATAACGCTCTATGATATAACCAGAAGAGTTTGGCTTGATGTGTTTTATTAATGCTGTGTGTTCTAGAAAGAACACATTAATTCACAAACCAAAAACGGTTCGATTATAACATGATTCAAAATGGCGACCAATCTGGTGTATTCTATACAGAACTATGATAACAGATGAACCACCTGACGCTTGTTATTCTCATAACACAGAGTTCTTAATGTTGGCATAAAAGTGGGATTGATCACTGAACCACACCCAATTACGACAATTACGACATAATAATAGTTTACAAAAATTGGAGAATAAAAACCATCATAATATCATCATTAGAGATCACTCACAGGCAAAAACATGTAGTGTTCCATGGATTTCAGTATTTTCTGCTATTTTCAATAAACATTGTAATTCAATAATTGTCATCACAACTGTCGTTTACTATTGATTCGTGCATTGTTAGAATAATTAATATTGAATGTTTTTTTTTAAATTGAAGATTTGGCAAAGTCGAAGCTCGAACCCTGTTTTCATAATTCAATAGATTCGTTACCATTCCGCGTTCATTAAGCTCGCCTGTGGATATTTAACCCTTTTTCTCCTTTTTACTGACCGTCACTGTCCTCTAAAATTATTCACAAGCCAAATCTCTTCGATTATGTTATGTTTCAAGATGGCGACCTACCCGATATATAATTTATGCAAGTACGTAATCATCGAAGCCCGTTATTTGGCGACTGTGATGACCAGAACACTAATTTCTTGCTGTCGGCATGCCCTGTGAATGTAAACCACACACAAATTGGATGTTAATAACAATTTTTAAAAAATTAAAGCAAAATTCAAATTAAAACTAATCATTCGAACTACTGTTCAGTACCATTTTCATGTTTCAATCGATGTAACCTCTGACCTTTTTAGGCGTATTTTGTCGAACTCGCGATTGTTTCTGTTGAACTCGGGAATTTGGACGGAATTTCGAATAGGACCCTTTACTTATTTCACAGGGGTAGCATGCTCTTGTTCCATCAGCCATGACTGGATATAAGTCCTAAGTAATTCGCAATTGTATTTTCCGGTCGCCCACGCTGAAAATTGAACCTTCACCCTTCAGGAGAATATCACTTTTACAATTGTGTTTTCCAAGTAATCTAACCACTGCTCCACGGATCCTTAGCAGTCTTCACACATCATTGTTAGTGGTCGCTCACTGGAAAAAACAAGTTTTTTATGACGTCAGAGTGACAAAATGTCTCTTCGAATTTTCAGTAATTTTCGTTCTGACAAAGGCTGTTTACTATTGATTGGTGCATTGTTAACATATTTAATTTTGAATGTTTTCTTTTGAAAGTTCACCAAAGTTCAAACTCGAATTTTATTTGCATGATGCAGTGGATTAGTTACAATTTCGTAATTTTTCACTTGTGGATATTTTTTGTTATTGGTAGAAAAGGTCAAACATTTTAATTCAAACATTTGACATTTTAAATAAGCCCAGATGTGGATTAAATGAAAACTAAATACAGGTCAAAAACACGTTTTCTATAAACATATTTTAATTAGACAAGCGCATGATTTCGGCGTCGCTCAGGAGAAATGATTTGATTGTATGCGGCATTTTTACAAGTTTTAGTAATTTTTATGAAGTGTATGTTTACTATAGCAAATTAGTACACAATTAAGATATGTGATTTTCGTTGGTATTTATAGAGAAACCTTACACTCCCTAAGGGCTATTTTACATAGGCATCACCACTTATCAAGGCCAAGAGGCCACTCGAGAATAAGGGTTAACGAGTGTACAGTAGAAATTGGGCAATATAGTAATCGTTAGTAATGGAAATTCGTTAAGTTTGTTGACAAGTGGGACGGCTCATCAAGAACTTGTTTACGTTAGACTTGAAGACAACCATATTGTAGTCAAATGGAAAGCAGGAAAACGGAAGACAATTCCACATGCGTGCAGTTCTAAGAAAGAAGCTTTATGCATGGAATCTATGTTTAGGTTTAGGCATAGGTAACAAGTTGGGGGAATTATTGATAGTGTTTCTTGTAAAAGTTTGTCGAGAGGGGACCATAGACTGAAGCTCAGTCAAACACTTTCTATGAAAACAACGATACAGCAGAGGCAAACTCGCAACATCTCTTCTGTGAGATAGAGGTTACAGGGAAGAGAAAAGGATATCTCCTACGAGACTACGAAGTCTATTTTGAACTCTATCAATGCAGGACAAGGCAGAGCTATAATAAATATTATCTCTTGCTCCCCAAAAGTTCTCAAACTACCATCACCAATGATTGGTGACCGGTAAATATTCTTTTTAACAGTTTTTCCGAACAGATTCTTAGTTCTCGTGCAATTATTGATAACCGTACTTTTGTTCATCTTCCGTATCCCATTAAGCTCTCTAGCAAGTTTCATGTATTTGCTCATTTATTTATTTCTCCTTCGGCTTCATACTCTGATCAGCTACTATTTTGGCAGGCTTCTCCTTTTTATTGATTTTAATTTCCGCCTTCACTTTTCCAATATTAACCCCGGCATGTGCTTGTGCCATATTTTTGTTTGTTCAAAGTGCAGTAGTTTGCACAATTTCCAATAAACTACTCTCTGCACATAATTCCTCGTCCGATATTCATTCTAGTCAGATTGAGTCGTCTTCTTCTGATGAAATGTCCATGCTCACAGCTATGCTAGTATACCAGTATCCTATTCAGAGTTTAATAGGCGTAAAGAACACTTTCTTGTCATTAAAACTCTACGACCAAACAAGTCATTAGCCCGGATAAAAGTTCATGGGAAGGATAGAACATACTAAAAAAATAAAAATAAAAGAATTTGTATAAAATCACCAGAATTACGTCGACAAAATGTTATTCATATTCATGACAGAGAAAAATTTGTCAAATTTCGCCGTTGCCACTCATGATTTCTTTAGAAACGAAATTCCTAAAAATAATTGATTAAATCGATGAAAAGCGGTGTACTCTTTTCGGATTAACCAGATCTTCAATCTCTATCTGCCCAAGGTTATATGACCCAAACCAAAAGCAGATATCTCTTTAGATCGATTATTTCTATGAGAAGGTTATCATAACACAAGGTTGTAAACGAATCTTCAATATTTTACAGTCAGTATTAGAGCATGATGGTAAATACTGCGTAAAAGATTAGTTTTGATTTGTTAATATTATTCAAGACTCTAAGGTAATTAATGCATTTATGTGCTCTCATGATATTAGTAACCTATTCACTAATGTTTCTATTTTAGGAAAACTAGATATCTGTGCTGAGTTTTTTTTTTATTCCGTAGCCAGTTATCGCCCTCTTCCGATTCCAGAAAGTATATTCGTTGAGTTGATAGAATTTGCCAATACAACTGTTGAATTTAATTTTAACGATGCAATGTATAGGCAAATAGATGCGGTATCCATGGGCCCAGTACTGGAGATAATCATTTATACCATTCACTGGACAAAGCGGGGGAAGGCAGAGCGGTAGCTCTAGATATATCTAAGGATTTTGACAGGGTATGGCATGAGGGTCTCCTCAGTAAAATCAGATCATACGGTATCACTGGTAGAATACTTAACATAATTAAATCCTTCGTAGATAAGAGAAAAATCCAGGTAGTCCTCGACGGTCGCACATCTAAACAATATGATATAAATGCGGGAGTGCCCCAGGGTTCTATCCTTGGACCTCTATTGTTCCTGATATTCATAAATGACCTCCCCGACAACATTGCCTCTGAGATGGGTATATATGCTGATGACACTACACTCTATGGCAGACACGACAGGAAGACGAATGAACACATTTCTAAAAAAATGGCAGAAACACTAGAGGAAGACCTCCAATCTGTAGTGGAATGGGGACAAAAGTGGTTGGTCGCGTTCAATGCTGCCAAGACTAAACTAGTTTCATTCAATAATTACAAGAAACCCTCTCTACCACCCATAGCAATGGCCAACGACGCTTTATCTGAGAGTCCATCTTTCAAACTCCTTGGCCTAACGTTCACAGGAAACATGAGTTGGAACAATTACATTGAAGGCATTGCCAGGGCTGCTGCAAGAAAGGTAGGCTCTCTCTACCGTGCTAGAAAACTACTAACACCCGAAAGTATCCTGTACCTCTATAAGGCCACCATTCGCCCATGTATGGAGTATTGCTGCCACATCTGGGCTGGTGCATCTGCTACTAGTCTCTCGCTCCTTGACAAGGTTCAAAAGAGAGTCGCAAACCTGATAGGCCCTGAACTGGCATCTAAGCTTCAGCCTCTGTCCCATCGACGAAATGTTGCATCCCTCTGCCTTTTCTACAAGTATTTTAGTGGTGAATGCTCTGACGAACTGCAATCACTTGTGCCCCCACGACGCGAGCACCCTCGACAAACCCGACAGGCTACTAGATCCCACCCCCACACTGTAGAGGTCCCTAGATGTAAAAGATCTTTTTACTCCAATAGTTTCTTCCCCAGAACCGCAAGACTCTGGAATTCCATTCCAGGTCCCTGCTTCCCCAACAGTACTGACGTGCAGAAGTTCAAGTGTAACGTGAACCGACACCTTGCTGCCCAAATCCCTACATAGTACCCCAGTAGTTGTTGCCCCTGATAGTAGCCCCCTACACCAAAGTGGCAATTTGCCCTGTTTGGGGTGAAAATGTAATAAAAAAAAAAATATAGAACATTTTAGTGAATTTCTATGATAAACAATTATTATCTAGACCCATAAAACATCTAGTATACTTTCGACATGTAAATGATAAAGCGGGGGGGGGCAAATAAATTCTTCTTACCTAATGACATTCATCTCGCGTTAAAAACGGAGAGCATAATTCTACCTTAGGTTCCCCCAAAACTTTTATTATTTATTAGTTACTTTTATTAGTTACTTTGCATCAATCCACCATAAACCTACGTCTATGTGACTATATAAGCAGGGATTAATTTTGCACTATCGAACGAAAGTTTAATTTAATTTGGAGCCTAACACATGCTCTTATGATCTGTTCAAAATTAACATTGAATGAAGAACTGAGAATAATTACCAACACTCTATTCAACAATCGGTATCATCTTAATATAATTAAGAAAGCCATTAAAAGGAAAATAACTAATGTTATTTCTTTCCAAATAAAACTCAATACGGTGACTAAATATCCAAATTTACATTCGTTTTCCTTGGTTAGGTGAGTGAGAACTCGCTAGGAAAATCAGCTGAACAGTTGAAAATGCTATTTTGTATCTAATGTATGTGTTGTCTTTGCAAAACCGTTAATGACATTTTAAAAATATGTTCTATCCTTCCAATATAATAATAATAATAATAATGTAAGTTATCACTTGAAACCGACTACGCTGGTAGAACGGCGTTGATATTGTATAGTAGAGTCCAACAACACCAATTTATCAAAATCAGAAATGGGGCATACCACCCAAGTTGTTTTTTTTATAACGGACCATTTGCTTAACGCGTCATGCACAACGAAATTCAGCATTGACTCTATTTGCATTCTGAGTCATGCTCATTCAAAGCATAATTTGAAAATCTTGGCGACTATTCACGTTCGTTTATAGACACCCGCCCGTTGTAAACAGAAGAAATGTCTCTTAGGTTTGAACATGATTAACCTCTAAGATTTTTTACGATTGTACAAAGATTATAACGCTGCTGTATTTTACACACACACACGCACACACACACACACACACACATATACATATATATATATATATATATATATATATATATATATATATATATATATATATATATATATAGTTACTCTTATTTGATGTTTCCCTTTAATAAATCATAACTTTAGATAAAATATATTTCCCTGTTTTTTTTTTAACTTAATAAAAAAAATCTCTCTATTCAGCTCTTGAGGAGTGAGAGCGAAACCAGTCAGCTAACCTTTTCTCTCTTTTAATCATGACCATTAAAAAAACGTTTTCCCTTTATAACTTCGATATATATATGCACACACACACACACTGACAAACGCATATATATATATATATATATATATATATATATATATATATATATATATTATTTTTAAAAACAGTAATCTACGGACACGCGTGTTTCAGATACCTGCTCCTCATCAGTGTAGCTTTACTGTTGGTAGGATTCGAACCTTGGACCTTATGTATATCAGTCCAGCGCCCTAATCCACTCCGCTATGTTTCCATAGACGATTTACTGCTTCGTTTTTATCGTTCATCTGTTTAAGTGGTTCTGTTTTGATTTTTTAAACGATAGTAATGTTTATGTCTCCGCCTCGGAGAACCGGTGTTTTTTCTTAAAAAGTCGCCCATTTTTTATTTGGACGTATTTTTTATTTATTTATTTTTTATTTATTTATTTATTATTTTTTATTTATTTATTTATTATTTAAAAAAAGGAATCTACGGACACGCGTGTTTAGGAGCCCAACTCTTCAACAGCGTAGCTTGACTGTTGGTAGGATTCGAACCTTGGACCTTATGTATTTCAGTCCATATATATATATATATATATATGTATAAAATACATTACTAGCAAGTTAAAATAGTGTGTTCAGTTGAGAACTTGGAAACCTAATTTGTGTTGATCTTCCAAGTTCCATGCTGCCTCATAAAACGTTGGAGATAAACATATTCGATCGCTTAACATTCTACGTTATTCTTTGATACGTTTGTTTTCACAAATAACTTTGTTGCTTGTCCAGAATTTCCCTAATATTAAAAAAGAACAAAAATATATATTAGGACAGAAAGTATCATGCAGCAAACATGACGTCAATTGATCAGGCATTTTTTTAAAGAAGAATATCATATTTTGTGCAAAACGAACAGCGACGATATCGCGACGCCATCTTGAAAGCAGGCTAAAAGACATTTTAGAAAGCCATTCAAATCACGGACACATTGGAAAACTCAATTTTGCTTTAAAGTGAGTTTCTTTAAGAAATAAAACAACCTGACTAATTTACGTGATTTTTGGAATATGATATTTTCCTTCCATCATGGTTACTTCATCATATATATTTTATTTTGTTTTTGTTTTTTCATGTAGTTGGAATTGTGAAAAACAATATAGCTCATTTTATAGTCAACTTGCATTGATCTGGAAAAAAGGTGAAAGGCAGATAACTCTATTTGCACACTTAAATCTAAGGGAGATAACTATATAGGTAAAAAAATTCACCAAAGTGAGAGAATAATAATAATTCAATCTATTTTTTTACGCTTTCCTTGTGCAATGAATGATAATTAAAAAGAAACAAAGCCTGCAGACGGAGTTTTTATTAACGAAATTTGCAACAAATTCTTGATAACATTAATAATAAAGAATGAAACCATTAGAAACAGCAAAACAAAAAACAAAAAACATGTGGCTACTTTTTTCGACTACTTAAAAAAAGAAAGAAAGGAAGAAAGAAATAAGTAGTCTGTAAGTTTACAAAAAACAACAGGAAACTGGGCACTTGTGAATTACTGTCACGACTCACGGGAGAACGTTTTTGCCGCTTCTACAGAATTGGTATTAAATTTTATAGTCGATAAATGGAGTTTTCAGATAAAAAAAACAATGGTTTCAACTGATTTTTTTTTGTCAATTCTAATAAGTTACAATGGTGATTGGTGGTTTCCAAATTATGGAGTCGACATTACCTTAATATTACTGAATTATTAAACAAAACAATTTTAATCGTGTTAGCAGGTGAAAAATTGCCGCCATCTAGTGTAAATCAAAACGAAAAATTAACACCCCCCGCCATCTTTGAACCCTCCTGTGTCTTACGATCTTTTTCATCAAATTCTATTTCTTTTCTTTTTTTTTTACATGGTAGTCACCACTTATCAAGGCCCGGAAGCCACTTGGGGATAAGGGTTATTGCGTGTACAGTAATCAATTGGATAATATCCTAGTAATCGTTAGTAATGGAGTTTTGATGAAGTGTCCTACGTAAGGGGGCGGTTTATCAGGAATTTGTTTATGTTGGACTTGAAGATATCCAAGTTGTAGTCAGGTGGGAACAGGCAAATGGAAGAGAGTTCCACAGGCGTGCACTTCTAAGAAACTAGCTTTGTTCAGGGAATCTACGTTTTGATTTAAGCACAGATAAAGAGTGGGAAAAATTACTGACAGCGGTTTCAGTGAGACAGGTGTTTTTCGTGAAAGATTGGCGAGGGGAGCCAGAAATTGGAGCTCAGACGAGCACTTGCCTTGGAAATCACGATAAAACAAAGACAGGCTCGAAACAACATCTCTTCTGTGGGAGAGATGTTGTAAGGAAGAGAAAAGGGCATCCCCCACATAGCCACGAAGTCTGTTTTGTATTCTGTCAAGGCAAGATAGGCTGTTTTTAGCAGCTCCTGCCCAGATGTGGCAGCAGTACTCCATCCTTGGAAATACTTGGCTTTTATACACGTAGAGAATTGCATCAGCAGTGAGATATCTTCTGGAGCGGTAGAAGGATCCTACCATTTTTCCAGCGACCTTGGCAACAGACTTGATGTACGTGTTCCATTTCAGGTCAGGAATAAAGGTCACTCCCAGAAGCTTATCAAAACATGGCGCCCCTCCCCTAGACAATTTCAATTGATGCCAGATAGGGATCACAGCGTTGATGATGTAAAGATAGGAGCTTGGATTTAGATGCATTAAAAGTAACCAGCCACCTCTTCCCCCACTGTACCACGTGCCCAAGGTCAGAGGAGAGAGAATCAGAGAGCTCGTTGTCATTTACCGCCTTTAATGTGTTGCCACAGATGGTCGTGTCATCAGCATAGATGTCAACAAATGATTTAAGTATGTGCTTTGGGAGATCATTGATGTAGATCAGGAAGAGAGTTGGGCTCAGTATGGACCCTTGAGAGACTCCATCAGTAATACGGTGGGCCGCTGATTTCTGCCCATCAACGACTACTCTTATGAGCCTATCAGAGAGAAATGATTTAATAATTGAGAAAACATTTCCAGATATACCGTAGAAAGGGAGATGATGACTTATCACCTGAATTCTTAAATACAGGGCATACTGATGAGGTTTTCCAGGGTGTTGGGAAGCACTTCTCAAGGCAACGCTTAAACAGTTTTGTAAGTATGGGGGCTAGTTCTGCTTGAAGCTTTTTCAACACTATAATTGGAATGCCGTCAGGGCCAGTTGCTTTACTGGAATCAAGGTTCTTGATTAGTTTGGCGACCTCACGAACAGATATTTGTATGTTGCATAGTATACTTATATATCTGTTATAAGAGGAAATACGGGGAGTTGATGGTCTTCGTCGCACAGGGTAGAATTAGCTGCAAAGTTCTTGGCAAATAGTTTGGCCTTGTCTGATGCTGACGAGATGACCTCAGGTCCATTGATAATGGTTGGAATAGAATGCACGCTTCTGTTCAGGATCCTATTTGCTATTTGCCAAACTGGCGGGAACCAAGCCGCTGCTCAGCTACTTTGGATTTAACGGACTGAGCATGCATATAGCTCTCTTGCATTTTTATTACTCTTTTACAGTGGTTACTGGCAGTCCTGAAGGCAGCTTTAGTCTCTGTACATCTATTATGTTGGTAGCTATGGAAAAAGTGATTTCTGTGCGCGATGGCAGCAGTACATTCTGGGGAGAACCATGGCTGGCTGTTAGGTTTTTGTTGGAATTATTTTGATGGTATGAATCGGCCTATGCCTACAATTAACCATTCGGTCAGGTCTGATACTAGAAAGGACACATCATTTTTAAACATGGAATGCAGAGGTAGATCAGATATAAATGTACGGAAGCTATCCCAGTCAGCCAGAGAGTATCGATATACAGTACCCTGGAGATTATTAAATATATTATATTAATAAATAGTGTATTAAATAATTTACTACCTTATCGATTTTCGTATTTTGTTTTTATATAATCATCTTAAAAATACGAGGAATACGTGGATACTATTGTTTACATGTGCAATTCAGTTTTACGATTTCTGAAATTTCGTCCCAATAGTGTAGAAACGCCTTTCAAAAAAATTCAATAAAATGACATGAAATAAAACATTAATTATTTAAACATTTATGGAATTAAAATAAAATTAAGAAAGGAAAAGTTTTCTTAAATGTATTTTTACACAAAATAAATAAAATTTGTTAAAGTGTGTGCCTTTTCAAATTTATAAATAATTATAACTAGTTTAAAAATTTTCACTTTTCGTAACAAAGTGAAAATTCTGAAAATTACGTAGCAAATAAAATATAAATAATCATTAAAATCATTATCGCTACCCCTGTTCTTTCGAAATTGCGTTGTCTCCCCCTGATTTGCGCTCTGCAAGCTTAAACAAAAAAAAAAAGTTCTCCTGTGACAGTAATGACCATGCGAGAATAGTTGTAAAGGAATTGTAATTTTTATTAAACAAAACTATTTATTAAAAAAATAAGGTTAATTTATTTTGGACCTTATACAAATTTGCACTTTTTAATGTAACAAATTGAGACGCGGCTACTTTTTTTTGCTGTTTCGACTACTCTTTTTATTAAAAACATAAACGTGTTTATTCAACTCGGCACTTATGCAGGCAATTAAAAGTAAAGAAAATACAGAAAAGTATTATGATGCACGTACTCGTTACAGAAAAGTGTCATATTCCAAAAATTGCGTAATGTGGTCAAGTAGTTTTTGCTTTAATTTTAAAAGAATCAAATTTTACGACTAAGCGAGTCGTAGCGTTTTCGTCGGGCATGATTACATCTGATGAAATAAAAAGGGAGAAACACCTCAAATCGAAGTGTTAAAATCAGCCTTATGTTCAATACAGCTTAGTAATTACATCGTAAATGTTTTTATTCTTTGCTTGTTTTTTTTTTAAGATCAAGATTTATTAAAAGAAGAAAGGTAGTCGTACTTTTCTTTTCTTACAATTTCTCGAAGTTGCGTTGCTTTTAGCGTCCTATATTCTAACCTGAAAAAATTGAACGAATATTTTATTAAAATGGAGTTATTTTCCTAAGATAATGACGAATAATATGTCAGTTTTTGGAGCTTTGGGGAGGGTTTAGTGTTCCATTTGTTACCATTATTTCCAGGTTCATTCTAACCTGGAGCAGTATCACCTATGATCGTCTCAAATATTCATTAAACAAAATTTGTCCTGAACACAACCATCAGTTGCCCAGTCACCCTTAAACAAGATGTTCCCATACTTCGAAACCAATCTTTCTATAATCTTTCTAGCAGTTTTTCTGCTTACTCTCTTTATTCTAACCTGGTCTTGAATTGAATTGAATTGAATGGCTCTCGTATTGGGGGAGCACCATGTTTGGACAAGCTTCTGGAAATGACCTTCACTCCTGATCTAAAATGGAACATATACATCAAATTTGTTCCCAAGATCGATGGAAAAATCGTTGGATTATTCTATCGCTCCAGTAGGAATCTCGCTGCCAATGCAATCCTGTGTCTATATAGGAGCCAAGTACGTCCTAAAATAGAGTACTCTCGCCACATCTTGTCAGGAGCTGCTCAGATCTCCCAATCCTACTTTGATAGAATTCAAAACCGGCTTCGCAACCTAGTAGATAATACTCTTTTCTCTTCTCTGCAACCTCTTTTCCACTATCTGTCTATCGTTATACAAGTGCTTGTCTTGGCAAGTGTTTGGCAAGTGCATGGCAAGTGCTTGTCTGAGCTCCAATCTATAGGTCTCCCCTTTCCGGACATTCATTCCCTTCAAAACAACAACAGCAAAAAACAAAACCAAAACAACACTCGACTAGCTACATCCATTATCAATAACTAAGTAAGCAAGAAATAATATAAACAATGGAACTAGGAAAGGATAATCTTCTTCCAGTTATAGGGACGATATCTCTCATGTTTGCGTTCTGTTTATTTGCTATAGTTAACAAGCACTCCGATCTAAAACTGTTTAAATAACTCAAAAACTTTCCCGGGAAACGAATCATATATAGAAAATTAACAATAATACACCCAAACTATGAGCACCAGGAATATTTTTTGAAAAATATATCCTAGTTAAAAAAACAAACAAAAACAAACAAACAAACAAAAAAAAACGTAGTATTAGTACTTGGAGAGCTCAAGCTTTATCCAGAAATTCCAATGATTACTCTATTTCCCAAATTGTGTTTATTTATTATCTATAAAAAAACATACGCTTAAAATGAGAAATGTTTAAATAATGGTATGAAAATCGACGAAAACTGTGAAATTCGTCATATATGCAACGTGGAGCAAAATTTTCTAGTCAATAAAAAAAAATAAAAAATAAAAAAAAAATGTTTAATTGAACGTGGTTCATAACTTTTTTTCAATTTTTCAAACTTAATACATATCTGTGCTTATTTAAAGATGTAAATAAATAATAAAACTACGTGAGCTTTCTTACTAATAAGTAAAACAAAACGTATTATTAGCTGTAGGACTCGGAGAGCACACGCTTTCTCCAGCAATCTCAACGATGACTTTAATTCCTGAATTGTGCTTACGTATTGTCTTTTTTTTTTTTTTTAAAATTTTTTTTATTACGTTTTCACCCCAAACAAGGCAAATTGCCACTTTGGTGTAGGGGACTACTATCAGGGGCAACAACTACTGGGGTACTATGTAGGGATTTGGGCAGCAAGGTGTCGGTTCACGTTACACTTGAACTTCTGCACGTCAGTTCTGTTGGGGAAGCAGGGACCTGGAATGGAATTCCAGAGTCTAGCGGTTCTGGGGAAGAAACTATTGGAGTAAAAAGATCTTTTACATCTAGGGATCTCTACAGTGTGGGGGTGGGATTTAGCAGCCTGTCGGGTTTGTCGAGGGTGCTCACGTCGTGGGGGCACAAGTGATTGCAGTTCGTCAGAGCATTCACCACTAAAATACTTGTAGAAAAGGCAGAGGGATGCAACATTTCGTCGATGGGACAGAGGCTGAAGCTTAGATGCCAGTTCAGGGCCTATCAGGTTTGCGACTCTCTTTTGAACCTTGTCAAGGAGCGAGAGACTAGTAGCAGATGCACCAGCCCAGATGTGGCAGCAATACTTCATACATGGGCGAATGGTGGCCTTATAGAGGTACAGGATACTTTCGGGTGTTAGTAGTTGTCTACACGGTAGAGAGAGCCCACCTTTCTTGCAGCGGCCCTGGCAATGCCTTCAATGTAATTGTTCCAACTCATGTTTCCTGTGAACGTTAGGCCAAGGAGTTTGAAAGATGGACTCTCAGATAAAGAGTCGTTGGCTATTGCTATGGGTGGTAGAGAGGGTTTATTGTAATTATTGAATGAAACTAGTTTAGTCTTGGCAGCATTGAACGCGACCAACCACTTTTGTCCCCATTCCACTACAGATTGGAGGTCTTCCTCTAGTGTTTCTGCCATTTCTTTAGAAATGTGTTCATTCGTCTTCCTGTCGTGCCTGCCATAGAGTGTAGTGTCATCAGCATATATACCCATCTCAGAGGCAATGTTGTCGGGGAGGTCATTTATGAATATCAGGAACAATAGAGGTCCAAGGATAGAACCCTGGGGCACCCCCGCATTTATATCATATTGTTTAGATGTACGACCGTCGAGGACAACCTGGATTTTTCTCTTATCTAAGAAGGATTTAATTATGTTAAGTATTTTACCAGTGATATCGTATGATCTGATTTTACTGAGGAGACCCTCATGCCATACCCTGTCAAAAGCCTTAGATATATCTAGAGCGGTAGCTCTGCCCTACACCGCTTTGTCCAGTGAATGGTATATACGTTCAGAGATTACAGTTAGGATGTCTGCTGTGGAACCGGCTTGTCTAAATCCATATTGTCAGTCAGTAGTTTAGCATCTGTAAGATGATGGACTAGAGCATGGTTAATTATGGTCTCAAATATTTTGGCAAAAAGTGGGAGGAGGCTAATGGGGCGATAATTTGATGGGTCTGTCCTTTCGCCAGAATTCTTGAATACTGGTACAACAGAAGCAGTTTTCCAACAGCCCGGAAAACAAGCTTCATTAAGGCCTTTGTTGTAGAGTTTGGAGAGAACTGGAGCTACTTCGGCTGAGCACTTTTTTAATAGCACAGCTGGGATAAGATCGGGTCCACATGCTTTTGAGGTGTCAAGGTTTTTTATGATAGCATGCACCTGAGCAGCGGTGATTTTCAGATCGTCTAGTGTGGCGTCTGTCCGCATAGGAAAGTCAGGTAGGGGGTGGTTGGAAGGGTCCAGTGGGGAGTTTGAGGCAAACTGACTGGCAAGTATGTTAGCCTTGTCGGTTGTTAAGGAGACAACCTCGTGATTGTTGGTTAGTGGGGGAATTGATTATTGCCCATTATTTACTACACTGTTGTAGATTTTCCAGAAGTCTCGAGTTCCTAGTTTTTGTGCTTCGATGCGCTTTTTAGTGGTTTCCGTAAATTCTCTCTTAGCTGTCGCTATTTCTTTCTTAACGTTATTTCTAGCTTCTATATACTTCAGTCTGTTTGAACTGGACTGATGTCGGTTAAACCTACGGTATGCATGTTGCTTTTGAGCAATGGCAGTTGCACAAGTTGACGTAAACCATTGGGGAGAGTGGGGCTTACTATAAAATTTCCGCATGGGAACATGCGCTTCGATTGCAGTTTTGAACCAGTCAGTGGTCTCGTTTGCACATTGTTCAGCAGGAAGAGAGAAAATATTTTTCCATGGAGCATCTCTAATTAGTTCCGTGATGGCTTCCCAGTCAGCCTTATTATAATATCTCGTTGTTTTGAGCACTGGCTCTTCAGTTTTGGGTCTAGAGTTTAGGGCGATTTCAACCATTATCACTGCATGATCAGCGTTCCCGAGTGGGCTGTGGGCCTTCGTTATGCAGTCATCGGGAACTGTGGTCAAAAACAGATCTAGAAGTGATGCGTGTTGTTCTTCCTGGTCAGGGAAACGGGTTGGAAACGTAACAATTTGTGATAGGGAGTGAGATATAGCGAAGCTATGGGTTGTGCTGCCCGCTGCATCTGTGTGAGTAGAGAATCCAAGCCAGTTTTTGTGGTGGACATTAAAGTCACCAAATACATGTATTTGTGCGCTAGTGTCGAGGGGCAGTGCCGTGTCTATGCTGTCAGATACTTTGTTTATTATGGAGCAGTCCTGAGTCGAGGGAGAGCGGTAGAGAAAATAATAGTAGCTAATATAGAAAAACATATTTATTGTCTATAGGAAAACATGTTTATTGGTTATAGAAAGACATTTTTATTGTTCATAGGAAAACATGTTTATTGTTTAAAGGAAAACACATTGTCTGCAGGAAAATATGTTTATTGTTTATAGGCAAAATGTTTATTGTCTGTGGGAAAACATATTTATTGTTTACAGGAAAACATGTTTATTTTCTATAGGAAAACATTTTTATTGTTTATAGGAAGACATATTTATTGACTATAGGAAAACATGTTTATTGTTTATAGGAGAATATATGCATTGTCTATAGAACAACATGTTACTTGTTTATAGGAAAACAGATTCATTGTCTATAGGAAAACATGTTTATTATTTATGGGAAAACATTTTATTGTCTGAAGGAATATGTTTATTGTTTCGAGGACAAAATTTTATTGTCTATAGGAAAACATGTTTATTGTTTATAAGAAAACATGTTTATTGTTTCTAGGAAAACATGTTTTATTGTCTATAGGAAAACATATTATTTATAGGAAAGCATATTTATTGCTAATTGGAAAACATGTTTATTGTTTATAGGAAAACATTTTATTGTTTATAGGAAAACATTTTATTGCTTATAGGAAAACATGTTTATTGTATATAGAAGCACATTTTTTATATTTCATAAGAAAACATGTTTATTATTTATAGGAAAACATGTTCATTTGCTATAGGAAAATACGTTTATTGTTAAGCGGAAAACATATTGTCTATATAGAAAACAGTTTATTGTTTATAATAAAATATTATGTCTATAGGAAAACACAGTTTATTATTTAAAGGAAAAAATTATTTTCTATAGGAAAACATGGTTATTGTTTATAGAAAAATATTTTATTTTTCTATAGATAAACCTATTTATTGTTCATAGAAAAACGTATTTATTGTCTATAAGAGAATGTTTATTCTTTATAGGAAAACATATTTATTTTTTATAGAAAAATATTGTATTGTCTTTAGGAAAATATGTTTATTGTCTTTAGGAAAAATTTTTATTGTTTAAAAGGAAACATGTTTATTGTTTAAAGAAATACATTTTTATTGAGAAACATGTTTATTGTTTATGAGAATTTGTTTATTGTTTAAAGGGAAAATTTTTATTGAGTACAGGAAAACATATTTATAGGAAAACATGTTTATATGAAAACATGTTCATAGTTTATTGGAATCCATTTTATTGTCTATAGGAAAATATATTTATAGTTTTTAGGAAAACATTTTATTGTCTGATGGAAAACATGTTTCTTGTTTATAGGAACGCATGTTTATTGTTTATAGGAAAACATGTTTATTGTCCGTAGGAAAATATGTTCATTTTTTATGAGTCAATATTTAATGTCTTTAGAAAAACATGTTTATTGTTTAAAGAAAAACATTTTATTTTCCATAGGTAAACATTTTTATTGTTTATAGATAAATATTTTATTGTCTTTATGAAAACCCTGTTTATAGTTTATAGGAAATATATTTATTGTCTATAGGAAAACATTTTTAATTTTTTTAGGAAACCATGTTTATTGGTTAAAGGAAGCCATTTAAAAAAAAAACAACATTTTAATGTCTATAGAAAAACATGTTTGTTGTTTATAGGAAAACATTTTATTGTCTATAGGAAAACATATTTATTGAATATAGGGAAACCTGTTTATTGTGTATAGGAGAACATGTTTATCTATTGTCTATGGGAAAACATATATTATCTATAGGAAAACATTCTCATTGTTTATAGATAAACATGTTCATTGTTTATAGGAAAATATATTTATTGTTTATAGGAAAACACGTTTATTGTTCACAGGAAAACATGTTTATTGTTTATAGGATAACATGGTTATTGTTTATTAGAAATATATTTATTGTCTATAAGAAAACATGGTTATTGTTTATAGAAAAACATGTTTTTAAAGGAAAACATGTTTATTGTCTATACTAAAATACGTTTATTGTTCATAGGAAAACATGTTTATTATTTATAGGAAAACATGGTTTTTATTCAGAGAAAAACATGTTTATTGTTTATAGGATAACATGTTTTTTTTTCCTAGGAAAACATGTTTACTGTATATAGGATAACATGTTTATTGTTTATAGGAAAATATGTTTATATTTCATAGGAAAACATGTTTATATTTCATAGGAAACGTATTTATTCATTATAGGAAAACATGTTTATTGTTTATAGGAAAGCATTTTATTGTCTATAGGAAAACAAACACTTGAACTTATAAATGTGTAAATAACTTCATGAAAATCATTGAAAACTGATAAATTCGCCATTTTTGCGAATAGTTTCTCCAGGGTAACATCGGGTTTATTTGTTTAATACATTTAAGAAAACGTGCTTATTATCCGTGTTCATTTTTTAAAAAGTAATCCACATCTGTGCTTATTTCAAATGTCAAATGTTTGAATTAAAATTTTTAACCTTTTCCACCAATAATTAAAAAAAAAAATTCTGCTCTTTCTAACTTTGCGAAAGGGTCACGCATCTAATAATTAAAACGATGTATACAGAATCGTGTGAAAAGAATATCCACTGGCGAGTTGAGCGACTATGAAATTGTTACCAATCCACTGAATTATGCAAAGAATGTATGAGTTTGATCTTTGAAGAACTTTCAATTGAAAAAAGCATAAAAAATAATTATTCTGCTAACGCACAAATCAATCCGAGGATCAGTGTAAACGATCTCTTAAAAATAGATCAAAGCATCAACACGAAATGTCAAAATGATCAGCAATTGCTATATAAATGAACGCACATTGTAGACGAATCTGTGTAAGGGTCTCCTCTTTCAAGCAACAAAGATGAAGATCATATGGCCTGTTGTGTTGCTCCTGTGCGCATTTTCTACATCAGCAAATCATCGTAAGTAAATTCCAAATCCTTAAACCGACTTACCAGAAGCACGAAAAGAATGGTGTTCTTATTTCTAAACGAGACATTTTTATTGAATGTTCAAATAGAATCTAAGTGCATTGTTATGACATAACTATGCTTTTTTTCCATTTGTTGTGTCACTTCTTTATTTTATTTATCAGTTTTTAATCTTTTTTTTCTAGTTGGGGATTAGGCATCCTATCGAATGCCAGATATTCACTCGCTATCTCATACATGTCAACCGAGAAGCCTAAAAAAAAAAAGAAAAAAAAAAGACTATAACCGTCTCTTTTAGTACAATTGTTTGTATCTGTCTTACTTTGGTTCTACCGGATATATTTGCCTGGTAGTTTATGTAACTTCTTGCAGTTGCTCCTATAATCTACTGAAATGAAAGAAATCTTAATAAGATTCCAGTTTTTTTCCATGTAATACATAAGACCCAGACATTTCGTTTTTTTTTTGTTTTTTTTTTACATCTCAGCTCTGTTTAAGCCAGCATCATCATTTCCACTATATAATTATATTTGACATTTAGATGCAAAATTCATCGAAAATGAAACTTACGAATCACAAAAACGGACCAAATAGTGTGCGTGTTATTGGACCAGACGTGGGTGATCTTTTCACGTTATATTTATACCGAAAGTTACCCCTCACACTAAAAAGTTGCTCTTCTTCAACTTTCTCTTACTGTTGTCTACATGTAAGCTTCTAAAAAAGTAAAATATAATTTCTTTTTTTTTTTGGCCATTAACAATGTTGTACACAAATATTTATACTTTTCCAAAAATATATATAATAGAGAAATTAAACGGAGCAAAAAAAATCGTTCGGAAAATCAAATACAGTTACTTTTGTACCAGTTTCACGAATACCTCAGTGATTTCTTTGAGAATTGAAAGAGAAATAACGATCCTTCGTTATAGTCGGTTAACCTGGTACGTCGGCAGGTCACGTGACTTTTAGTGACACAACCTACTATTACGAAGTTAATGCTCTATTTCAATAAAAAATATGTAAAAGTATCATCTATCAGTCGTAAAATAATCTCTTTTGACATACAATTTTAGTGAGACAATCTACTATTACGTTTAATTGGGAGCATTGTTTGCAACCTATTTTCCTCTTGTTATCAAGATTGTTGTGTCGTGTGGGGGAGCAAATAAACACCATCAAGATTGTTGTGTCGTGGCACAATAATAAAAAGAAGAAAATCAGGTCGAGGTTGGTTTAAGGAACAAGTGTATTCAACCTCGCAGGTACAAAGGTAGGAAACGGGTATAACTGGCTTGCACACAGCTAGTCAGTGGTAGTACTATCGCTTCTTACATCTGTATAGGTATTACTGGCACTATATATAATGAGAACCGGTGTAATTCCCCCTGTGTTAGAATGGCCGGTGTAACAAAGATATAAGCATATGAGACCAAATGTCTAGTAAGCTTATCCCAATTTTGCATCAAAATACATTACACGATTTTGGTTCTATAAGATTTTTAATAATTTAAAGCTTAAGATTAAGGAGACCTAGGAAAAAAAACCCGAAATTCATAAAATATTGTTAATCGTTATCTAATAATTATGGATCAAATTCGATACAGAAATGATATTTATGAATTTTCAAATAGGAGCTTGTGTTCATATTTTAACTTATTTAAAATAAATTAAAAAATTCAAAGAAATTGAACTTGCAGGAATATTTATTAATTGATCTTTAATACTTATTCTTAAAAATTCACATAAAGGTCTAAAAAACCTCAGAATATTTTAATTTTCATGAACTGCTTCCAACTTTTCCCCTTTCCACGAAACCAAATTAACCCATATTTGAAATCTTATTCTCAGCAGCTCTGTCCAAAATTCATAATGATCGATTAATTAGTTTATGAGTTAATCTTATATATATATATATATATAGAGAGAGAGAGAGACAGACAGAGGGAGAGAGAGAGGCCTAACATTATATGAGGAGAGATTTTTTACAACTGATAAGTGTCACTTTTACTTTTCTTTTTATTGCAATAGTAATTTTTTTCTTTTAAATCTATTAAATTCACCGAAAAACTTTCTATAAAATAAAATAAAAGTAGGATGTGTCAGTAGAAGTCACGTGTGTGATTGGTTATATAGTTATTATTATTAGTATTAGACGATACCACTTCTGCGCGTATGTTACGTGAGTTCTTATTAGTAAAGATATGAGTCTTAGTGAGAGTTCTTGTCTTATTACATATGATGTTGTATCTTAGAGAGAGAGATGTGTATATAATGACATTTTATAACACAGACATATAATAACAATACAATTTACCTTTTTGTAGAAATCACAAACACAAAGATGAGCTTTATCCAAAACACATGATGAATTTATTTAATACGACCGGTCGGGATTTCCTCATTAAGAACTCAAAGTTTCACATCTTAGTTTCTGAAGTGACGTCTCGCTTCAGACGTCCGCCTGTCTCTGTCTCCCCTGACTGTCTCTCTGACTGTCTCTCTGACTCTCTCTGACTCTCTCTATGACTGTCTCTCTGACCAACTAACTCCCACCTCCTAAATTGAGAAATCCATGCATCCTGGCCACGTGAGCAAAATTCACGTGTTTCAACATGCGCGACTTTGCACGTTTTCGACATTGATTTCCCAATAACCTATTTTTCTTGTGTTGTTTCCACAAAGGAATTTAACCTACATATCTAATTTATTTAACTCATATTTTGTTATCCACATTCTTTTAACAATTGAATAGTTTATTTATTATTTATTTCATCCGAATTAACAATTTACTGGACATTCCATTTAAACCTATTGTTCTTTAAAACTTATGTCCAGGGTTCGATTTCTGCTTTATCTTATTTTCATTTTAACTAATCTCTCTATTTTTATACTTACATCAACAGGGGACAGCCCTTATCATGTAACACGTGATCTGCCGACGTCACAGGTTTAGTTTCACGATCACTGAACACTGAACACACAACTGATTATTACGAATGGTCGTTATTTTTGTTTTCAATTCTCAAAAAAAATTACTGAGAGATTCATGGAACTGATCTAAAGGTGACTGTATTTTATTTTCAGAAGGATAAAACAGTCTACATTTGAACTGGTGCAACTAAAAGGGAAAATACTGTGAAGTTTTATATTTGTTGAAACTGTATTTAATTACTCATTCACACACGGCTTTATCTTCTCTTCTTCTATATAAATAAAATGAACTCATTTTTCCCGTATGATTTTGACATTAATAGGATTAAAAATCAAGATATTTCATGCAAATATAATATGCACAAACGGCAGAACAATATCTGAGGTGTGTTATAGGCTTATTATTTCTCAAATTCCTCGATAATCTTAGATTTCTATACTTTTTCTGCTGAGAAGTCACGGCCAAAATCGGTTAAGATCAATGGAAGTGTTAAAATATTTTCTCTCTAATAAATTCCTCCTCCCCCTGCCACCACTTAACACCGTTTGGGGATCGTTCACAAGGAACAGTTGAGAAGAGAACACCGGTTTGGCTTCGTAGTTCTTTCATGTGAAGTTATTTAAAATCACTAAACTAAGCTGCAGTGCTCTGTGGCGTAGTGGTTAGCGTGCTGGACAATTCACATTATATTTTCACGTTCGCGCCGACCTACCGTAGTCGTTTTTTTTGTCTTTTTTTCCTAAATTTTTTTTTTCCTAAACAACTGGCATGGACTTTTCTTAGTGGCTGAACTGTTAACGTTGCAGATGTTTTTTTTATTTTTTATTTTTTCACACTTTATTTTCCTACTAACGGGTTTGATCCTTCCTACTTACCTACCATAACATTTTTTAAAACTCCCCCCCCCGTCCCGGAAACAAACACTCGGGCAACGCCGGGTACCCCCGCTAGTTTTAAGATAAAATGCACCAGTTTTCAAATAATTTTTAACTGGTCAGAAAGTTGAAAATTATTGTTTCGTAAGCTTTTAAATCTGTTAAACAAATAATCTTGCAGGATATGTTTTTGCAATTTGTTTTTTGAATGATCACACAGTGTTATTCATATATTTTAGAGAGATTATTAGTTTTCGATATCGGGAGTCAAACGTTTAGTCTCGATCGTAAGTGCTTTAACATAGTCATTTTTTTCTTTTTAATCTATTAAATTCACCGAAAAACTTTCTATAAAATAATGTTTAAAGTTTATCATTTCTACGAGGAAATTTTTTTTGTATAATGATCTCTACAATTACATAAATGCAATATTGCCTGTGTGAGTTCCTTCCTTATAGACTCCGAAACGGCTGAACAGATTTTCTTTAAAATTTACAGAACTTTAGTGTATAAGTCTGGGAGTAATCTTAGTTAAGTTTGGTCTCAGAATACCCCCGATAATTACCGATAATCGATAATCGAAACCGTTATTTTAATTAATCTATCATCGGTAAAGCCATTTTTAAATGTTGTTGCTTAGCAACAATAACAGAACAACAGACCGTGAAAATTCTACTGCGAGTAAGTTGATAGCATTTTTTTTTTTTTTGCATGACGTGGTCTGTAGGTTCAAACCCCGCACGTGAATTTCTTAATGTTTTTTCTCATTAACTGGAAAAAAAATTATATAAAATAATTTTATAAAAAAACAAAAAAAAACAGTAGGTTCTCTAGAATGCAATGTAGAATAACGTATATTTTGGACTAAGTTACTGCATGGAGGCATGTGAAGTTTCCTCCCGGAAGATTTCACAGATTTCGATGACAATAAAAATATAGGAGTATTTGTTGATCATCATTCAATGCTGAGCAACGTCGGATCTCCCTGCTAGTAGTTTGAAAAAGTAATGTTCATTCCCGTTCAAAGATATAAGTCAAACAAACATTTTCAAAAAAACAAAAACAAAAAAAAACATGTAAACGAAAACTGTTTATATATTTATTCCCAAAGGGTTTAAAATTTTGGGCATCGACAAGTTTTATAACAGTTTTAATTAAGAATTTTACTTCATTTAAAAAAAAAAAAGCAAAAATACAGAAAAATCTTTAAGATTGATGCACTCGTCGCAGAATGAAGATGTCATATTCCCAAAATCACGTAAATTGACTAAGTAGTTTTTTAACTTAAAAAAATCACAATTTACGATTTTTAGCTAAACAAAATGCTGTAATTATTTCGAATACAAACAAGGTCTCGGTAGTCGAATTGACTTGCCACATTAACTTCGTAATAAGCATATTTACGACAGTCACGTTATGCATAATGTTATTTTGTTCACTGCATTTCGTTAGTGAAGATTTTTCTTCCCATCTCAGTCTGAAACTAATTTTAATGATTCTAAGAGGCGAATCATTCTTATGTTAACTATATTGGAAAATTATGGAACCAAAATGTAAAAATCTATCAGTATATATCTACAATTTAAAGGAATGAAATAAACTCATTTAAAGCATTATTTTTTTTAACTCAACATATTTTCATCGGTAAAAAAAACTTGATCGACGTTAATTGTACGTTATATGTAAAGAAATTGCTGACATCAGATACCGGTGTCTTGACATACTGACTTCTCGACTCCAACTGCGCCAAACATCAATCTTCTTTCAAGCTAAATATACGAGTAACTCGAGATATTCTTTCGTTAAAAACACTCGATCTAAACACTATAAATAACTATTTGTGGATATAAATAAATTCAAATCAAACCTTTTTTTCTAACATTTATTAACTACAAAGATAGAAATATATATACAGGGTGGTCGCTAGAAAAGCGGGAAATTTGTCAAATAATGATTTATTTTTACAAAGAATAATTTTTACAAAGTTTTTCAAAGACAAATGTTATATTATACTCATAGATACTCGAAATGTCGTCCGAGCACTTCACATAACGTCCGAACGTCAAATAACGATTTATTCTTACAACACTCACACGGCACCAATAAAAAATAGCAATCATGCATTTTATTCCTGATCTAAGCTGATCTTCAAATTTCCGGCTTTTCCAGCGACCACCCTGTATTAGTATATATCTTTGCATTCTTATTGCTGACGTAAGTACACGCATTTCCGTTGTTGCTTCACAAGAATTGTTTTACCTCCTATTAAGCATATGCAAATTACAATAGAAAAATGCGAACATGAAAATTAATATGGTTAAGCGTAAACATGGAAAAGTAAAGGACTAGTTGTTAAAACTGGAAAAGAAAAAGAAAAGATATTTTAGTAAAACGTATAATAAAATTATAACTTAAAATATTGCAGCATTAAGAATCTGTATATATAAATTCGTATTCCTGTCTGCTTGCTTTGTTCACAGTTTGATTGATATATACAAAACGTGTCTTATTTTAATCTTTCATTTATTTCTATATATAGTATTATACTTGCAAAAATATACAATTAAGAGATCACCTTATTTGCATATGACATTAAGACAAATCGAGTTTACTAAATAGCGATATCTTAGTTAATGTTTTTAGCGAGAGAATTATTTTAAGTATTCTATTTAAAATTGTTATTTAATAAATTTTAAACAACAATTATATTGATAATATATTTAATTTAATTTATTTTGGAATTAATATTTCCAACATAGCGACCTTTTTTTAAAACTAATTTTAGAGTTATTTGCCTCTAGATGCTATCCATAAAAACAAACGTTCACCAAATATCATCTGGTAATTTCATTAAGTTTCTATCTGGAAAAATAATTCCGTGTAAATAGAAAATGTTTGGCTTTTATTGTTTTGTTTTTTAAATATAAACAAAAACACTTACGAAAGAAACTTAAAAGATTTCAGTTGTTTGTTTCATTTTTTTCCTTAAACGGAGCGTCGTTTAATACCTAAAAAAAAATGAAGATCTACTGCCCCCCCCCTGTAAATTCCACAATTTACATTTTTTTCTTTTTTCGCGTTAATTTCATCAATTACAAACTTAATTTTCTAATTAAAAAGGTAACTTTATACGACGTGACCCAGAGGCGTTTAACCCCTAAAAAAATGGAGATCTACTTTTTTTCAGCCTAATACATTTAAACAGCCTTTATAAATATGATGAGAAGAAATTTTGAAAAAAAAATAACATGTTAGAGTAAGGGATCACTTTTCTACATAAATTTAACGTAAGATGAGCACCCACTTTTTGGCCATCAAGCGCTCAACGAGACATGTTACCTCCAGCATTTTTTCAAGTTTGGTGATTGAGAGGGAGGACAAAATATGACAAATACAATTTGTTTTTTTCAAGTAGGGGGGCTGGAATTATATTGGAATTATAAAGTAACGATAAATTTAATTATTTTTATGAGACCAGTCTCTACTTTCACCTAACAATTTAATAAACAAAACACCCCCAAAATATGACAAATTCAATTTTTTTGGGGGGGGGTACATTAGAAACATAAAACGACAAATAAAAAGCAAATCGAAAAGCCCTCCCTAAAAATGTAAATCGAAAATTTCCTTTATTTACAAAAAAAAAGCCAGTAAAAAAAAGTGACCTTATAAAAATTAAGGTAAAGTGTAGTTTATCAGCGTAAATTGTTTGACAGACAAAAAAATTATAAAAACTATTTATTTTTATATAAAACATTATTAGACCCAAAGGATGAAATAAAAAAAATCATTTTTATATTTTTATCATTTTTTATTAGACTTAATGTGCACGTCTTACACGTTTAAATGTGACCCCTTTTAGGTTTGAAAGATTGTCTTTTTTAAGGCTAAATTTGGCCTTTTTTACGCTCTTTCATTACAAAAAAATATGGCGGCAAAAAATATAGTTCATGAAAGACCTTAAAAAGGCCAATCTGACAAACCTTAGAAAGGCCAAATTTTAAAAGCGATATAGCGGCCTCGAATAATAAATATAAATGATAAAAAAATAATAAAAATGATTTTTTTATGGTTTTATTTTAGCCTTTGGGTTTAACAATGTGTTTTGTATAAAAAAATAAATAGTTTTTATTTTTTTTTCTCGCAAATAATTTACGCCGCTAAACTACACATTTACCAAAATAAAAAATAAACATACGCATTAATGTTTATAAACGTTATGTTTTTAGGTTAAAAAAATCGTGATATTTCTTAGGACAGTGATCCCTTCTACCGAAATAGCTGGTGAAGAGGGTATCAGATACTTCTTTTGGAGGGCGATTACATTGACATGTTTTTATCCGTTCTTTTATTTTTGAAATTGTTGTGGGGGTATCCGCGTTACCCATGATGAAAATGATTAGTATAACAGACGCGTTTCAAACGGAACCTCATATCAACCCAGGCAACGCCGGGTACCCATGCTAGTTGATCATATAATGTTAAATTGAATTTAAAAACAAAATTCTTAATGCTGCAATATTTTAAGTTACAAATGACTGTAAAAATGATCGAGTACTCATATCATGCAGTAACTCCAGCTGCATTGCTCGGATACTGATACAAGTAAATAATAAGATATACATTTTGGTTTCTTCTCCATTAAGCTTTTTTATCCAATAATGACCAGTAAAATCTACCCCACACTTACAAGAAGGGCCGAACAAAATAAAGTGTGTGCAGGCCACCGAGAGCCTTTTGGCGCTTCAAAAGGTAAAGAATTTATCATTTTACATGCAGGATAATGTTGGATTGCAGTTTTTCCTTAATGGGGTGGTGAACCCCATTAACCTTAATTTGACTAATGTTGAGTTCGTTCCTATGTGGCAACAGTTCAGATGTGCTTCATTAATTATTAATTTCGTCAGGTGATGACGTTTTCCCAATAGAGAATGATAAAGATGGATGTCCGAACTCCGAATAGGACCCGAAGATCGAATCAAACCTTCGTTATTCAAAAACAAGCCGAGACTAGCTACTACTTAGCGACACAGATTTTGCAGAATTTTTATTTAAATGTTGAAGCTCCTCTGAGAACCCTTCTATTTGTATATTTGCCAATAGAACAATTTCGCTCTTTTGGAGGTGTTCGATTATCGGCGCTTTAATTTGTCCATGAATTCCAAAACTTTTTTTTAACACATTAAGCACCTTAGTTAATGACGAAAACTTAGAAATCTGTAAAGTCAGGACTATTTCAGTAGAGGTATCATCTGTATTCAAGCATGAGATACTTTTCTTATTAGTGTCGTTAAGAGACGGAAGGGGAAAAGTAGGCCATTTAATATCGGCCTGCCTTACCAATCAGGGCCATGGACCGTGGCCTTCGTTATAAAGATGGCCGGCCAGCTGAAAAAATGACGTCATCGCCGAGGTCCCAACAAGCAAGATGTGTGGAACTCTTAGACTGTCAATAATGAACAGTAATTTTTACAGACAGCGTTACAAAACTTCAAAATTGGATTGAAATAAAGAAAGAAGACGATGATTTATACTGAAACTCATCTAATATTAATAATAATAAAAAAAAAAATAAAACACAAGTTGTTTGTTTAATTATTATAAGCAATTGAATATTTCGTTGTATTATAGATTTTAAAGATTAGAATGCGTTCTTTAATTACTGATAAATTACATTTTAAAAAGTGAAGGAACACGATTTGATTTGTAGTAAACTTGAAGTTTATTTAATATAATTAAATGAAAATTATGCATGTAAGATTATGAATATTTGAAGCAGAACACAAGCAAAACATTTGAAATATTAAAATTAAACTATTTTTTTAATCAAATGAACAATATTTTTTAAATCAAAATGAACAATATTTTTTAAATCAAAATGAATTTTTTAAAATCAAAATGAATTTTTTTTAAATCAAAATGAATATTTTTTAATCAAAATGAACAATATTTTTTTAAATCAAAATGAATATTTTTTAATCAAAATGAACAATATTTTTTTAAAAATCAAAATGAATATTTTTTAATCAAAATGAACCACAGTATTTTTAAATGCAAATGAACCACAATATTTTTTCAAAATCAAAAACAATATTTTTAATAAATTCATGAAATATTGCACAGTAAAAAAATAATTAACCTAAAGAAAAAATCATGTTTCTTATTTAAGATTATTTCACCACGTAACAAAAATAACATCCAAAATCATTTTTTTATATCCATATTTTCAGTTTGTTAAAATACGTGGGTTTGTATTACTGTACACTTCGAAAAAGTTGTCAAAAAACAAATATATAACAAATAAATGTTATCAAAGGCAAGATAAGTTACTTTTCTACCAAACTGGATATATTTTTCGTATTTTTATTCAATGTAACATGTTTATTCAGCTCGAAAACCATATAGTGTTTACCGATGTATTGGAAAATTCAAGATGGCGTCTGAATCCCTCTTTAACACGGTAAGTTTGGGAAAAGGTGTTATAAATAAAAAACTGGTTAAAATACTGTTAAAAACTCGCTCATTATATGTTACCGCGACATAGCTTGACATATATTCGGCGGGTTTTTAATAGTATTTTTTCTAGTTTTTTTTTTATTTATAACACCTTGTTTTTCGAGCTGAATAAATATGTTACATTGAATAAAAACACGAAAAATATATCCAGTTTGGTAGAAAAGTAACTTATCTTGCCTTTGATAACATTTATTTGTCATATATTTGTTTTTTGACAACTTTTTCGAATCTATGTGTACAGTAATACAAACCCGAAATGAATAGTAAGACCACGAGTGAACGCGCGTTCTTTTTTTTTAGTTTAGTTTCATATATATATATATATATATATATATATATATATATATATATATATATATATATATATATATATATATATATATATATATATATATATATATATATATATATATATATATATATATATATATATATATATATATATATATATATATATATATATATATATAAAAATAAGTATTTTTAAATTTTATCTTTCTAGCTTTAACAAAAAGTTTTAAAATTTTATCAGCCGGCATAATTTATTTTTAAATATTGAAAAATGTCAGGAAAATAAATTTTTGCTAGATTTTTAAAACATGTGTGTCAACAGCTTAAAAAAATCATCTCTTCAAAAGAACGTGTTTTAAAGAGTCGATGTTGTGTCGCATTTTCATTAGTTTTGTATGCTGAAAATTTTAAATTAGCCATTTATTTGAAGCTTCTTCTTTTGAATGGTAAAAAACTTAGGATGATAATATTGAATTAAATTATAGTTACATCGTGTTTAATACAGGGAGGAGCACGTTAAAACTTACTTTGCTGAATGGAGATATCCACGAGTGACTACCAGTGATTACCGGTGTCAAGCAACTAATGGACTATCCGTGATGACGTCAGCAGATTAAATTATTTTTGCCCACCGGCCATCTTGTCTTTTAAGACGGTCTTGCATGGACCCATAAATCATGAGGCTGGCAGAACCTAGAAGAGGATACATCTAAAGTAAATAGGTCTGCAGGATTCTCCGATGTATGAACATATTTGTAAAGGATTGGCGTGTTGAATTCATTCTTCAACTCCTCAACCATTTTTCTAAAGTCCTTAATGCGGCTTTTCGAAAAATAAATTGTCCTTAAATGATTTTCTGTTTACGGCCAAAGATAAAATAACCGGTATCAGTAATTAGATGAGTGACTAAATAACGATTGAACTCATAGATTTCAAATTATTGGAAAGTATCTTACAGGCCAAGAATATAGCTAAAATTCCAGAGTTATTAAGGATTTTGTCTTGAGAGAAACCCCCTTAATCTTCGCAAACATCAATAGACATTCATTTCCTTCTTTCACATTCAAAGAAAAGCCAAAGGCTCCTGTCGAGAGATCGCAGAAGCACAAGAACTGAGAAGGGATACTTTCCCTTTAGCATTTTCTATGGAACTTCACTTCTTTTTTCGAAAGCCGCATTAAGAACTTCACTTCGTTAAATCGACTTAACTCTCCAGCAAATGACCTCCAATCATGATGGAGTTCCCCAGGAACTTTCCAGTCCCAAGATAATTTCATTTTCTAGATATTATTGATTAGAATTTTCCCCGAATAGTCCGGGGGAGACACAAGGACAATAGTCATAGAATTTGGAAAACTGCGGTAAAATATTGCCCAGTAATATTGTCAGCATCAGGATCAATCATTGTGGGTACAAGATCAACCGAATCTTGCTGAGGAAAATACACATATTCGAGCACCTTTTTGGAAGCACTCACGTCCTTAATAGGTTCTTCCTGCAAACTCTCAGTATTGGAGTTACAAGACTGCAATTTAAATCCAGCTTCTTTCAGTCGGTCACAAACAGAACTATAATAAAACCTGAGCAAATCAAAATCACCATTAGGCTTGACCAGGTTATCAACATAAAAATTGCTGGAAAGAACAGCAAACGAGTCATCACAAAGGAACTGTTCCGCATGATGCTTGAGTATAAAACTCCAAATGAATGGACTGATATTAAAGCCAAAGAAAATAGATTTGTACCTTATGGCACTCAGACGATGACCATCCTTTAGAAAAACGCAAAATACATTTTTCTCCTATTCAGCACTTAACCGAATTTGTAAAAAGGCTCTCTCAGGTGCACATAATCGTTTTTCCTAAATGCTACTAACAGGTTCAATAGTCTGGCTGTATAATTGACATATGCAGCATCATTCGGAGAAACAACCTCACAATATTTTAAGCGAACAATTAGAAAATTGGGCGAATTATTGTGGTGACTTCTGCACCTTGCTTAATGACAGGACGATGGGAGACCCAACAATAATTTTCACAGTTTTCCCGGGATACAAGTATGGGTTCAATAATATACATCTTTTCATGCTCCCTGAAGACATCGACCCTGTCGGTGGGGCATTAGAATACGCCGACTACCCCCCTGCAGTAAAAGTCCCTCAATGGGGGTCCTGGATATGACCTTAAACTATATCCAGTGGTGAGGCCCCGACTTGTGGGCTTTGGGGAGTGTAGAGCCACCCTTTAATTACCATTGCTCCCAGGTCCACTCTGACCCGGAGTGGTAGTACCTGTTAGGGTCCCAACTATGGGTTAAATAGAAATCGACGTGAAAACAACAAATATATTCTATTAAAACAATTTTTTCTTCAAAATCTTTGGATTCGGCATTAAATAACCCGAAAAGGGTTGATATGCCGTAAAACAAAAACAACCAACCAAGCCTGAAGACATATATATCGTCTTAATAACGTCATTTTTTTCTAGAAAGTCCGCTACTCTCTCCATAATCCTCAAGGAAGTAACATAATTCGATTCTACCTGATTCTACGTCATATGGTCGTTTTTTCCGACATTTTCTAAGATACCTGTTTTATTCGGCAGAGATGAATGAGTTATATTCTTATTTACAATAGGAAAATGGACTTATCAGAGGTGAAAGAGCGATAGGGAAGGGGCGAGTGAAAAAGTGAGAATGATAGAAAGTCGATCTGAAAGAGAGAAATTTTAATATAACGATGTTACACGCACTTTTCACCCTCTCGTATTTTTGTTTTTTATCGTGCCGGGCAACGCTGGTTAGCATTTCTACCTATAAATATAAAATAGAGATTAATGCGTAAAATAATAATGAAAACAATGGTGTGGTAAGTGTTGACTTACTATATCTACAAATGACCGAACCCGTGCGCGGTGACATCACAGCGGAGAAAGAGAAAGAAAAGAAAAGCAGTGGAAAAGGGGCACACGTGGACAGCAAGCGACGGCAATTACACATGGACGACAAGCGCGTGGACGGCGGAAAACCAGCAAGGCGTGAAGGGGTAAGATAGACATGTGGCCATGTGGTGGCGTGAGACACCTTTAAAGCACGTGTTCGACACGCTAAAGTTTGATTAAGCACATGTCGGGGCAAGAGGAACTGTAAAAAACAATATGTAGGCGTTGTTTGAAAGTAATAGTAATAAATGCCTTTTGTTATACCTGGAAGAAAGACAAACAAAAAGCCGAGTCGAATCCTTTTGTTTGTTTCCTTGCGACTGTCTCAGACACAACGTGTTGGGTCCGAGTGTTAAAATGTAACAAAACCGTTGACGAAGAATAATGACCACGTTACTCTACTACCTGCATAACGCGATTCGTATACACTTTACCGTGGAAAGAAAAGCGTGGCGCCAACAAAGGTGAATGTTTCTTGAAGAAATGGCCAATAGGCGAGACCGCGTAAATTTAAAGGTGAATAAAAATGGTCGATTAGCGGATCAATTATATGTGACGTCAGCTAACGTCACAAATAGTCAACGAGGTCTTTAGTCGATTTAGACATCTTCAAAAGACCGTAGCGCTTTCCCCGTTCGTTCCAAGATTGAAACATTTTCTTATTTTCTTATTCGTTGAAATATTGATTAAGGGATCTTTTAATAATATTACAGCAACACTTGTGTTTATTTATTTTATTCATATTGCCAATATGAATGTGTAAATGGCGGAATTTGTGGAAGAATTGGAAACGGATACGCATGCCGTTGTCCGTGGGCTTACACCGGAACATATTGCGAAAGTAAGTATTGTTTCAAAGATATGAACTCTTAATTAAGCGTTCGTAGTGTTAAAACTCTTGTCTTTTTTTTTTACAAGGTAGTTACCACTTATCAAGGCCCGAAAGCCACTCGGGGATAAGGGTTATTGCGTGTACAGAACGTTAGTATTGAAGAGTTGATAAATTGTCTTACTTAAGGGGGCGGTTCACCAGGAATTTGTTTATGTTGGATTTGAAGACATCCAGGTTGTAGTCAGCTGGGAATCAGACAAACGGAACAGAGTTCCACAGGCGTGCACTTCTAAGAAAGAAGCAGTATTTCACTAATATCTATTTAATCCATTGGAAAGTTGAATGATACAAATATACATTGTTTTATTGTCTAATGTTGCATTGTAATATTGGGTGCTTGTGCTGAATTTGAACCATACGTAATTCACCGTCTGCTCAGCTTTGCTCGGAACATGGCGTCATGAAGGTTTCCTCGTCACGGTCCCAAATAGGAATGCTGAAACCCTCTTTCCTATTTTGCCGGGGACCACGGTTGTGTCAGACTGCTGGAAATCTTATAGCAGAGTGAGAGAAGAAGGGTTTCACCATTTAACGGTGAACCACAGTTTTTACTCCGTCGACTCTGACACCAAGGTGATCACAAATCATGTGGAGCAGATGTGGAAGGAAGCTAAACAAGGGATTAAAAAAGAATGCAGGACTAGCTGGGAGCTTTTCGACAATTATCTTTTCGAGTTTATGTGAAGACATAAATTTGTTAATGATCCGTTTGTATCCATCTTAAACCATTTATCGAAAAGTTACTCGGTTGATGAAGTTTCTTCCGCATCCGCTGTCTCTTCTTACCCCACTTTGATATCGTCTGATGCGACCGTAGAGAAGCCTATCTAAGCCTAAGGAGATATGCCGGCAAAAAAAAAAAAAAAAAAAAAAAATAGGTTTCCCAGTTCCACTCTACATGAAAAAACTTGTTCATTAAAAGAAAAAGATGTTTACTTTACATAAATATAAAAAAGAACAAAGAAAATAATGGAAAAGAAATAACACATGAAAAACACACAAAAAGTACTTATTTTATAACTTTCGTTGAAAAACATGGAAAACAAAAGAAAATTGCTTATCTTTTTTTACTTTGTTATATTTTGTTGGGACAGAAAATGTTTTAAAAAATACAACCTACTTGTTTGTTTTTATTGTTGTTGTTTTTGTGTTTTTTACTTAAAAAAATTCTTACAATAATAAAACGGTAGGTCGTTGTTTCTTTTTTTATTTTCATGATTTTTTTCTGGTGATTTTGTTATATTCAAAGGTTTTTAGTATTTTCCTTGAATAGCGTTTATTACGCTTTGATAATCGACGATGCTTGGCAAAAGCCAGTAATTGACGCCATGTTCCGAGCAAAGTCAATTCTGCACAAGTACCTAATATTGTTTTATTATAAAATTATTCTATTGTAGTAGCGTTTTATTGTAGTGTTGGTTTATTATAATAGTGTTTTATTGTAGTGTTGGTTTATTATAATAGTGTTTTATTGCTGCACTGTGTAATTATAGTACTAGAAAGACCCGTGCAAATTCCAGGGGATTAGAAATGTATTTAATCAACAAATATAGTTTGATAAAACTGATATTTTTCGGGGTAGCGCAAAGAATAGGTTTTAGATAGATAAACCAATAACACCCAGAAAATATGAGTTAATTAACATTTTATGAAAATAGTGTCCATCGTATTTCAAATATAGAACTGACCCCAAATGAGATAAATTGATAAGTGTTAATGAATACTCAGAAAGTAATATTGTGCTACATAGTTCAATACACAATAAAATCACACTGTAAGAAATAATATTTTATTCCTTCAGTTCAGCAGGTATAACGTTATTTTTCGAATGTTCCCTTCTATCAAGAAACAGAAAACCTAACATTGATCTAATTGTTTGTGTCTTTCTTTTTACAAAACTCAGTCATGTTCTGTAAAGTAAAAAAAACAAACAAACAAAACAAACAAAACAGAACAAACAGTTTTCTTCTACCGAGTAACCAAACCAATCTCCATGGATAAATATTTGACAAAAAACGTGAAGTATAAATTTTCTTACCAAAAATTACTAACTAAACTCTGGTGCTACCAGATCAGGCTGTCTGAAGATATTGCATTCTTGAGACGAAATGCGCACAACATTGACACTTCTTGTTTTTCTACTTCCTTTTGCAAAACTTAATTATGTTCTGCACCTAACCCCCCCCAACAACAACAACAACAACAACAACAACAACAACAACAACCCACCTTTCCCTCCTTTTTTCTTCTTTCCATTTCCTCTTTCTCTTTTTATTCCCCCACCTCACTTCCTGACTGGTTTCCCAACTTAAAATGCACCAAACATTATTACTGTAACCCTTTTCTCTCTCCCATTGCAAAATTCCTTCATGCTCTGGAGGGCATGGAAAAAAAACCTTCTACAAAATAATCAGATGCAACATGAATGCTATTCCCAGAATAACAAGGTTCGGCATTAAAAAACCTAAGAAGGGTTGTTATGCCGTAAAGCAAAACAACCAAACCAAACATTATAAGAAAATATTTGAATATATAAATAACTTTAAACCTTTATAAAAATTAATAGATTCGGTATTAAATAAGCAGAAAACGATTGATATGCCGTAAACCAAAATAACTAACAACCAAATCCCTACCGATTCTTATGCAATTTGGAGCGAAGCATTTTTTTTTTTTTTTATATAGTTAAAAAAATAGAGTATTTCCTTTTATATAGTTAAAAAAATAGAGTATTTCCTAAATAAATATCCAGTCGTTGGTACCGCGAAAAATCAAACATAAGATTAAAAGTGGCGTTTAATGCCTTATTAATAGATTATATATGTGATTTTGCTGACGTTACCTATAATAAATAAAGTGTTTTGCAAGTCTAAACGGCATCCCATGAATGCCGGTCTTTTTTCCACCCATGTTCGTATCAATATTTAGATATCATGTGTACATTAAATAATGTATTAAATAATGTACTAAATAATGTATTAAATAATGTATTAAATAATGTATTAAATAATGTATTAAATAATGTACTAAATAATGTATTAAATAATGTATTAAATAATGCATTAAATAATGCATTAAATAATGTATTAAATAATGTATTTAATAATATATTAAATAATGTATTTAATAATGCATTAAATAATGGATTAAATAATGGATTAAATAATGGATTAAATAATATGCTAAATAACGTATGATTAATGAATTAAATAATGTATTAAATAAGGTATAAAATAATGTATAAAATAATGTATTAAATAATGTACTAAATAATGTATTAATAATGTATTAATAATGTATTTAATAATGTATTAAAATGTATTAAATAATGTACTAAATAATGTACTAAATAATGTATTAAATAATGTATTAAATAATGTACTTAATAATGTACTAAATAATTTATCAAAAAATGTATTAAATAATATATTAAATAATGTATTACATAATGTGTTAAATAATGTACTAAATAATGTACTAAATAATGTATTAAATAATGTATTAACTTATTTACAAAATAATGTATTAAATAATGTATTAAATAATATATAAAATAATGTGTTAAATAATGTGCTAAATAATGTATTAAATAATGTATTAAATAATGTATTAAATAATATAATAAATAATGTATTAAATAATGTACTAAATAATATATTAAATAATGTACTAAATAATGTACTAAATAATGTATTAAATAATGCATTAAATAATGTACTAAATAATGTATTTAATAATGTATTAAATAATGTACTGAATAATGTATTAAATAATGTATTAAATAATGCAATGAATAATGTATTAAATAATGTATTAAATAATGTATTAGATACTGTACTAAATCATGTATTAAATAATGTATTAAATAATGTATGAAATAACCTTTTTTTTCGATATTAATGTAACGCTTTTGTTTATTTTTCTTCAGTAAGCTCTTGCTGGATTGGCGCCTGTTTCAATGGCGGCATTTGTATAACGAATGGACCTACATTCACATGCGAGTGTAGAGAAGGTTACTTTGGACAAAGATGTCAACGTAAGTTTTGTTTAAACTTCAACTCTATAATTTTCATAACATTTATTATAACTAGGGGTCCTGGATATGACCTTAAACTATATCCGATGGTGAAGCGCCAGCTTGCGGAATTTGGAGAGCGTGGAGCCACCTTTTAATTGCCATTGCTCCCAGGTCCACTTTGACCCAGTATGGTAGTACCTGTTTGAGTCCCAACTATGGGTTAAATAGAAATCAACTTTAAAAAAAAAACATGTTCTATAAAAGAAATTTTCTTCAAAATCACTGAACTCGGCATTAAATAACCTGAAAAGGGTTGATATGCCGTAAAACAATCAACCAACCTTCTAACTAGGACTATGACACAGCATATTCTTTTCATTGTTTTGACTCTCGAGTATATAACCGACACAGTTAGACACAGTTTATCAGCTGAGAATCACATCACTCTTTATAAAAGCATATAAGATATTAACGGATAATACACACTCGAGAGTCAAAACAATGAAAATAATATACTGTTGTCCTAGCCCTAATTATAGCACATTTAACTGTTTAATTACAAAATATAAACGTAGGTTTTGTTTACACCACAACTGTATTGATGATAATGATGACAACCTTCTGTCTTAGGAGACAATGGCATTCAGCATCTGATGCACTACAGCATCTGCTATGGATATACATTGGAAGCTAGAGTTGCCTCGCCAGATACAGGTCTAAGCGGGTGATAAGGAGACCTGGGTTAACCCAGATACCAGACTCCCACCGTCTTTCTGTAGGCGTAGCAGAAAAATCCGACGAAAGGGCAAGCCATTGCGGTCGGAGCCAGCACAGCTGCAGGAGTTGCCGGAAAAGTATTGTAGTGGTTCGTAATCCGCCTGTCGAGATTCCAAACCGGATTTTTGTCAGGGTTTATTCCCGTACCAAGCTATTTGAAGCTATTTTTCCATAGCTGGGATATATATATATATATATATATATATATATATATATATATATATATATATATATATAGTGTATACGATCCTATAATTTCATCAGACTTACAGAAATAAATATTTATGATCGGCTAAAATAAATATTTATTTCTGTGAAATCTGATGAAATTATAGGATCGTTAACAAGACTCGGTAATCGAAACATGTGTAACCAACCAGATTAAACAAGGGAATAAAAGCATATTTTGCTCTACAGCAGTATTGAGCACTTTCTCCATCTTTTTACCATTTGCCACTTACTCATTATCGATCCATATATATATATATATACATATATATGTGTGTATGTATATATATATGTGTGTGTGTGTGTGTATATATATATATATATATGTGTGTGTGTGTGTGTGTGTGTGTGTGTGTGTGTGATTATATATATGTGATTATCCGATCAGTTTATTCCATTAGGTCCTCTTAATATTTTATTTTGAAAACTGATAAGATACTACATAATAGTACTGCTAACTGGATAATTATTCTGACGAAAAGATAAAATTTCTCTATATTTATCAACTTCTCTCCAAGAGTTGTTAGAACCCTCTTAAAAATTATTGTGAAATTTGCTGAAATTCTATTTGTTTGATGATGTATGAACTTATGTAAATATAAATGAGACTTGCAATAGAGCTTATTTACAATAGAATCACTAACTTATCGCCGGAAGTGCATTATAACTTTTTGTCTGAACTGTTTTGCTTTTTACCATAATGTGTAAATTTTATCTTGAATGTATTGATGTTTCTTTCCTTTTTTATTCGTTTGTTCCTTAACTGTGGTGCCAGACAGCGTTTGGGTCGAGACGTTTGAATTGTAACGATACATTAACAGTAACGGCCACGTTGCATATAAATTTATCTAAGCCTTTCAATAGTAAGCCATTAACTTACTGCCAAGAGTGTAATTGTGTGCATTGAATTTGTTCCTTACCATTATGCGCAAATTTTATCTTGAATGCGCAGCCTCTTGATTTCTGATTCTTTGTTTATTCGTATTCACCCAAAACAAGGAATATTGCCATTTGGACGTAAGGGGCTACTGCTGGGACTAAATTTACAACTATGTAGGAAGTTGCACAGCGAGATGTCCGTCCATAGTAAATTTAAATTTCTGCAGCCATGGAAGCAGGATACCGGAAGTAATTCAAATGTTTAGCAGCTCGTGGAAAGAAACTATTAAAATAGAATCTCTAGGTATCTCTATATTGAAGGGGCAAGGTTTTGTTTCTTGTTGGGTTAGCCGGGGGTATTTACGCCGAGGCAGCGCAAGTGCTACGAGTTCGTCAGAGCACATTCGATTAAAGTACTTAGACAACTAGCACAGGGATGCAGTATTGAGTACTTTGCTAACACGGCAGAAAGAAACAGAATCGACCTCTTTTGCATTTGTATTTTTTGAAATTGATGTTGCCTGTGAATTTTAAGCTGAGGAGTTTGAACGAAGAGATTCCATGTAGGGCACTATTATCTAAAATATATCATACTAAAGGGAGACCCGACGTTGCCCTGGAATGAATGAAGATCAACGAATATTACAACCTACTATATTTTATTTTCCTCGAAATAGGTAAAATCCCAAAATTTTCAATCCTTCCCGTAGTTCACAATGCACTGAAGTCTACATTGCACAGTAGAGAACCTACTGTTGATTTTATTAAATTCTTTTTATACAATGGCTTGAAATAAAGTTTAAAATGTAAATATCAGGTCCCAGGGTTCAATTGTGCTCTAAATAGAAACATTCATTTCGAACGCGCCCCTGTCATAACAAAGAGTCTAGTGTTGATTTTATATGCTTTCTGCTTATGCGGTAATAAAACTTTTCATATGCACTTGTGATGTTAGGCTGTATGAGGCGTTAACTTTAGTCCAAATCGCCTTTTTTCGATTATCGATTTTCAAAGACATTCCGATACAAAACCTATCTAAAAAACATTGCACATGAAGTACATTTGTGTGAAATTTCGCAAAAAAATCGGCCCAGCTTTTTAGGAATCCTTAGGAAAAGAACTCAGAGAGAGAGAGAGAGAGAGAGAGAGAGAGAGAGAGAGAGAGAGAGAGAGAGAGAGAGAGAGAGGGGGGGGACATATATAATAGTTAACATCTAACCAAGGTCATATTTATTGTAAAGTCAATATTTAGCTTTTATAAATAAAATAAATAACTTTGTTCTGTTCAGTTGCGTATTCATCAGACAACGTTTAAACTCAACAGTAAACAATTAGATAATTTTAGATTTAATAGTTTAATTACTAATTTAGTTTATATTAGTGTAAACATTAGACGCAGTTCTACCATGAGATAAATATCTAAAAAAAATAACTGTAATCTCTTCACTAAATCCGACAAATGGCCAATTACAATGTATAATTTTCATTAAACTAAAGAAGTATTTATACATAATAGACATTATTGTACATCATATAAAGTTTATTTAATAAACAGTTTATTACATTTTATTTTTGTTCAACAATATAATAAATCTTTTTTAACGAACAAAAATCGAAAAAATAAATTGAAACAATGTTAGGGTTTTTTTTTTTTTACAATCCACAAAGGTACGAAAAAAGTGGTAAAAAATTAAAATATGTAACAAGTAAATATTAGAAAAGGCAAGATAAGTTATATGTTACAGTGACACTTTTTGGATTTCTAACACAATTTTGTATAATTGTTTTATTTTATGCCATTATCAAACCTTCACATATTTAGGTGTCAGTTTCGCGGCCATTTTTCTTGTTTGCACCTATCGCTCGACACACATTTTTTCGAACGAATTAAACGCTTTAAAATGAGGATAACCACTAAAAAATTCCAGACAGGTAGAAGCATAACTTATCTTGCTTTTGCTAACATTTATTTGCTATATATTTGAAATTTTGACCACTGTTTCGTACTTCTGTGGATTGTAAAACAAACCCCAATGTTAATAAAAATAATATTGATAACCTTTTACAACGAAATAATGCCGATTAACAAATAACTTAAAAAAAACAAACATTAACAACAGAAAGATTATTAATTAACGAACAAAAAACAAAAATAAAATGACGTTGTGTTTCTGAAGTTTTGAGATGAGGATTAATTATTCATTATTATTTGGATTCGTTGAACTACTATTCTCATCTCCAGTGTTATTTGCACAGCATTTGTACGATGTAACTCTCGTAATTTTTTCAGGTGCATGCTTTCGAACTCGGGGATCTTTTTTGTCAGACTAGGAAATCTGCACAAAATCTCAAACAAGACCCTTTATTTTCCACAGGGGTAGTAGAGACATGCAGGGCAGGTGCTAGAGGTGCCCAAGCACCTGTCCATTTTATTCCTATTTTAAAAGTGCCCTTTTCAGAGGAATGTCTTATGGGTTTGTGCCCCACTAAGGCACCGTTTTTTTTTCACTTGAGCACTTGCCCCTAAAAAGTTCTCTGCACGTCACGGATTAGCATGCTTTGCTTCCGTCGGCGGCCGATACTGAGAATACAATACGGATTACATAAGACTCTTACACGGTTATGGCCGAGGGAGCGAGAAAACGCTACTCTCGTGGGTTAAATAAAGACTTCCATTCGAAATTCTGTACATATTCCCCAGTACACCTGAGAACGAGGGTGGATGGCCTTAACGCATGATGCGGTTAACACCACTGAAGCCGGTTCAACGCACCCCGATTGAATGCCATACAAGTAAGTACAGTCATTCATATTTCATTAAACCCTTAGGAAGGATTCTGTTTTACCGATCTGGGGTATCATGCATTCGTACTCGAAACATTATGATGAGAAGAAGTTCGAATAATACGTAAACCTACACTGTTCTCTGGTAGACATTATCCGAGCGAATACTTGTCCCTTTTGTCTCCGCCCCAACATGAAAGCGATTAAATGGTGAGACATCCTAAACAACGTTTCACAGTAGAACGAAGAAGGTTAATCATTTTTTCGGACAAAGCCAGCACACATATTCAACAAAAGCACCCAATCGTTTCAACACTACACCTGTAGCCAATGAACTTGTGTCAACCTATGCAATTAGTTCGTGTCCGGATACATGCCACTCGCCCTGAATAGAGTCGTTCCTACATACTCTAGTCAACGTTTCGGTCATCATTTGCTGGAGAAAATCGCCATCCAGTATGTCGTCCTATCCTTTTGTAGCAACATGCATTTTAGTAGTCCTGTTCGTTACCACGTACTCCTATTGTTAGTACTCCTAACATACTCCTGTTGTTAGTACTCCTGTTTGTTACCACAATCATTTTTGGTGCTCCTGTTGTCCCATCCTTTTGTAACCACAGTCACTAGTCATTTTAGTACTCCTGTTGCCTATCGGAGCCATCCACAGGCAAATATCCTACCAATTTACCGCAAATAGAAAACGTGATTCGTCTCGTGAACACACAAGGTAACTCTGGCATTGGAGTCCCTCGCTTCCACCCAAAAGTAAACTTACACTGTTCTCTGGCAAATATTATTATCCATGCCAGTACTTTCCTTTTTCCTTAGCCCCCACATAAAAGCGATTAAATAGTGACACATCCCAAACAAAGTTTCACAGTAGATCGGGAAAAGTTAATAAATCGTAAATTTAAAAGCAATCCTCACTTTCAAACTTTTTTAGCAACAAATTATATTAAAAATGAAAACTCGTTCTATAAAAATAACAAGCAAACTTGTTTATTAGGAAGGATTCTAAAGAAAATATTAATAGAAATTCATCCAATCATGCAGAAAATGTACTTTTCTACCAGCATTTTGTTTAATTTTCGATTTTTAGCGATTATCGAGGGTACAAGTGACTATACCGGAAGCATCAGTTTTTTCCCGCGTTCTAACTCCACAGACTTGGCGCTGTTTTAATTTTAAAATAAATAATCACTTTAAAATAAGTTAAAACTAAAAAAAGCAAATTATCCAGGTAGGTAGAAGAGTAACTTATTTTGCTTTTGGTGACATTTATTTGTTGGATATTTATTTTTACACCTCTCATTTGTTTTCTTGTCTATGGAAAATCCTCATATTGTCTTTATTCATTGAAATACTGATTAAATGAATTTCTTTAAAATATCGAATGCATGATTCATTCTTTTTGTTCAGATTCTAATTGCGAGGTGTTCCCCTGTCTGAACAATGGCGTGTGTAAAGGATTTCCCGACATGTACCTATGCATTTGTCCACTTGGTTACAATGGACCAAGATGTCAATGTGAGTATTGCTTCAAGCAAATATGTTACATTTTCATCCATGAGAATCAATAAACTAGATTTAAGTCGTTATTTCTCTTCAGTTTTGCTGCGTTTTTTTTTTGTTTAACCGTGATCGTCTTGTCTAACAGTTCTTCGTCATCTGTTTAACTTAAACGAATAAAACGTCTCATGCAGGAAAGTCTCAGGGAAGACGTTCGTTGAGTTTATTCAAGGTTATATTGGAGAGAATCTACTCATATAGAGAGAAAGAGAGAGAGAGAGAGAGAGAGAGAGAGAGAGAGAGAACGACTAATAACTATAAAAATCATTTACTCCTTAAACTTACTAACTAACTAATGTAAGAAATGAGTGACGCACCCGGCAACGCTATTTGATTAACATTCGCTGAGATTACCAGTTTCTACATCATTTGGCCTTGTCTCGTTCACATATTCCCAGAGACAACTGATCTGAACATTAGTTTTTTCTTGTTCAAAAACATGACGTCATTCATCTTATCCTCATCGTTCGACTGTTTTATCTTGGATGTTTGACACGAATCTGATTTATCACCCATCACCGACGCTGGAATCGTGAATGGCTAGTTCATGCCGTTGACTCTGCTCCCTACCGATCGACGAGGATGAATGGCCTTAACGCACGATGCCGTTAATACCATTGAAGCTGGCTCAACCCACTCCGGGTGAATGCCACTACAAGTAAGTACAGTCACCTGTCTTTCATTCAACCTTAGGAAGGATTCTGTTTTACCGATCTGGGTTATCATGCATTCAATGTGAACTTTGGCTATGTATTATGCATATGGCTTTCCGAAAAAGACTGATTTTAACAGTCTTTTTCCTCTTGCTTGAAAAGATAATGTCAAGTCATGTCCTCATATTCTCTTGACTGTTTTGTCTACAGTATGATCTGTTGCGCCCGCTTCAACTCATGTCACCAGTGTCTGGGTGCAATTCTATTTGCAGCTAAGTTGTACTAAGTAAAACTAGCTAAAACGTACTAACGAGTTTAATCGTTGGTAGTAACGTAGGATTCCCAATCAATAATATAACGACCTGAAAAAGAAACGAACAATAAATGGCCTTAATCATTGACCAAACAACTTTATTGTCTACATGTTTTTATCACAGTCATTTCTGTTAATTACACCATGCACAATTTGACTCGAGGATTGGAGGTAATTCTACTCATTTAGTTCATAATATAGCTGGAAAACCAATCTCCTTCGAATCAAATCTGCGCCAGTTTAGGATAAAAAAAAAGAATAGTACTTTTTTCAATTTTAGATATCATTCATCCGCGACACATCGATCAATAAGATACCAACGCTGTAGGTATTTATTTTGTCGTTTTTTACATTTGTACGAACATATATACATACATATACGTAGACCCTTAATACAATAAATTAATTTTTTAATCAGTGATAATATTAAAAAATTCAGTATTTTAAAGTATATTTTGCTACATGGTAAAGCCGCCATGCTACTATTCAACAACGTAGGTTATAACGTCTCAGCTTATTGCCATTAAATGAATAATAATAATAATAATAATAATAATAATAATAACAACGACAACAACAACAACAACATAATAATAATAATAGTAATAATAACAACAACAACAATAATAATAATAATAATAATAATAATAATAATAATAATAATAATAATAATAATAATAATGATAATAATCTGATACCAAAATGCGCTATGGTTATACTAACAATTTCTTGGGTAAATTCGACACACTGCTGTCAAAAGTTTCAACTTCCAAACTTGACACTCTTTCAAGTTAACTTGCATAAAACTACGTACGGTATCAGACCTTCTAACTCATCCCTTGTTCGCTTCACGCCCGTTTTTATTCACCTGTCTTATTTGCATATAACGGCGAGAAACAGCGTCGCTCATGTGATTTTCAACCATGTAACCAATTGGGTGGCGCGATTTTAGCCTTTCATTCTTTCTTCCCCATTTTTTTTATTACACGATCGACCCTTTGAAGCAGATTATGTTTGCAGGACAAATTCTTGTCGAAAATGATGAGTGTTAATAAATACGTATTATCGGAGGACACTGCATTGTTAATTTAGTGTGAATATATGTGCTTACAATGGTGTCATCGCTTATCAAGGTCCAGAAGCCACTCAAGGATAACAGATAATGAGTTGTTTTGGTGTATCCACCCTACAAATAAAACTGGAGTCTTCTATTTACTATAAAGACCGAATGAGATGTCTCTTAGCACATGTATAATTCACGAATCTTGCACGTGTGGCAGTCGTAGTGACGTATACCCACACTCTGTATTTGTTGTATTTAGTTTTCTGTTCAATATATTTGTTTCAACAAAATACCGAATTGTGTCTTTTTCTTCCGGATGCTTACAGGGTCACAGCATGAGTGAACACGGTGATAGACGGTATTATTGTAAATTAAGTAGAAATTGATTGTTACCAAGAATTTGTTTACGTTGGATTTGAAAACTATCATGTTACAGTCAGTTGATAAGCAGCCTGGTTTTATTGTGTTCCACGTATTATGCATTCGCTGCAGCCGATTGTTCAAAATATATAATTGTTAACATCAGCTTGTGTCACTGCTCCAAAATATATACACACTGACAGCAAATAAAACACAACACAGCTGATCTATAAAAAAGTATATTGTTTTTATTGCACATCTAAAATCAGCTTTCGATTATAAGTTATTACTGGTGTTTTGCCATTTCTGAAAGCGCGTAAGGTGATGTTAGCGATGAAGAAATTTGACATTTTCGCTTCTCTCTGACCGACTGCCCACTTTCTTTGGCGTCCATTTATTTATATAAACATTTCTTTCCTATTGGAATGTTTTATATTTCCCATTGTCTATTGTTTCAATCCTTTGACCGATATTCTCTGAAATACCTCTTGGTCAAATTATGCATTCCATTAGACAATGTTGGAAAGTCTCGCATTTCTCAAATGGAATCCATCTGTGTGTGTGTGTGTGTGTGTGTGCAAGCCATCAAATTTTTCTCTTTCCAGTGTCACCTGATAATATCCAACACATAGACGCGTAGCTCTAGGAAGAAGCTCTGCTCATGCAATGTTTGTTTCATTTTAGGGTAAAGATTAAGAGTGAGATAAATTGTTAGCAATGGTTATAGCTAAACGAGTGTTTGCTATGAATATTTTACAGGGGGATTGACACAGATTTAAATCTCAGCCGAGCACATGGCATGAAAAAAAACATAACAGCAGAGAAAGACTCTCTATGTTTGCTTGTGTGAGGAAGATATCGCAAGGAGGAAAAAAGGAGACCTTCCACCAGATTTTGAAACCGGTTTTGTACTCTGTAAAGGCAGGAAGGATTGCTTTGAGCAGCTCCTATCCAGATGTAGCAATAGTACTCCACATTAAGGCGTATTTAGCTCTTATACAGGTAAAGTATTGAGTCAGGAGTTAGATACTTTCTGGAGCGGGAGAATGATCCAAACTTATTTTCAGCTACCTTCTAAACGGATTTGCTGTAAGTCTTTTATTTCAGATCTGGAGTGCAAGTCAGACCCAGAAGTTTGCTATGATTTATAAGTCATGTAATTAATTAGAATATTAAGTTTTGTTTATATATTTACCAGTAAAAATAGATAAATACTTAGTTCGCAACATTTTCTTAGCTATGTAATGGTTCGCACGCTTTCTTGTTCACTTGTGGGGTTGCTGGCAGTAAGCGATCAAGAAACGAATCAAATAATAAAAGTCATTTTTACATACGTGCGCGGTCGCTGGTCTTCTCTTTTTCTCATTACTCTTTTATGTGTGGTCGTTAATCCCCGAGTGTTTATGATCTACTAATTCACAGCGAATCCACTCATGCATGAAAACAAAGGAGATTTGTGAGCGTTAGAAGGTTTTATTCAAAAAGATGTTTCTTTGGGGGGAGAGACCAGGTAAATTACGTTTCACAGTCTTCTTACTAATCCTTAAAATGGTCGACGAATGGATAGAGGAAAGTTTCACTTAGATCTCTACATTGTCGGCCACGTCTTGTCTGCCCACTTTCCTGACTCGAACTATTTCGAAACTCTGTTCCACCCACCCCGAACACGTGATTATTTCTTATGTAATATCATCGACACCTGCATTTCTGGCGAGTTTTGTCTAAGGAAATAACACTTGACTTTCCCCATTGCCCCACTCACACTATGTATGAGTCTATATCCATTTACTTCAAACAAGCATGTACTTGTTCACTTGTGAGGCTATTTTGAAATATACTCTATAACTCACGCCGAAATTCATACTAGTTGACATAATCTCTAATTACTGACGTAGGGTCCCAATATATAACACAATAAATGTTAATGTTTCTTGTATGAGTAGAACATTTGTAACATTTTTCAATAAATGGATGTTTTTATACATGTGCGCCTTTAATTGTCCTCGTCTTCTTTGCCGCCATTCCCCTTTTTCGTTGCAGTTCGTCTAATGCTTGTTTTAGTTTCCTCGTCTACTCTGCTATACTCTGGCCGTGATCCCTCATCAATGGCGCTAGACATATAAAACTTCTTTTCATGCAGAAAAGAATACAGAGACGTTTGCTGAAAGTTTCTCACGTTTTATTTCTAAAGAGAATTGACTCACACTAACAAGAGAGAGAGAGAAAGAGAGAGAGAGAGAGAGAGAGAGAGAGAGTAAAGGTTTCTCGACAATTATTTTAGTTAAGATAGGTGACATGCTAAAAGAAATCTTTGCGAAGTTATTTCGTTCTTTGCAATATGCAGTGTTTCATTGCTACAGTATCGTGTTACCTGGCAGACTCGCATTATTCAGTTCCTTAGTTTTAAACTTTCGTTCCTTTTCCAGCTTTTTTTTTACATAGGCGTCACCACTTATCAAGGCCGATAGGCCACTCAAGGATAAGGGTTAAAGAGTGTACAGTAGTCAAAAGGACAATATAGTAATCGATAGTAATGGAAGTTCGGTAAATTTGTTAACTTAAGTGGAACGGCTCATCAGAAACTTGTTCACGTTGGACTTGAAGACAACCATATTATAGACAGCTGGAAAGCAGGAAAACGGAAGACAATTCCACAGGCGTGCAGTTCTAAGAAAGAAGCTTTGATCATGGAATCTATGTTTAGGTTTAGGCACTGATAAAGAGTGGGGAAAATTATTGATAATGTTTTCAGCTAGTCGAGTGTTTCTTGTGAAAGCTATTCTGCTGACATCATCTCTCGACTCATAGCTCATATATTTCGTCTACCACACTTAGCATGTTGCTTTCTGTTTTAATCTTAGATGTCATCTATATTTGATTCACCTCTGGGTATGATTCTGTTTTGCGGATTTGGATCATTTAGATATGCACTAAATGCGCCTATGTCAAACTTTATATTAGCTAGCCCATTCGCTCTTGATATAAAGTACCTAATATATAATACTAAAAAAACAATAATCTTACGGTACTAAGCGCTATTTGACAAAAAAGTCAGAAACCGACGTCAAAGTTTCGCCAAATTGTAATCCGCGTATCTCAAGAACTAATAGAGATATCTAATTCGGGTTTATTTGAAAATCAATTGTAACCCATCACATCATGCCACGTTTATTTCCACAATGATGATAATTGTGATTATTATTGTGAGAACGGTGACAACGAAATGTGTTATTATTACCTGTGAACATAGTGATAAAGTTTAATAAAGCTAAATCATTAGGACAAACAAAGTTTTACTGCACTTACCTTGTTCCTTTATAATTATGTATCGATGTTGGTATCAACGTAATCCATCAATGCATTTATTTAGTTTAGCTAGTTTGGGATGTAGAGACAAAAGTCGCCTTTATAAACATTGGATTTTGACCATTTTGTCAGATGTATTCTGTACCTCAGAACCCCCGACGTTCGATATATTTTCTATATAATATTCTATATGTGCTCTGTTCTATATATGTTCTATACAGTGTTCTCTCCCCCATAATCTCTCTCTCTCTCTTTATATACTAGCAGTTCAGCCGGGCTTTGCTCGGGCCCTATGTATTGTTCATAACTTTATGTGCATATGTAAACATTAAAAAGTGTGACTATGTACGATAATGCCTTTTTATATAATAGGCTTCCTTTACTACTATAGAGAAAAGTTGGTAGAGACCGCAGACGTAAAATTTTTTAAAACTTTGACTCCAATTTTGACCCCTTAAAATTTATTGTTTTTGGTTTAAATTATATTAAAACGTTTGATCCATGTCCAAGTAACCTACATCTATAATTTCAAGTATTTAGACCCAAAATCGGCGGAGGAGTTTGCTAGAGTCTGTAAAGGTCAATTTTGACCTCTTGGCACCCAAATTTTAGCACCAAAACTGATTAAAAAGCTTGCTGCATGTCTGAATGCCTTTTATTTAAAATTTGAAATGTTTAGAGCCAAAATTGGCTTAATAGTTTGCTAGAGATCGCAAAGGTCAAATCTTTTGAACTTTGACACCTTGGCAGCCAAATTTTCAGCAAAAAATAAAATAAAAAAACGATTAAAAAGTTTGCCCTATGTCTGAATACACTTTATGTAAAATTTCAAATGTTTAAACCAAAAATTGGCTGAGTAATTTGGTAGAGACCACAGAGGTAAATTTTCAAAACTTTGACCCCAATTATGACCACTTAATATTTATTGTTTTGGGCTCAAATCAAATTATAAAATAGCTCCATGTCCAAGGAACCTATATTTAAAATTTCAAGTGTTTAGACCCAAAATTTGCGGATAAGTTTGGTATGGTTCTTAAAGGTCAAATCATTGAACTTTGACCCCTTAACAGCCAAATTTCTGACCGAAAACCGATTAAAAGATTTTTCCAAATTCCAATACCCCTTATGTCAAATCTCGAGTCTCTAGACTGAAAATTGACAGAGTATTTGGTAGGGAAATGTACACACACAGACAGACACACACACACACACACAGGCATTTTCACTTTTATAGATATACTAGCATTTCAGTCCGGCGTTGCCCGGGTGTTTAGATGTGTGTGTTGAGCAAAAAAAAAAGTGATAGTAGAAAGGCAGGCTCGAACCCGTACCGCGAAGGACGAAAAGAACGGGGCGGGAATACCTGACGTCTTTGTCGTTACGACCACCGTCAAACCGGAAGTAACGTACGTTTTAATTAAGGCTAGACAATAGAAAGGAGAGGATGACTTTCAAAAATATCGGCGAAAAAACGACAAGTGCCCAGTTGAAGGTGAAGATATTAATGTTTTTAGCCAATTTTTCGATATTTGTCATCTGAAAGGTTCAAAACGATACTGATCTTTCTGTCGAAAGTTTTAGGCAGACATGCAAACATACATACATAAATTTATATATTTGTAACTAAAAATTTTCGACCCAAACCGATAAAAAGCTTGCCCTCTGAATACACGTTATGTAAAATTTCAAATGTTTAGACCAGAAAGTGTCTGAGTAATTTGGTAGAAACCGCAGAGGTAAATTTTTTAAAACTTTGACCCATATTATTACCCTTAACATTTATTGTTTGGGGCTCAAATCAAGTTAAGTTAGATCCATGTCCAAGGAAGCTATATGTAAAATTTCAAGTGTTTAGACCCAAAATTGTCGGAGGAGCTTGGTAGAGTTTTAAAATGTTAAATCGTTGAACTTTGACCCCTTACTAGCCAAATCTCTGTCCGAAAACGAATTACACAGATTATCCCAAATCTCAGTACCCTGTATATCAAATTTCGAGTCTGTAGACTGAAAATTGACAAAGTTATTGCGTAGGGAAATGTACACACACAGACGCACACACAGACATACGCAGACACGTTCACTTTTATAGATAGATAGATAGATAGATAGATAGATAGATAGATAGATAGATAGATAGATTAAACAAAATATATACGTATACATAAATATATATGGAAACAATTTTGTGTTTACTATAATGTTTTTACGCAAATATTATGCAAGTATAAATCATGTAGAATATCTGCATGAATATAATTACACGTAATAGTTAACTAAAGATTATCATCCCATAAGAAAACCGAAAAAACTAATAGGGAATGAATGTTTAAAAGAATATGCAAATTAGCTAGATCTTTTGCTAGTTAATGCAATCCCACAACCCATATATAAGAAAATTGTATTTTCTTTTTAAATAAATAGAAAAGAGGGTTTTTAATATAAATATCAATACACACAAAAGAAAAACGATTTCGTAGGAGTATGGATAGATATATATTCTGTACTATATATTTCATTTTATAAAGTCCTACACGTGTTCTGTTCTATATAAGTTCTATATAAGGTTCTATATACGTTCTATATATGTTCTATATAGATTCCGTTCTATATAATGTGCTATATAATGTTATATATAAAGTTAATAAAGTTATGTTCTATATAAATCTATATAATTATAAAACTCAAATGACCTTGTAACGGGTGTTGTAACCACATATCTGGTTTACAACTTCCGGTTGCGTATGCGTACATATTACATACAATTTATAATACATTCTGCTTTTTTTTACATCGTTTATTTCCGTATTACGTTTAAGTTATTACAACACAATTTTCTTACAAATGAATTTACTTTAACCTGTTGAAAACTATAAGCGCATTCTACAACGGCGATTTACTCACCGCGTTCCTTTTGTTACATTTTCTTCTCTGTTCCTTTTATGCACTTAGAACTTTTTTTTTTACACTCTTAACATAAATAAATCCGAAAACATTTTTTAAAAGAAAAAGTTACATTTTATTTTCTATTCAACAGGCCATTCTTAACATGGGGAGAGTATTTTTAACTATTCTGTACTTTCAACTAACAATTTCATTTAAAAAAGATATATCAAAATTTGAATTTAACTTTAAGTATTATGGTATCTGTTCAGTGCACATTTACCTATAAGTATGGCAAACCATTTATAATTCAATGGCAGTGGTCCTATGTAACGCAATAATTAAGATCGCCTTAAATCAGACACGAATAAACATTATCATTCATTGACAGATGTATAAAAGTTTTGTCTTGTTCGCATAATTTCTCGGAGACAACTGATCTGAACTTTAGTTGTTTTTTTTTTCTTGCTCAAAAACGTGACATCATTCATCATATCCTCATATCGTTCGACTCTTCTGTCTTTGACGTTTGACACGGGTCTGCCTTTTCACCCATCACTGACGCTGGAATCGCGAATGGCTAGTTCATGCCGTTGACTCTGCTTTTGACCGATCGACAAGGGTGGATGGCCTTAACGCACGATTTTTACATAGGCATCACCACTTATTAAGGCCAATAGACCACTCGAGGATAAGGGTTAAAGAGTGTACAGTAGAAATTGGACAATATAGTAATCGTTAGTAATGGAAATTCGGTAAATTTGTTAACAAGTGGGATGGCTCATCAAGAACGTGTTTACGTTAGACTTGAAGACAACCAGTCAGCTAGAAAGCAGGAAAACGAAAGACAATTCTACTGGCGTGCAGTTCTAAAAAAGAAGCTTTGTTCATGGAATCTACATTTAGGTTTAGGCACAGATAACGAGTGGGGGAATTATTGATAGTGTTTTCAGCTAGAGGAGTGTTTCTTGTAAAAGTTTAGCGAGGGAGGACCATAGATTGAAGCTCAGTCGAATACTTTCCATGAAAATAACGATAAAGCAGAGACAAACTCGCAACATCTCTTCTGTGAGATAGAGGTTGCAGGGAAGAGAAAAATATATCTCCTACGAGGCTACAAAGTCTATTTTGAACTCTATCACGGCAGGACAAGTCCTTTCTAGCAGTTCCTGTCCAGATGTGGCGACAGTATTCCATCCTCGAACGTACCTGGCTTTTATATAGATAGAGAATTGCATCAGCAGTGAGATATCTACCGGATCGATAGAAGGATCCCACCATTTTTCCAGCCGCCTTGATTTGATGTACCTGTTCCATTTAAGTTCAGGGGTAAAGGTCAAGCCCAGAAGCTTGTCAAAACTTGAGACCTCCTCAAGACGAGAGCCATTCATTTCAACTGATGCCAGTTTTCTTAATATCAAGCTTTTTCATACATCTCTCGCACGTGACGTCAGAAAACGTTAATATTCAAGCTGGCCTTTCGTAAATTTAGATGGCATCTTAAAAATACTTGTTGTAAATTCCCAGTTCATTTCAGTATGATTATGCTTACGTAGATTGGTGATCTTTTAACCCAATGCATTTCAGGTGAAAATACTATTACTTACAAATTATTATTAAGTCGAAATTAGTATAACTTTAAAAAATTACGAAAAATTATGTTGTAGAAATATAATTACAAACAAAAGTAGGATTGATCGAATTATCGATTTTTATCGTATGTTTTAATCTGGAAGAGTTGCGCGATCAATTCAATATGACAAACTGGTTTATCTCCCCTGACTCAAATTATCTTCTACTTTTAAACATGAAATCTCAGAACGTAATTGTAATTTTTTTATTGTTTAAAATATATCTAGCACACCTACTGGAACATTTTTCGCAATTTTGGGAATTCATACTAATTTCGATATGAGACGTAAGTACGTAATAATGTTTTCAGCTGTTGGTTAAAATATTTTTAAAAAATGAATCGATTTTACATATTAAAGCAACACGTGTGTTTATTTCGTTTTATACAGATAGTGATCAGCTTGGTGTTTGTAAGGAAAACGTCTGTCGAAATGCTGGCATATGTATACCTAAAGGTTCCGTAGCCGAGTGCAGCTGTCAAGAAGGTTACGCTGGGGAAACATGCCAATGTGAGTATTGTTTAAACATGAACACAATTATTTAATCAATTAATCTGAATCGATTGGACATTTAAGTAATACAAGGGTTGTTGCAAAAGTAAAGCGTCTTATTTTTTAACTACAAACTATAAGGTTCGTGCAAAAATAATGTCGTTTTTGACGTTCAACTTATATAAAAACGACATTATTTTTGCACCAACCTTATATGAAGAATCGAATATTGCCATTAAAACGAGCGACCTTTTGTGCCCCAGATATCACTTAGTCATTACCACACTCAATGAACTTTTGCCAGGAAACCAATGATGTATCTCTGCTTCTGACGCACGCCCATGACAGGAGTTGCCTTCTTAAAGTTTTACACAGTTAATATCTGCTACAGAGATATAAAGCTTTCACGTAGTTGATTCTTTAGTTCAGTCATCATAACAATGCAATTTGATTTCCCCTTTGATCCAATAATAATAAAATAATAATAAAAATAGAAGGCATCAATTTTGGAACGTACCTCGTGCAACGAAAAGTTGCTGTTTTATTATAATGTGCTTTCGTTAATCCAAATTCCAAGACACAGAGACACTCTATTTCCAAACGTAATTGAACATGTGTCGATAACAGGAGTCTCAAAACTACAGCCAGTTAGTCAGATACGGCCCGCCAAATTCTTATGGGAAATATCAAAATAATCAGGATTTATTTTTATAGAAATGTGTAAAAATAGTGTGGTCGTTTTTATTTTGATGTAGAAAATGATTAAAATAATTACATTTGGGGAACCAGTTTTACTAAAAAGCAAAGTTAATTATCAAAAAAGTATAAACACGTTCAGCTCCTTTTTTGTCTTATTTTTTTGGGGGAAAGGGGGGTGCGAAGACTAAAAAATTCAGGAGGAGAACGCGTGTAATTTTGTCCGATCCTATTGAAAAGCAAGACAGTGTGATAACAAGGATAATCTATTGTGATTATTTCATTTAGGATACAACATGGCAAATATCATATTCACTGCTAAACACGTAGAGACGGTAAATCATGCTGTTTTATCCGGTTTAAAACTAAACATTTTAAAATCTTGTAAATATCGTAATTCAAAAATATTACAAAGCTACAAGTTTCATTAATATTAAGCTTGGTTATTTTTTTAAACTATGCTAAAATAATGTGAGGTCAACCCAACAAACATTAAAGTATCTTCGTAAACATTAGTTCTAACAGTAGAGAATATCGCTTTTACAATTGATTTTTCCAAGTACTCTAACCACTGCGGCACGCATCCAAGCAAGAAGATCGGATGTTATAATGGTTATCTAGAAGGAAAAATCCAGCCAGATCGATTTCGTCGTTCCAGCAGACCAATCAGGAAAATCGCAAGGAAACGGAGAAGCGAGGCTAACACACGGAACTGGCCAGAGATCCGAAAGGGATATAGAAGATGAAGAAAGTAAGTGCAATAATAGTAGGAGCCTTAGGAACGATCTCGAAAAAATCTTGAAAATAGAATGTGAGAAATTGGAACAAGAGGAATGCCTGAGAAGATACAACGGATAACAATTGTTGCAATATTTTTTATATTTAATGGGGTATGCTCTTTCACTGTTGGGAGATTCTATTTATAAACGCTGCTGATAGTTGTTCTCAAAGAGAAATCTTTGATGATGACTTGTGTGTCCACTTCTACTGAATAAAATAATAATAATAATAATAATAATAATAAGCTAAAGAAATTAATATACTATAGAAATGCCAAGACGCATATAAGTTGATTAATACAGATGAAAAAAATGAACCATCTAATGTATATGGACGACCCGAAATTTTTCGCAAGAAACAAAAAACAAAAAGGATCTAGAGATGCTAATAAAAACCGGAATGGTCAACCAGGTTATCCAAATGGAATTCGGCATGAAAAAGTGCGCATTGCTAGTTAAAAGAAATGGAACACTGGTGACAACAGATGGCAGGAAACTACTCAAAGAAGCGAAGATAAGGAAATAAGTCAAACATTGCACCTAAAAAGCATTTGTGAATTTTGGAAGTAGATACCACCAAAACTACAAGGATGAAGGAGTAAATTAGAAAATAATACTTGACATCAATAAAAAAAAACTCCTAGAAACTAAACTATACAGTAGGAACCTAATAAAAACGATAAACATAGGCAGTATCACTAGTAAGATTCCCTGGACTTCAAGGGTAAATAATAATAATAATAATAATAATAATAATAATAATAATAATAATAATAATAATAATTATAACAACAATAATAATAATAATAATGTAGGCTCCAAAAACTGAACTGGGACCTTGGGGAGACTTATTGCCACTCACATTTCAGTGAGGACCAATGGCAGTGAGGACAAGGAGAAATCAATGGTAAACAGTTGTTTTGGTAACACAAATTAATTTTCAAATGGTGTCGAAAAGAGGGGGAGAGTACTAGAAATCTGGTAAGACTTGTTATCACTCAGACTCCAGGGAACACCACAAGTTGTTCTCAAAGAGTATTCTTTGATGATAGCCTATGTGAAAACTCCTAGTGAGTGAATAATAATAATAATAATAATAATAATAATAATAATAATAATAATAATAATATGCAATTAGTAAAAAAAAAAAATGTCAGTTTTAATCACGCTACATTTTACTCTTATCATTTTCACATTTTATAATTTTATTTTTATTTTTTATTTATTTCATTTCCAGCAACTAGCAGCAATATATATATATATATATATATATATATATATATATATATATAGTAATTTATAAAATATATATGGCGATTAAGCTACACTGAATATTCTGCGTTTCATCCAACTATAGGATTCGTCAGGCTTATGTTGGATGAAACGCAGAATATTCAGTGTAGCTTAATCGCCATATATATTTTATAAATTACTAACTAGCTCTACCTACGTATTGAGCACTTTTGAAGTAAATACTTAAAGTTTACGCATAAATCTATACTTTCGTATATTAAATTTATGCGAATAAATGAAGTAGTTATATATATATATATATATATATATATATATATATATATATATATATTGTCATAACTTGGATCGGTAGAGAGCATAAGTTTACAGCGGCGCATCGCCGATCTCACTCGTTAAACATTGTGTCACTTTCAGACATGATAGAAGGCTCCTATCACTGTTGGGATTTGTACACAACTATTCATTAAGTAATGATGAACCCTTCGTGGACTAGTGAGTTGCATGGTATTGAATATCGTTTGCTATTTATCTAGCAAAATACCCACATTCACTGAGTTTTATGGACATTCACAAGTATAATTAATTTCAATGAAATCTCTTTATCTCATTTCTATTTTGTTTTGGTTCAATTCTAAAATGTTATATTTTTTCCAAAGAGTGCTCATCGAATTTCATTGACGTGTAAGTTTGTTTGTATCCAAGAGTGTGGTTAAATACGCAAGAGTTAACTATTCTATACTTTCCAAATAACAATTTCCGGAGTTAAAATTGAAACGCTTCTGTGAAAACTCACTACTCTAAATATGTCACACTGCTGTCAAACCTTGCTACTCGAAAACTCGACACTCTGTTGTCACAACTCCTTACTCCAAAACTCGTCACACCAGCATCCAAATCCAAATTATCCCAGTCTCTGAAAAATCAGTCTTTTTATTCAAAACCGGAAGCATTTCATGTGCATGTCAGGTTACAAGAGCGTAAACATATGAAGAGATAGAGCAGCCATTCTTTTCTTTTCCTTTCTTTTTGCCAACGAACACTACAGACTGTATGAGACAGGTTTATACTAATCTTCTTTTAAAGCGTTTAATCACTAAGAGAAACAAAATCAATAACATGCATGTTTTTTTTTTAAATATTTAGTTGTGTTTAATTGAGTAACAATGTAATTTTTTTTTCAAATAAACGCGCTTTAGAATATTTGTTTTATTTCTTACGCAAATATAAGAAAAAAATTTACAACATATACAAAAACAGTATAGGTTTCGTCGTAAAGGCCTGAAACATGCGCATATTAAATTTGACAATTCTGTATTGTGTATTCATTTGAATTGTATGAACAACATTTGTTTTCTATATATTTTTGAACACCCAGTTCCACAAACAGTTAAAGAATCGATTTTACATATAATATATATCTTTTGTTCTTTTTCTTCAGATATTGATTGCGTTCATCGCCGCTGTCAAAATGGTGGCAGCTGTATAAAGGGCGAATATGGATCGGTATGCCGTTGTCCTCCGGCTTATACAGGACCGGCATGCACAAGTGAGTATTGATTAAACATTGCCTACATTATTTAATTCATATTTATTCTAATATATTAGAAAGTTTATAATACACATGCATATCGTTGGATTGCTTCTTGTGTTGTAGTATCGTTTTATCGATTGTACTATCGTTTTACTGTTGTTTAGTCCCATACGTTTGAAATAAATCCTTCTTAGATAAGAGAAAAATCCAGGTTGTCCTCGACGGTCGCACATCTAAACAATATGATATAAATGCGGGAGTGCCCCAGGGTTCTATTCTTGGACCTCTATTGTTCCTGATATTCATAAATGACCTCCCCGACAACATTGCCTCTGAGATGGGTATATATGCTGATGACACTACACTCTATGGCAGACACGACAGGAAGACGAATGAACACATTTCTAAAGAAATGGCAGAAACACTAGAGGAAGACCTCCAATCTGTAGTGGAATGGGGACAAAAGTGGTTGGTCGCGTTCAATGCTGCCAAGACTAAACTAGTTTCATTCAATAATTACAAGAAACCCTCTCTACCACCCATAGCAATGGCCAACGACTCTTTATCTGAGAGTCCATCTTTCAAACTCCTTGGCCTAACGTTCACAGGAAACATGAGTTGGAACAATTACATTGAAGGCATTGCCAGGGCCGCTGCAAGAAAGGTAGGCTCTCTCTACCGTGTTAGAAAACTACTAACACCCGAAAGTATCCTGTACCTCTATAAGGCCACCATTCGCCCATGTATGGAGTATTGCTGCCACATCTGGGCTGGTGCATCTGCTACTAGTCTCTCGCTCCTTGACAAGGTTCAAAAGAGAGTCGCAAACCTGATAGGCCCTGAACTGGCATCTAAGCTTCAGCCTCTGTCCCATCGACGAAATGTTGCATCCCTCTGCCTGTTCTACAAGTATTTTAGTGGTGAATGCTCTGACGAACTGCAATCACTTATGCCCCCACGACGCGAGCACCCTCGACAAACCCGACAGGCTGCTAGATCCCACCCCCACACTGTAGAGGTCCCTAGATGTAAAAGATCTTTTTACTCCAATAGTTTCTTCCCCAGAACCGCAAGACTCTGGAATTCCATTCCAGGTCCCTGCTTCCCCAACAGTACTGACGTGCAGAAGTTCAAGTGTAACGTGAACCGACACCTTGCTTCCCAAATCCCTACATAGTACCCCAGTAGTTGTTGCCCCTGATAGTAGCCCCCTACACCAAAGTGGCAATTTGCCTTGTTTGGGGTGAAAATGTAATTAAAAAAAAAAAAAAAAAATGTCATTAAAATGTTTTGTATTTTTTTTCTTTTCTCATTGAAGAAAATAAAACAAAAATAAAGACAAACGAAAAATTATATTATTAAGGTTGCTTTCGGACTGATCTCATCTTCAGTGTTATTTGTCCAACGTTAAATTTGATATAACCTCCAACCTTGTTCAGGTGTATCTTGTCCAATTCTGGAATCGACACGAAATTTCGAGCTTTACTTTATTAATGGAAGTAGCATGCGCTCGTTTCCTTAGCCGTGGCATATTGGATAAAGTTCTTGGTAAAATCTTGTTGTAAGGTTACACTGTTCTGGAAGTTGAAATTTCAATGTTTAATGCGGACGACACTCAAAAATACAACTACGAATTGATTAAGACCGCTATCTAGTCACAGCTGTTGGGACAAGAACATACTAACCTCCGTGGATTAAATAAAGTGCTATGTTCGAAATTCCGTGTAGATTCCTGATTTTGACAAAATAGAGCTGAATAAGGTCAGAGGTTACATCAAGTGAAAATAATATTCAAAACAAACATAATCGATCCTGTTCTCAAAAATTCAGAAACGTACTTTTTTATGATTTGAAGAATATCCATTCTATACAAATGTTACAGAATAAATATACATTGATAATATGAATATTTTATTAGTTTTAGTTATATTTTAAATAGATAATCTCCGATATGAAAAATATACAGTTTTCCACCGCTTGAGGGATAATAATAAAAATAATAGAAAATGAACGCTTGCCTCATAAATTTAGACCAAGCATTGACCCTTTTTTGGCAAAAATTAACGTTACCGATTTAATGCATTTTAATATTTAATCCTGGTCATTATTTTTTCCGTTTTAAACAAATTTTAATTTTACGTGAGAAAACGTTAAGTGTAATCCATCAGGTTTTTAATAAATATAGATGGCATATTAATAATATATTTTCTTTTTCAGTTAAGTATTTAAACTTTTCTTATTCAATAAAACATTGATCAAAGAGTTTGTTTTGATATTAAAGCTACACTTTCATTCCGTTTTTTTTTTTATTCAGTAAAGCGTTGCCACTGTCTAAATGGTGGATTATGTTCACAAAACAATTACGAATGCCAATGTCCGAAAGGTTATATTGGACGTCGTTGCGAACGTGAGTATTATCTAACCCTCTAATACCTTATTTAAAATATCTGCATTCGAATTTAGAATAATAAACATTCTTGTTTTGGTTCTTTTATTGTTTTAGTTTTATGGGCTTTGTTTATATATATTTAAAGAGCAGTTGCTTGTATTTAGAACTAAAATAAGAAAAATATGAAACGAACCCCCACAAAGTTGAGATTGTCTTAACCGGCGATGCCTTGAAGGTATATCCGAAATTTAGAAAAAGATATCTATTCTTTGAGGTTCAACTGAGCAAGTTTTTGTTAGGATGAGGGGGAGCTAAGTTTTTTTTTCTGAAATTTTAATATTATTATGTAATAATTTAAAAAAAAACTAAGTTTTGTTATGTGAGAAAACTGCAGAGTATTCCTTGAAATTATTCTAATTATGACAATTTCCCATCAAATTACAGTGTGGTGGACAGGGAAAGAAACACGGTAATGATAGAAGTGCTCTGGAGGTCTCTTGGATTTTACTTAAGTGTTTCCACTTGTCTTGGTATAGTAGCATCCTTCAGTCTTGACAGACTATGGATACCCACTGTAAGGGTGCAATGCGGATGGATTTTTTATGTGGTAAGAGTTTCGCAATCTCCAACCACACCGCACTCGAATCTGCGTTGTTAAATACCAATGGCAAGTAAAGGTTCAGGACGACTGAAATCATTGCGGAGATAAGCGGAGAGCACGTACAGCGTCAAGAATTCTCATATGGTCACCCATTTGGTACTAGCCATGCTCAACATAGCTTAACTTCGGTAATCTGACGAGAACCGGTGTGTCAACGTGATTATGCCGTATAAGTCTTGATATAAAATGAAAAAGACGAGATTCTTTTGTAGCATAAACGAACATCTACATCGATAACTTAATGTATGGTTCAAGGGCGAGTCATACAATATTTACTGATAAAACATAGTGAATAGCAATTCTTTATATCAGTTGAAAAATTACCATTTTAAAAACCGTTCACATCGTGCTTCATGAAATTTCTATACTATATTTCTCTTTTTCTGTCCGTCTGTCTCAGTCTTTTATCATATTTTTCTCCGAAACTACTAACCCGGTTTGGCTGAGCTGCTGTATGGAGCTTTGCTACGATACGAGGAGGGTTCAATAAGTTTTCAGACTTTTTCGTACAGGTATTTAAAATTGTCGCAGGTTCTTGAAAATTCAGTATGTTATTTCTAAAAATATTATGATAAGACTGACTAAATTTTATGATTTAGCGTTCAAATAAACAGCTACAACAGGAATTGGAATACCCCCTTCTAAATCCTGATTGTCACAGATGGTGAATTTCAAAAATGCAATCTGGACGTGAGGACACTTTAGAAGAACGATATGCAATAAATTTCTGTTTTAAACTTGGAAAAATGTCATAGAAAAGTATTGAATGATTCAAATAGATTTTGGACCATCTTGCCTGAATCAAGCATAAGTTTTTGAGTGGCATAAGAGATTAAAGGAAGACAGGGAATCTGTGAGGGATGATGAGAGGTGTCGGAGGAGTAAGGAAGTCAGAATACCAGAGTTGATTGGCGAAATAAAGAAATTCATTGATAAGAACCGTGATGTGTCTCTAGAGACAATAAGTGCACAGTTTGATGTCAGTGCGGGAACTGTACACACAATTATTCGCGATCAACTGAAGATGTGGAAGATTTGCACGAATGCACCAGTCCACAACTCCATATTTGTCACAGATTTTTGTAATAAGATAAAATTCAAGACAGTTCTTCGCCCTATTGTTCTCCTATATAAGCTCCAATGATACTTGTTGAGCTTTATATTGTCCCGATAAGTCTCCTCTTATAGAATTGATCTCACACTTTAAGTGAAAGTGTCTTCTGTCTGTATATCTGTGTATCTGTGTGTCTGTGTGTGTACATTTCCCTACGAAATAACTCTGTCAATTTTTAGTCTGCAGACTCCAAGTTTGATATACATGGTACTCAGACGTGGGAAAATCTATGTGATTGGTTTTTGGCCAGAAATTTGGCTGTTAAGGGGTCAAAGTTAAACGATTTGACCTTTGAGAACTCTACCAAATTCCTCCGACAATTTTGGGTCTAAACACTTGAAATTTTAGATGTAAGTTACTTGGACATGGATCTAACTTAATAACTTGATTTGAGCCCAAATCAATGAATTTTAAGAGGTCATAATAGGAGTCAAAGTTAAAAAAATTGACCGCTTTTTTTTTTTTTTGCTCAACATACACCTCCAAATACTCGGGAAACGCCGGGTACCCATGCTAGTATATCTATAAAAGTGAACGTGTCTGTGTGTCTGTCTGATTTTCTCTCTGTGTGTCCGTGTATATTTCCCTACGCGATAACTTTAGTCCGCAGACTCGAAATTTGATATACAGGGTACTGAGATTTGGAAAAATCTATGTGATCCGTTTTCGGCTAGAAATTTGACTGTTAAGGGGTCAAAGTTCAAGGATTTGACTTTTGAGAACTCTACCAAACTCCTCCGACAATTTGGGGTCCAAACACTTGGAATTTTACATATAGGTTCCTTGGATAGGGATCTAACTTAATAACATGATTTGAGTCCAAAACAATAAATATTAAGGGTCATAATAGGGTCAAATTAAAAAAATTACCTTTTTTTGTTCAGCAAAAGGTACACTTCCAGATACCCGGGCAACACCGGAAACCCATGCTAGTATTTATATATACGTATATATTTTTGTTGCATCTATAAAAGTGAAAGTGTCTGTTTGTCTGTGTACATTTCCCTACGTATAAAATCTGTCTTAATAAGAGATGACACCTTTGTAAAAAAAAAAATCCTGTTAATGTATGAAGTAAATTGTTCGTCATCAATCGAGCATATTTTGTTTTATTTAAAATTTAACTTTTTATTATGAGACTTTATTAATGAGACATCGCGCCGTTATTTTACTGTGGATGTATTCTGTGATTTATGAGTTACAAAATCAGTTCGGAGCTTACGTTTTGAATGAATTGCCTGTCCTTTTAAAATAAATAGTTAATTTGCTATGAATTTGCTTGGATAATATCACCTTTTGATTTCCGGCTTCTCGTAATCATAATAACCTTGACACCGGTTCTCGTCATATCACCGAATTTAAGCGACGTTGAGCCAGGTCAGTAGGAAGAGTTACAAAAACCTAACACCGTCATCTGTGGTTGATATACTGTTATCGCTTGTGAATTTCATACACCCATATAACTTCTTACAGCTTAGAACGAAGCATTTTTTTTTTAAATTGACATGTTTGCAAGAAACGTTTAAATGTTTTTGGATAATTATCAACAGGTCATATCAGAGGTGACTAAAAATGGCGATTGGTTGATCTATTTTACGTGACGCCAACAAATGTTACGAACAGTCGACCAGGCATTTAGTAAAATATAGACGGCATCTGAAGAATACGCTTTCTTGTTGCCTGTTCGTTCTAGTATTTGATTTTTATTTTACTTATTAAAATATTGATTAGAGAATTTCCTTTAAATACGATGTATATGCTTATTTTTTTCAGGTAAGATCTGCGTTGGATCAAGCTGCCCAAGTAAGTATTGTTTAAATAATAGTCACCTTAATTAAATCATATTTTGGTACTTACACAGTATAAGTACCTTTATGGGAAACGCCAGAATGTGTGAAACAAATGTTTCGTTTCTTGTTTTTTTTTTTTTTTTTTTTAGGGGGGGGGGGGTTCGCACAAACACTGACCATTTTTTTTTTTCAAATGTAAAAAAATATTATTCCTGTTAGTATGAAGCTAATTCAATGAAAAATTACTTGAAAAATGAAAACAATATCCTCGAATAATTATTGGACAAACTTTACAGAACCTTTTTTAAAAAATCGAATTCAAATCTAGAACATAAAAACATTCATTGTAAGGTAAATTTCATGAATAAATATTAATTTTGTAAATAAAAAACAACAAAAGTGAACAAATACTTTTTATATGATTTTTTTTCTTCTTTTCATGCGTTTTTATGATTTATTTTTTTCAAATCAAAATAAATATTAAGATTTATTGAAAACTAGCGGCTGCGCCGCGTCGGCATACAACACCGAGTCAAACACAAAACATCAAGTACACTCAACATCAAGTACACTCAACATCGTCTTACCATCAACGCTTAACCTGTGAACTTAGAGTATGGGAAATTTCCATATGCACAAAACAAAATCGCTGCCTGCATGCTGAAAGATTTTACCGCGACTGTATACAGACAGTGCTAAATTCCGTTGACATGGGCAGGTAACTTTTTCAACAAAAACGAAACGGCCCCAAAACCCTTATTTCAGGTTTTTTGTGTGACTCGGTGTTGTTCGTTACGAACCATGTATTGGTAAGGACAATCTAGGGACTCACACCTTTCAGGAAAAAAAAGAAGAATTTTTCAATTCGGTGCAACCGTTCGAAAGTGTTATTGGTATATATACACACATAAATAAATAAACATTTAGAATTTTATTAATAGATAATTAACTAACGATAGCAAACATTTTAGGGTTAAAGCGCTCAGCATTTCGACACATTCCAGCGTTTTGCATAAACTGTCTGAACCATAGCACGATCCTCACACTGCATAAGTACCAATATATCTGTTAATTCCATGACTTTCTATTAGGTTGGCGCAAAAATAATGTAATTTTTTGACGGTCGACTTTAAGTAAAAAAAAAACATTATTTTTGCACTAACCTAATATTTAAGAAAGTTTTCCAAAATGATAAACTGTATTTAAATACGTGATTAAAATGTTCCAAGAAATTAAGGTAATGTAGTCCCAATGGAATTCTTCGTATATCACATGACTACACGGTTATATAATTGTTGCCAGCTCTAAAACCTCACACTCTTTTTAAAACCCCACTTACGTAATTAATTACTCATATGTATTCTAGTTCAGTTTAACGTTGAATGATACAAACGTGCCTCTTGGTCTGGCCTCTTATTTTACTGTAGTATTAGTTTATTGTTGTTTTTTTTTTCAGATATATTTGAAAGAGCCAATACACAGTATTTGATTGCAGTGATTAAAATGTTTTAGATGTTTTTAGTTTTGTACTTTTATTATTAAAAGAAACTAGTGTAAAAAATGGAAAACACGCTTCGGTCCTTTTTATTTATGATCCAACGGCGAAACATGCCATATTTATCGATAAAATCTTAGAAAAATTAAGTATTGCCATGTACTATTATTAAAAATGTAACATTAAAATTAAAAGCAGGTCTGACGTTCGGAAAAAAAATTTATGTTTATGTTTAATTTAAAAAACTTGATTTGGGAATCTTTAGTAGGACGATCCCTGAAGTGAATATATAGAGTGGAAAGATAAAGTTGTCGCCCTAAAAGAAAACAACAATACAGCTTTATTTTAAAACTTTTATTGAAAAAATCAATTCAGGTAACTTGATTATGTAGTAGAGTTTACATCTATTCAATGTAGCCGCCTTCAGCTTCAATCCCTGCCTCGATACATTAAGGAACTCGGAACATGCCTTTTCCACAAGTGCCGGCGGGAGCTCGGCGAATACTTGGCGGATAGCAGCGATAAGGCTGACTTTGGTGTTGTGGGATATCATGTTTGTGATGTTCTCGACGTATTACCAAACGAAGTATTCCAGCGGGTTTTAGTCGGGAGAGGAGGGGGACAGTGAAAAAAGGGGTAAAAGTCGTAGCACTCCTTCTGAAGCCAAGCCTAGATCTATTTGAACTTGTGTGCCGGCGCCGAGTCCTGCTGCCACGCCAAGGGTCTGTCAGCAGCCACCTAGTTGCACCAGGGGATCACCACACTCTTCAACACATCTAGTGTTGACTTTGGTGTTGACTTTTAAGCCGACTTCGAAGATGTGAGGTGGCATGATGTGGCCCTCACTTTAAACTACACCAAACACAATAACCGTGACCGAGCACTTGGATTTCATCACTCTGGTCACGTTCCTGTTATTCGTAGCAATGCCGCGATGCATTTAAGGGTGCTGGCAATGGTCCTGTTGTCATAACTTTGATCGGTAGAGAGCATGAGTTGTACAGCCGCGCATATCGATGTCGCTCGTTGAACATTTTGTCACTTTCAGACATGATAGAAGACTTTTATCACTCTTGGGATTGGTACACAACTGGCCAACTAGTAGATGGTTCATAATAAAAAAAAGAAAACCAGATTTTCATCAAACGGAAATTGAACCATGACGTCTTTTCTAGGGCGACAATTTTATCGTTCAAAGTTGTATTACCATGTACTATTATTGAAAACTTAACATTAAAATACACGTAGAAAAAGTACATCTTGCCTTCGGATCAATTTATTTATGTTCATATTTAATGAAGAAAATGATTAAGAAATCATGAATAGGACGATTACTGGAGTTGATGTAGTATTATGGTGATTGAAGTATGCTAGGAAAATGATAGACATATACAAGGTACAATTACAAGGATGACTATAGACCCTCTCCTCAACACTTTGGAATGGCATAGTGCAATGTTTTCATAACAAGTTAGCATAATCGTTGTATATGACTAAGTCCCCGCCCGGACAACGTCGGGTATAGAAAGCTAGCATACCTATAAAGTTGATTTTTTCTCGCTCTGACATTGATATTAAAAGCCTACCTTTTGACAGAGAAGTTTGGTAGGCAAATCTTTTTTATACAAATATATATATACACATACATAAATATATTTAGAAAAAGGTTTGTGTTTACTATAAGCTTTTTACGCAAATATTACGCAAGTATAAATCATGTAGGATATTTGCATGAATATAATTACACGTAATCGTTAGCTAAAGATAATCATCCCATAAGAAAAGCGAAAAAACTATTAGGGAATTAATTAAAATGAATGTTTAAAAGAATATGCAAATTAGATGGATCTTTTGCAGATGAATGCAATTCCACGGCCATATATAACAGAGTTGGCATTCCTTTTTAATGAATAAAAAATGGTTTTAATATGAATGTCAATACATAAAACAAAAACAAATTTATAAGAGTATAAAAGATACATATATTAGGTACAATATAGGTTGTTTGTTTTTTGTTTTTCGGCATCTCAACTCTTTTCGGGTTATTTAATGCCGAATTCAGTTATTTTGAAGAAAAAGTTTTTAATAGAATATATATTTTTTTCAAGTCGGTTTCTATTTAACCCATAGTTGAGACCCTAACAGGTACTACCACTTCGGGTCAGAGTGGACTTGGAAGCAATGGCAATTAAAGGGTGGATCCACACTTCCCAAAGCCCGCAAGCTGTGACCTCACCATCGGATATAGTTTAAGGTCATATCCAGGACCGGGTACAATTTAATATTCAATAAAGAATTCGGTCTGTAATAATAAATACGGAATTTGCATGAATTAAAATATATTTAACTGTATTTTACGACCCGACTAGGCCCCGAGAGTAATAGAATTAATTTATGATTATGGCGATAGTATTTTCTGTACGTTAACAAAGTAAGACATCGTTCTACTTTACGTTTTTCCTTTTCATTTTACTTTGACTTTATCTTACAACAATATTAAATTTAAAAAAGGAAATAGCTTGCTATATTTGCTTGTACTATATTCTCTTTCGATTGTCTGGCAAAGCTCCTCATATTTAAAAGTCTTCCACCCGTATGTCCTTGTCCTCTTGGGCGGGAGGAAACACGTAAAATCAAGTCGGATTTGTTTTCGTTTAAAAATGTCAGCGCACATAAACAGGCCATTTTGTCCATGCAATCGAGATTGACGAATGGAAAGGCCAGACGAATGCAGCTGACATCGCTTTGCTAAATAGATTTAAATTCGGAACAATCTATTTGATGTAGAGCCAAGGTTGGGAGCACGGAAGGAAAACACGGAACACGGATCAGGTGTAAGGAGTGATATATTAACCAAATGCTTACAAGGATAGGATAAAGGGTAAGCGGTGGTGTCCGATATGGGTAGTTGTACGCGCTGCGTATTACTAGTACTCCAGTTTATTCTAAAGTATTGCTATATTGTCCCCTGATAATAGCACAACGGCAATTGGTTCAAAACGGCAATTGAGGCACATGTTCCCACGCGCAAATTTTATAGCAAGTCCCACTCTCCCCAATGGTTTACTTCTACTTGTGCAGCTGCCATAGCGTAAAGGCAGCATGCGTACCGCAGATTTAACCTACATAAGTCCAGTTTAAAAAGACAGAAGTACATAGAAGCCAGAAGGAACTGTAAGAAAGAAATAGCGATAGCTAAGAGAGAATTTACTGAAACCACCACAAAACGCATCGAAGCACAGAAAGTAGGAACCCGTGACTTCTGGAAAATCTACAACATTGTAGTAAATAAGGGACACTCAACAATTCCCCCACTATCCAATAGTCATAAGGTTGTTTGCTCTGCAACTGAGAAGGCTAACATGCTTGCCAGTCGGTTTGCCTCCAACTCCACACTGGGACCTGCAAACCACCCCCTCCCTGACTTTTCTTTGCGGACAGACGCCACACTAGACGACCTGAAAATCTCACATCGTAATATAGTACTGGAAGCGTCCATGATGCAGGTAGGTTTCGGTCTTACAGCAATATTAAAATTTAATGAGCAAAATATATATTCATGCCTCGCGCTCTCTTTCTTTCTCTCTCTCTCTCTCTCTCTCTCTCTCTCTCTCTCATTTCTTTTTGTCACAAAAAATTGGATAATCAGTTGGAAGTTGGATTCCATTCGCGTAGGGGACAGGGGTCGATTTTCAACTCAGCCAATTCTTTCTTGAATGTTGAAATACATTTCTATTTTTATGCAAATAATGTTTGTTGTATGCTTAGTGTGCACTTCTAAGTTGTAAACTCTGCCAGTAATGACGCCGACGACTCGAAGCGAAAACCCGACAAAACCAGATGTAACCGACGTTATATCAACCCCTTGATAAAAAGGGGATATGTCCATCGTTTTATCGTGATTACCACCCGGAGAGCGTGTATCCGTGCCTAAGACGTAACAACCGTTCAGGAGACGTCTGTAAGGCGCAGACAAACGAAGACACTTTCCCCGGTAAACGACCGGTTCATAGTAGTAATATTAATTTCTCCAATGATTTTCGTTTTTCGGATAGGAAGATACTTTCATCCATTCTTAAAATTGTCTGTACGTGCAAAAAAAAAAAAAATAGCGATTTGTTGATTGATTATACTTGCCATCAACAAACATCGCCATTTTATCGCCATTTTAAGATGGCTCGGTTTTGTACGTTCTCCATTGCAGCATTCAAACTTTTATTATTCACATGAATATTGATTTAAGGAATCGTTTTTTCGATATTAAAGCAACGTTTATGTTTAATTCGTTTCATCTAGGTTATGTTTGCAAGTATAACCGATGTAAGCTTGGCTGAAGATGTTTCGCATATGGGTACTCGTACAAATGTATTACATTTATGCTAATCAATTGCAAGATCTAATAATGCAAACATGCCTTGTTTTCCGTGTTGTTGAAAAACCAGTACAAATAACTTCACATGCCATTACCCGTTGCATTATGTTTAACCTGTACGTCAGCTTCAGTTGGTTGGTTGTTTTTGTTTTACGGCAAATCAACCCTTTTCGGCTTATTTAATGCTGAATCCAGTGATTTTGAAGAAAAAAGTTTTAAATAGAATATTTTTTTTCAAGTCAGTTTCTATTTAACCCATAGTTGGCCCCTAACAGGCACTACCACTCCGGGTCAGAGTGAACCTGGGAGTAATGGTAATAAAAGTGTGGATCCACACTCTCCAAAGCCCGCAAGCTGTGACCTCACCATCGGATATAGTTTTAGGTCATATCCAGGACCTGTCAACGTCGGTGTTTTAAAACTTCATCATATTATCAAATACATATTTATTTTAACCCTTTGTAAAGTACGATAATATAAAACAGAGCGTTGATTTGTGGCTTGTTTTAGTATAGTAATTTATTATTTCATAATTTTTTGTAATGTACAAAATTTCTCTCTCTCTCTCTCTCTCTCTCTCTCTCTCTCTCTCTCTCTCGGTTCAAAATGTTGACATCCAGCAACAAGCAAGAGTAAGATAGCCAGAAACAAGTCAAACTGCAGACCAGCTTAATGCGGGTACTGGTCTCCCGCTTTGTGGTTTTTATAAATCAGAGATTTGCTTCTCATAGAGGGGTTGCCTTCACCACGCCTTACAGGATCCCTCTCCACCCCACACACACATGGAAATAAACACATGCATACATACAGATGTATGCCAACATACATATGCATGTGCACACACAAGCAAACATACACACATAGTAGCACACAAATACGCATATACGTACACATGCATATACATACGTACACATAATGCACATGAAGGAACATTCAAAAAGTTTTAAATACTCAATGATCAGGACAATGATGATGATGGTGATGGACACGAGTAAAGGAGATTGACAAAAAAAAAAAGGCACGGATTTACATTTTGTTTTTATTTTTACAAAAATGTTTCGCTATAAGACTATCACATTTGAAGTAGAAAATGATGATGATGTGGACAATTTCACACATTATTTCACAAATAAAATCGACGACGAATCAAACATAAACACAATCCAACCGTCATGTATTAAAGACGCTTTCACTTTTTTTACATACATACATACATACATACATACATACGTACGTACGTACGTACGTACATACATGCATGCATACATTTTAACCAGCAGGTGAGATTTATATTATGGATGATAAAATTTCTTAAAGCCTAATCACGTTCACATTTTTCTTAAGTCATGAATATCAATACATGATTCTCCCTCATAATTGCAATACATAATTTATTATTGTTTTAATTTTGACGAAACCGCATATTAACTTTTCGGGGCAATTTCTTGGTTTTCACGCTAATATTACACGTCATAAGAAGTGAACGGAGTCAATTAAGTTGGCCACCTCACCAGATTATGTTTCACGCGCTTTTGAATGTTTCATTTTATTTTTGCACAATTTTCGACAAAAAAAATGTTGTTTTTAAATATAATTCAATAAGGATATTCTTCGGAAATTGATTTCTTTTCGAGCAGTGTTTTATATAATAAAATACGATTAAGTGAAGAACACGTAATATTAGCGAAGTTATCGGATAGAGAATGCTGATTAAGTTGGTTAAGTAAATGACACGTGATTTCAACAGGGTTTTCGGATTGTGTAAGATAATAATAAACGATCAAGCAATGTACACGTAATATAAGCGTTCCTTTGTTATTTAGTATAATACGCACAAAAGGTTAAACAAATGGCACGTATCCCCTAATAAGAATAAAAGTATACTACGATCATGTAATTTGCGACCCAACGGACAAAATGTAAAACATTAATTGCTTAAACAGAGTAAAAGATATCACTGTATGCTTCATCGTTATTTTATTAAGAGTATATGTTGCGAACTTAAGAAATTAATTCAGTAATGAAATTTTAGTTAATTACCTACTCTTAAAAAATACTTGCCGTATCATATTTGTATTCTAAACTAATTAATTCCGCGCTAATAATATCCAAACCCCGTCTCATCGCCTCAATGCTATTACGTTTAAATTGCATGGTTCCAGTTTTTCAAGTATATGCGTCATTAAAATTTGAAATTAATATTTAAATTCATACATTATTCAATACGTCATTAAAATTTGAAACAAGTATTAACTTCATACACTATTGAATGGGTTATTAAAATTTGAAACAAATATTGAAATTCCTACATTATTGAATGAGTCATTAAAATTTGATATAGATATTAAATGGAGACATTCTTGAATGCGTCATTAACATTCAAAATAACTATTTAAATAAATATATTATTGTATGCGTCATTGAAATCTGAAATGAATATTTAAATTAATACATTATTAAATACTTCATTAAAATTTCAAATAAATATTTAATTCATACATTATTGAATGCATCATTACGATTTGAAATAAATATTTAAATTCATACAATATTAAATGCGATGACAAAATTTGAAGTAAATATGTAATTTTCAAGTAATCTGTAATTTTCGGAACATAAAATGAATGGGTTTTTTAAATCAATTCTAATAAATGTCTTTTCAAATTGAAAGGAGCATTTTACGTTAAAAAAACATATATTAGTTTTAAACACAGATTCCATGAACAAAGCTTCTTTCCCAGAACTTCCCGCATTTGGAACACTTCCGCTTGCCTGCTTCCCGGTTTAATACCACATGCTAGCCTACAAATTCATTGTAAACAATTTCTTGTACAGCCGTCCCCATAAATAATCAAATTATACCCAACCTACATCATTAAGGATTATCACACTAGCATAATACAACCATTAACCTTTATGCTTGAGTGGTCTTCGGGCCTTGGTAAGTGATGACACTTAAGTAAAGAAAACGATGTTCAGGAGGGTCTCTAAATTCTGTTCAAATAAGATATAAAAAACAAAATGGCGACGAGTGAATCTGTTGTGCATGAGATCAATAAGCTTCATGCATAGTCGACCAGTCTTTCATTAATCTAAGCGCTATTTTATAAATACCGTTTTTGTATCTTGTTAATTCCAGTATTTAGAGTTTTATTGCTCTCATCCACGCCAGACGAGGTACAGTGCAACTCGAACGTAATGAGATACTATTTCAGGCCTTTTCTAGAGGGACACTATGTACAGGAGTTGAGAAGCGAGATGTTTGTTCACATTACACTTTGATGTCTGTATGTCATTACCACCAGGGAAGCAGGAGACCCGGGGAAGGAAATTCCAATGTCTAGCAATTCAAAAAAAGGAACTATACAAGTAGAAGGCTTTCTGGTATCTAGGAATATCTGCTGTAAAACAGTGCGATTTTACCTTTTCTTAAGTATTTTTAACTAAAATATTAATTAAAGATAACAGTTTAAATATTAAAGAAACATTTGTTTTGTTCGTTTTATTCAGATCATAGTTGCTGGCCAAATCCCTGTCAAAATGGCGGCATTTGTACAACAGAAAATAGAACATTCCTATGCACATGCCCAGCTGGTTACACTGGAAAACTATGCGAACGTGAGTGTTATTCAAACAGTAACTCCATTATCAAACATTTATTTATTCTGATCCATAGGAACGTTTACTAATTCGAATATACTTTGGTCTTAGAGTATTATACCGTTATAGTATAAATTTATTGATTAACTATTTTATATTCATTATAACGGAGAAATGGATACAAATTATTTGACCTCGTCATTCATAATTTTCAATAAATATTCACATTCATACATTATTAAATGCGTAATTAAAATTTGAAATAAATATTAATATTCATAAATTATTGACTGTGTCATTAAAATTAAAAATAATTATTTAAATTAATACATTATTTAATGCGTCATTAATATTTGAAATAAAAATTTAAATTCATACATTATTGAATGCGTCATAAAATTGGGAAATAAATATTAAAATTCTTACGTCGTTGAATGCGCATTAAAATTTGAAACAAATATTAAAACTCATACATTATTGAATGCGTCATTAAAAGCAGCAATAAATATTTAAATTCATACATTATTGAATGCGTCATAAAAATTTGAAATAAATGTTTAAATTCATACATTATTAAACACGTCATTAAAATTTGAAATAAATATTTAAATTCATACATTATTGAATGTGTAACTAACTTTCGAAAAAATATTGAAATTAATACATTATTAAATGCGTCATTAAAATTTGAAATAAATATTTAAATTAATACATAATTCGATTCGTCATGACCATTCAAAACATCTATGTAAATTCATAAATAATTAAATGGGTAATTAAAATTTGAAATAAATATTTAATTCATACATAATTTAAGTACGTCATTAAAAATTGAAATAAATATTTAAAGTAATACATTATTGAATACGTCATCAACATTCAAAATAAATATTAAAATTAATATAGTATTGATTACGTCATCCACATTCAAAATAAATATTTAAATAAATACATTATTGAATACGTCATAAATATTCAAAATAAATATTTAACTTAATACATTATTGAATACGTCATCAATATTCAAAAATATTAAATGCGATGATAAAATTTGAAGTAAATATGTAATTTATACATTATAATGTGTCATTCAAATTTTATATAAATAGCTAATTTCATACATTATCGAATGCGTCATCAAAATTTGATATAGATATTTAATTTTTACATTGTTGAATGCGTCATTAAAATTTGAAATGAATATTTTAGTCATACATTGTTGAATCCGTCATTAACATGCAAAATAAATATTTAAATTAATAAATTATTAGATGCGTCATTAAAATTTGAAATAAATATTTAAATTAATACATTATTGAATACGTCATCAACATTCAAAATAAATATTTAATTAATAATTATTGAAATCGTGCAAATAACTCGTGTAGGAATCCTATTGAGTTGTTTATTGTTGGATTCCTGCAACGCATTACCGCAGGCCATTTTGTATAACTATCTACTACAATCAAGTAGTAATTTTCTCCTACTGGACCAGCGAAGTCCATGTGGATTCTCGACCAAGGTTTATGTACTATAGGCGGGGATTTTGCCGCTAACTGGCATCCTTTACATCTATTTATTGTTGTAGCTATGTCGATGTCTATGTTACGCCAGTATACGTAGCTTCTCATTAGAGGCTTCATCCGATTTATTCCCGGATGCCGTGCGTGGAAGTCTCTCAAAATCCTCTTCTGCAACGTTTTAGGTATTACTACTCTCTCACTGTATAATAACACATCGTTACATATGGAAAAAAATTCCTGAACCTTTTTGTCATTCATAATTTTTTCTTTTATATCATTTATGTATTCATCTTTATCGGCTTCTCTTTTAATGTCCGACATTGTTACCGGTAGTTCTTTAATGATGTTTGCTACCATATTTTTCACTTCAACATTTGTTCGAATTGCTGCAGTCACTGATTCTTCCAAATTATGTTTCTGTGGTATCAGTCTTGAAAGTCCATCCGCATGGCAAACCTCCTTTTTTTGATCCGTAGATTGTGACTAATGGTTTATGGTCAGTTTCAAGTATAAAACGTCTACCATATAAATATCGGTGGAACTTAGGCACTGTAAAGATTATACTCAACGCTTCTTTTTCAATCTGTGAATACGCCTTCTCTGCTGGAAGCAGCGTTCTCGAAGCGTGAGCTATCGGCTTTCTAGATCCATTAGGCATGATATGTTGAATGCATGCTCCTATACCGTATGGACTAGCGTTACTAACGACGACTATATTTAATTTTGTGTCATAGTGAGTTAGAAATAATTCAGATGTTAGTGCGCTCTTTATTTTGTGAAAAGCAGTTTGACATTCTTGCGTCCAGTTCCAAGGTGTGTCCTTTTTTAGCAGCTCATTTAAGGGAGCTCGCAAATTATGCATCCCTTCAATAATAGATTGGTAATAATTTCCGAGTCCTAAGAAACTCTGCAAGGTTGTTACGTTATTAGGTGCTGGCATGTTTTTTATTGCCGCAGATCTTTCTGGGTCTGGACGTCGCCCATGTTTATTCATTATATGTCCAAGATACTTAATTTCGCTCATACAAAAGTCGCATTTATTTTGCTTTACTTTAAACCCGAATTCTTGTATTCGAGTGAATACTTGTTTTAAATGCTCCTTATGTTCTTCTAGGGATTTGCTCCTGATAACAATGTCGTCCAGGTATGCACATGCGCACTCAATACCACTTAGCATGGTGTCCATCGCTTGCTGAAAGATGGCAGGCGCTACTTTGGAGAAGATATTACAACCATTCAACTTTGTGAATATTTCCTCTGGGCTTGGTAGAGGGTAATGGTAATCTTGTAATATGGAGTTTAAACCTGTCGAAAAGTCTGCGCACACTCTGATTTCATCATTCTTTTTCTTTACATATACGGTGGGGGCTGCCCAGTTGCTGTGTTCTATTTTTGATAGTATGCCTGTCTGCTCCAATCTGTCTAATTCTTTATTAATCTTTTCCAACCCAGCGAACGGAACGTTTCGCTTTTTTCTAAAAATTGGGCTGGTGTTTTCTTTAAGTTCAAACGAGACCTTAAATTTATTGCAACGACCTAATTTAGTCATGAATACGTCAGGGAATAATTTTTTTAAGTCCTCTTTTATATTTCCTGTTTTTGGAGTAGTATATTCTATATTTTTACAGAATGTATCGATTGGCTGATCCCACAGTCCAAATTTCTCAATCAAATTTTTTTTACATGGGGGTCACCACTTATCAAGGCCTGAAGGCCACTCAGGGATAAGGGTTATTGGTAATCAATGAGATAGTATTGTAGTAATCATTAGTATTGGGGGTTTTGATAGAGTGTCTTACTTAAGGGGGTGGTTTGTCAGGAGTTTGTTTATGTTGGACTGGAAAACAGGCAAGCGGCAGAGAGTTCCACTGGCGTGCAGTTCTAAGAAAGAAACTTTGCTCATGAAATCTACGTTTGGATTTAGGCACAAATAAAGAGTGGGAAAATTATTAACAGTAGTTTCAGCCAGACGGGTGTTTCTCGTGAAAGATTGGCGAGAGGGGGACAATGGATTGGAGCTCAGACGAGCACCTACCATGGAAATAACGATAAAACAAAGACAGACTCGCAACGTCTCTTCTGTGGGAAAGAGGTTACAGGGACGAGAAAAGGGCATCCCCCACTAAGACAAGAAGTCTATTTTGTACTCTGTCAAGGCAGGATAGGCTGTTTTTAGCAGCTGCTGCCCAGATGTAGCAACAGTACGCATTCCCTTGGACGTACTTGGCTTTTATAAAGATAGAGAATTGCATCAGTAGTGAGATATCTTCTGGAGCGATAGAAGGATTCCACCATTTTCGCAGCGTCTCTGGTAACAGATTTGATGTACGTGTTCCATTTCAGATCAGGAGTAAAGGTCAAACCCAGAAGCTTGTCAAAACATGGAGCCTCCCCAAGACGAGCGCCATCCATTTCAGTTGATGCCAGATGGGGATCAGAGCGTTGATGATGTAAGGATAGGAGTTTGGTTTTAGATGCATTAAAAGTGACCAGTCACTTCTTCCCTCAATTCTACCACGCACTCAAGATCAGAGGAGAGAGAATTAGAGAGAGAACTTGGTCATTTACGACCTTTGATGTGTTTCCATAGATGGTCGTGTCATCAGCATAAATGTCAACGAATGATTTAAGTATGTGTTTTGGGAGATCATTGATATAGATCAGGAAGAGAGTTGGGCCCAAGATGGACCCCTGGTGGACTCCAGCATTAATACTCTGGGCCTCTGATTTTTGTCCATCAACCACTACTCTTATGAACCTATCAGAGAGAAATGATTTAATGATTGAGAAAACATTTCCAGTAATACCGTAGCTGGAAATCTTGTGAAGCAGGCCCTTATGTCATACATTATCGAAGGCCTTCGATATGTCAAGAGCAATTGACCTGGAAAGGAAACTTTGTCAAGAGATTCACTAACCCTATGTGATATAATAATTAGCACATCTGCTGTAGACCTTGCAGAGCGGAAACTATATTGCATGTCAGTAAGAAAGTTGTTTCTGTTGAGGTGGTTGACTACTTCTTTATTTAATATGGATTCCAATAACTTACTCATGACACACAGGAGACTTATTGATCTGTACTGAGAGGGAGATGACTTTTCACCTGAATTCTTAAATATAAGGCATACTGATGAGGTTTTCCAGGGTGTTGGAAAGCACTTCTCCTTAAGGCAACGCTTAAAAAGTTTTGTAAGTATGGGGGCAAGTTCTGGTTGGTGCTTTTTCAGCACTATAACTGGAATGCCATCAGGGCCAGTTGCTTTGCTGGAATCAAGGTTCTTGATTAGCTTGATGACATCATGCACAGATATTTGTATGTTGCATAGCGTGTTGTCTGTTATAGGGTAGAATTAGCTGCAAAGTTCTTGGCAAATAATCTGGCCTTGTCTGATACTGACGAGATGACCTCAAGTCCATTGATCATAGTTGGAATAGACCACACGCTTCTGTTCAAGATCGTGTTTGCTATTTGCCAAAACTGGTGGGAACCAAGCCGCTGCTCAGCTATTTTGGATTTAACAGACTGAGCATATAGCTCTCTTGCATGTTTTATTACTCTTTTACAGTGGTTGCTGGCAGTCCTGAAAGCAGCTTTAGTCTCAGTACATCTATTACGTTGGTAGCTATGGAAAAAGTGATTTCTGTGCGCGATGGCGGCAGCACATTCAGGGGAGAACCATGGCTGGCTGTTGGGTTTTTATTGGAATTTTTTGGATGGTATGAATCGGTCTATGCCTACTATTAACCATTCGGTCAGGTCTGATACTATAGAGGACACATCCTTTTTAAACATGGAATGCAGAGGTAGGTCAGATATGAATGTACGGAAGCTATCCCAGTCAGCCATAGAGTATTGATATACAGTACGGTGGAGAGGTGCATCTGAAGATTTATTACATTTCATTTTTATCTTAACTGCTACAACAGAGTGGTCAGAGGATTCCAGAAGAGATAGAACGGAACATGAACACAGCTCAGAGGAAGTTATGAGGAAAAGGTCTAGAAGGTCTATTCCAAACAGATTTTCGCTATTTTTCAATACGAACATTTTTAATTTCTTCGTAATCCCTTTTAATTTGATCGAAAGGATAACTTCTTCAAATTTTATCAGTTACCGTCCGAGCTGATTTACTTGTTTTCATCATGGTTGGTTTACCCAACTTTTTCCATGTATTCAAGTTTATTATAGAAATATCGGATCCTGAATCCAGTTGTAATTTTATTGGCGTTTTAAATATTTCCACTTTTATGTATTTTCGCCGATTTTTGTCTAATTTTTCATTTGATTTTGTTTGTTGTACTATCTTTCTGGTCAAATCTTTATATCTGCAACAATCGCTTTTGTGTCCGACTTTCTTGCAAATGTAGCATTTTTTCTTCTGATGAGGGCAATCTGATTCCCAATGTCTTTCTGCGCATCTCTTACAGTTATATCTAGGAAGAGACTTGTTATATTATTTACTATAATTATAAATATTATATTTGGAATATCTCGTTTCAATTTGATGCTTTTATTTGTATAGTTCTTGGTTGGTGTGTATAGTTTTCTAACCTTTCTTACATATGCCACTCCGGATTCTTCTTTCTTTTTTTAATCCTTTTTTAGTGTAATGGCCCTTCACAATCCTTTGCTAATTTCTGAAGTGTTAAATCTTGCTCAGATTCCAGCTTAGACAACACTCGTCTGCGTATTTCTGCATTTTTCGTGGAGACTAACCCTTGTGCGAAGATTAGGCATTTGAAATCTTCTACTGTTAGTTCTGCTAGTTTAAAATTATCACAGTTTTTATTGACAACTGACGCGTATGTCAAATAATCTTGGTTGTCCATCTTCCTTAGATTCATACACAACCATCTCTTATGAAAAAGAGATATATTCGGATTAAATAATTCTTTTAGTAATTTTACAGCTTCCATGAAATTTAATTCCGTAGTTTTTTTTTAGGTAATATGTAATCTACGAATTTACTGTGTTCTGCTACAACCAACTTTCTGAGTAAGAGGCCCACTTTCTGGCTATTTGGTCAACTTTTGCAGTCCAGTTGAAAGGCATCCTCGTATCTTGTATAGTATGCTTCAAAATTCTTCTCTTCCTCCGGCACGTAATTAAATGTACCAATACTATTAAAAATAGTTGTATGGGAAAAATCAGCACTGTCGACATTTTCTCGATTATTCTTTAGTAGTTCCAGTGTTTTAGGAAACCGTTCATTTTTCCTTTCTTCATGTTCCAGTTGCCATTTCAATAATTTCTCATCTCTTCGTTCATCTTGCTCGGCTTCTGCCTGTTGTTGTGTATGCAAAAATTGCATTAACATTCTAGATAAACCTTTCATTTTTTTAGTGTATTCTAAATATATAAAATGGCTTGTGTTACAACAAAAATTGTTCAGAGTTCCTGTTTTCAATAAATAATAATATCGCTGCTCGAATAATATTTTCTCGCTTCGCTAGCGAGTCAAGCTCATCCAACCACAAAATAAAAAAAAAACTGAGGCTTTTACTGAAACCACCAATACGATTGACTTTTCCATTTTAGGCACTTCCTAATAAGTAACAGCAGAACTTTTCAACTCTTTCCACAAAAAAAAAAATTCAACTCGAGTCACAATTGAAAAAAATAAAATGTATGGACTACATTTAATTCTTTTTGTTGTTGTTTTTTTCCTCTTACGTGATGTTTTACTGTCTTATATCCGTTATCCAGGGACAACTTCAGTTTAAAAAATTCTTTCCTTGATTTTAGTTTAACTGTGATATTTTTTTAATACCGCAGAGAAAAAAAATTGTTTTACTAAAAAGTCTTTAGCTGATGTTTTGCTAACGGAGAACAGCAATTAGGAAATCCACTTTTTTTTCGTATGTTACTTTCTTGTACGTTTGCTCTTCGTAATTTAGTAATACGAATCTGTTTGTCGTTTTACAGTTTGTTGTTTTTTTTTCAAAATGGATTCCAAGAGAAACGGCGTAAATTGCCGCTTTTGCCACGTTCGAGTTTTTTTTTTTTTTTGAGACTGCAATTAGAGGTTTTGGTTTGTCTTTTTTCTTTTCGACTAGTATTTTAGTAAATAAAATACTACTAATCGAGGTTACTTTTTTTTAACCTGAATGCAGGTTTTGTTCTTGGAACTTGGGAAACAACTGTTTCTTTCTTTTAGTGTTGTACTTCCGCGAGGAAAATATTTTACCGCTTTCCAATGTTTGCTGAATTACTAATTTTTTCCGCTTGAGTCGACTTCTCTTTAGCGTGAAATTCGTTTTATGACTATTTCGTTCATCAAAACTTGTATTCCTTAGAAAGGTCAACCGTTGCGTTGAACTCTTTTTTTTTCAGTGAAGTCTTTCCATTTCTTCGTCAAACTGCTATATCTGACGTTCATCCTCGTCGCCAACTGTTATGTTTGACGTTCATCTTCATCGCCAACTGTTATGTTTGAAGGTTGAACCAAATAACGTAAAGGCAATACAAATGAAAACTCAACAAACAAAGGTAGATCAATAAGAAGTGTATTAGGAAAAGTATATTTACAGTATATTTACATAATGGTTGTCAAGTAAGAGAGTCTTGGCTGGAGAACATATCTGCTCTCGGCTCGGCCTTCGGTGGCTTCTGGTTAACACACACTCAGACTAACCGAGTCTTGCTATTTATGTGTAATATTATCCACATATGTAAATGAGTGGGTGCCACCACAACAGAAATAAAGATTTAAATTCATATATTATTAAATTCGTCATTTTTATTTGAAATAAATATTTTAATTAATATATTATTGAATGCGTCATTAACATTTTGAAAGAAATATTTAAATTAATACATTATTTAATGCGTCATAAAACTTTTTAATAAATACTTAAATAAATACATTATTGAATGCGTCAATAAATTTTTTAATCAATATTTAAATTCATACATTACTGAATGCATCATTAAATTTGAAAATAAATATTGAAATTAATACATTATTGAATGCTGCATTAGCATTCAAAATAAACATTGAATGCGTAATGAAGATTTTAAATAAATATTTAATTCATATATTTTATTAACGTGATTAACATTCAAAATATATATTTAAATTAATAAATTATTGAATGCGCAGTAAAATTTAAAACATTAAGTTGAATCCATACATTATTAAATACTTCAATAATATTTGAAATAAATATTAAAATTCATACATAATTGAATGCGTCATTAGCATTTAAAATGCATATTAAAATTAATACAATATGGAATGCGTCATTAAAATTTTTAAGAAATATTTACAGTCATACATTATTGAATGCGTCATTAATATTAAAACATAATTAAATTTATACATTATTGAATACGTCATTAACATTAAAAATATTTTTTTAAATTAATACACTATTGAATGCGCAGTAAAATTTAAAACAAATATTACAATTCATACATTATTGAATACTTCAATTAAATTAGAAATAAATATCTAAATCTATACGTTAATAAGTGCGTCCTTAAAATGTGAATAAATATTTAAATTCATATATTATTGAATGCGTCATTAAAATTTGAAAAAATATTTAAATTTATACATTATCGAATGCGTCAGTAAAATTTAAAAAATCTGACATTTATTTATTCTGACCCATCGGAACGTTTACTCATACAAACATACTTTGTTCTAAGTGTCTTATACTATTATAGTATTAATTTATTTATTCACCATTTTATATTCATTATAACAGGATGAATGACATACAAACTATTTGAGAACGTCATTCATAATTGTCATTAAATATTTAAATTCATACATTATTAATTGCGTCGTTAAAATTTAGAACAAATATTAAAATTCATACATTATTGAAATCGTCATTAAAATTTGAAATAAAGATTAAAATTCATATATTATTGCATGCGTCATTAAAATTTGAAATTAATATTTAAATTCATACATTATTGAATACGTCATTAAAATTTGAAACAAATATTGAAATTCCAACATTATTGAATGCGTCATTAAAATTCGATATAGATATTAAATGGATACATTGTTGAATTTGTCATTAACATTCAAAATAACTATTTAAATAAATATATTATTGAATGCGTCATTGAAATCTGAAATAAATATTTGAATTAATACATTATTAAATACTTCATTAAAATTTGAAATAAATATTTAAATTAATGAATTATTAAATGCGTCATTAAAATGTGAAATATATATTTAATTTATACATTATTGAATGCGTCATTACAATTTAAAAAAATTTAAAATCATACATTATTGAATGCGTTAATAAAATTTGAAATAAATATTTAATTCATACATTATTAAATGCGTCATTACAATTTGAAATAAATATTTAAATTCATACAATATTGAATGCGGTAATAAAATTTGAAGTAGATATGTAATTTATACATTATGTAATGTGTCATTAAAATTTTACATAAATAGCTAATTTCATACATTATTGAATGCGTCATTAAAATTTAAATAAATTTTTAATTCAGGCATTATTGAATGCGTCATTAAAATTTGATATAGATATTTAATTTATACATTGTTGAATGCGTCATTAAAATTTGAAATGAATATTTTAGTCATACATTGTTGAATCTGTCATTAACATGCAAAATAAATATTTAAATTAATACATTATTGAATGCGTAATTAAAATCTTAAATAAATATTTACATAAACTCATTGAATGCGCCATTAATATCCGAAATACATATTGTATACATACAGTGTTTAATGCGTCATTAACATTCAAAATAATTATTTAAACTTGTACATTATTGAATGCGTTATTATTATTTGAAATAAATATTTAAATCCATACATTTTTAATACGTCAATAGAATTTGCAATAAATATTTAATTTATACATTATTGAAAGCGTCATTAAAATGTAAAATAAATATTTAATTCATACATTATTGAATTGATCATTAAAATTTAAAAACACTATTAAAATTTATACATTATTATATACGTAATTAAAATTAAAAAAAAAATTATTTATAAATATTTTATTAATACATTATTGAATGCTTCAATAAATTTTGAACAACATTTTAATTCATACATTAACAAATGAGTCATTAACATTCGAAATAATGCGACATTTTAATTTGTAATAAATATTTAAATTACTACATTATTGAATGCGTCATTTAAATTCGAAATAAATATTTAAATTCATACATTAGTTAATGCGTCATAAATATTTGAAATAAAAAATTAATTCATACATTATTGAATCCCTGATTAAAATTTGAAATAAATATTTTATTCATACATTGTTGAATTCGTCATTTACATATAAAATAAATATTTTAATTAATACATTATTTAATGCGTCATTGCATTTGAAATAAATACTTAAATTAATACATTTTTGAATGCGTAATTAAAGTCTGAAATACATATATAACTTCATACATTATTGACTTCGTCATTATTATTAAAAATAAATATTTAAATTTATAGATCATTCAATATGTCAATACAATTTTAAATAAACAGTTACATTAACACATTATTGAATGCGTCATTAAAATTTGAGATAAACATTTAATGCACACGCAATCGAATGCGTCATTAAATTTGAAATAAATATTTTATTCATACATTATCGAATGCGTCAATAAAATTTGAAGTATATATTTAAATTAATACATTTTTGAATGCGTCATTAACATCCAAAAAATATTTAAATTCACGCATTATAAAATGCGTCATTGAAATCTTAAATAAATATTTTATTAATACATTATTGAATGGGTCATAAAAATTTGAAATTAATATTAAAAATTCATACACTGTTGAATGCGTCAATAAAAATGTGAAATTAATGTATTAATTAATAAATTATTGAATGCTTTAATAAAATTTGAACAACTATTTATTTCATACATTATTGAATGCGTCATTAACATTCGAAATAAATATTTAAATTAATACATTATTGAATGCGTCATTCAAATTTGGAATGAATATTTAATTCAGATTTATTGAATGCGGATATAAAGTGTGTAATAAATATTTAATTAAGACATTATTCAATACGTCATTAAATTTGAAATTCATACATTATTGAATGCGTCAATGAAATTTGAAATAAATATTTAAATTCATAAATTATTGAATGTGTCATTCAAATTTGAAATAAATTGTTAAATTCATACATTATTCATGCATCATTAAAATTTGAAATTATATTCAACTCATACATTGTTGAATGCGTTATTAAAATTTGAAAAAAATATTTAAATTCATATATTATTGAATTCGTCATTAAAATTTTAAACAAATATTTGTTTGATACATTATTAAATGCGTCATTATAATTTTAAATATTTAATTCATGCATTACTGAATGCGTCATTTATATTTGTAGAAAAAAAACTATTTAATTCATACATTATTAAATGCGTCATTAAAATTGGAATAAATATATAATTCATACATTATTGAATCCCTCATTCAAATGTAAACAAATGTTTAATTCATACATTATTGAATGAGTCATTATAATTTAAACAAATATTTAATTTCATACATTATTGAATGTGTCATTCAAATTTGAAATAAATAGTAAAGTTCATACATTATTTAATACATCATGAAAATTTGTAATAAATATTTAAATTCATACATTATTGGATGTGTCACTAAAATTGGAAATAAATATTTAATTCATAATTCGTGAATGCGTCATTAAAATTAAAATAAATATATTAAAATTCATACATTATTGAATGCGTTAATAAATTTGGAAATCAATATTTAATTAATACATTATTGAATGCGTCATTGAAAGTACTACATTATGGAATTAATTAAAATTTGAAATCAATATTTTAATTAATACATTATATAATGCCTCAATAAAATGTGAAAGAAACATTTAAATTCATACATTATTGAATGCGTCATTAAAATTTGGAATAAAAAAATTTCAAATAATTATTTAAATTCATACATTATTGAATGTGTCAATAAAATTTTAAATAAATATTTAAATTAATATATTATTGAATACCTCATTTAAATTTGAAATAAATGTTTAATTCATACATTATTGAATGCGTCATTGAAAGTACTACATTATGGAATTAATTAAAATTTGAAATCAATATTTTAATTAATACATTATATAATGCCTCAATAAAATGTGAAAGAAACATTTAAATTCATACATTATTGGATGCGTCAATAAAATTTGAAAAAAAAATCTGAACTAATACATTGTTGAACGCTTAATTCAAATGCAAATAAATATTTAAATTCATACATAATTGAATGCGTCATTAACATTCGAAATAAATATTTAAATTCATACGTTATTGAATGCGTCATTCAAATTTGAAATAAATAATAAAATTCATATATTAATAAATGCGTCAATAAAATTTGAAATAAAATATTTAAATTCATACATGATTTAATGTGTCATTCAATTTTTATACAACTAGTAAACTTCATACATTATTGAATGTGTCATTAAAATTTGAAATAAATATTCAACCCATACATTGTTGAATGCGTCATTAAAATTTGAAATAAATATTTGATTCATACATTGTTGAAAGCGTCATCAAAAATATTTAAATTCATACATTATTAGATGCGTCATTAAAATTTTAAATAAATATTTAATTGATACATTGTTGAATTCGTCATTAACATTCAAAATAATTATTTAAATTTACACATTATTAAATGCGTCATTCACATTCAAAATAAATATTTAACTTCATACATTATTGAATGCGTTATTATTATTTGAAATAAATATTTAAATCCATACATTTTTAATACGTCAATAGAATTTGCAATAAATATTTAATTCATACATTATTGTAAGCATCATTAAAATTTGAAATAGATATGTAATTTATACATTATTGAATGCGTCACTTAAGTTCGAAAGAAATATTTAAATTCATACATTATTAAATGCGTCATAAACAAATAAAATAAATATTAAATTCAGACATTATCGAATGCGTCATTTAAATATTAAATAATTACTTTAAGTCATATATTATTGAATGCGTCTTTACAATTAGAAATAAATATATGAATTCATACATTCTTGAAAACGTCATGAAAATTTATAATAAATATTTAGTTCATACATAATTTAATGCGCCATACAAAATTTGGAAAAATATGTAAATTCATACATTATTGAATACGTCATTAAAAGTTGAAGTAAATAATTAAATTCATACATTATTGAATGCGTCATTAAAATTTGGAATAAAAAAATTTCAAATAATTATTTAAATTCATACATTATTGAATGTGTCAATAAAATTTTAAATAAATATTTAAATTAATATATTATTGAATACCTCATTTAAATTTGAAATAAATATTTAATTCATATATTATTGAATTCGTCAATAAAATTTTAAATAAATATTTAAATTAATATATTATTGAATACCTCATTTAAATTTGAAATAAATCTTTAATTAATGCATTATTGAATGCGTCAATGAAATGTTAAATAAATACTTAAATTAATATATTATTGAATACTTCATTTAAATTGAAATAAATCTTTAATTCATACATTATTGAATGCGTCAATAAAATTCTAAATAAATATATAATTCATACATTGTTGAGTTCATCATTTACATTCAAAATAATTATTTAAATTTATACATTATTGAATGCGTCATCAAAATTTGATATAGATGGTTTAATTGATACATTGTTGAATGCGTCATTAACATTCAACATAATTATTCATATTAATACATTATTGAATGGGTCATTAAAATTTGAAATAAATATATAATTACTACATTGTTGAATGCGTCATTAAATAGTGAAATAAATATTTAAATTGTACATAATTTAATGCGTCATTACGAGGAGTGTGCAATAATAATGCCCCTGGCCCACTTACTATAGCAGTAGAGCAACGAAACTTGGCACAGTTATTTGTCTTTCTCTACATGGGAAGCACCAAGAGTTGTGCATTTCTCCCATAGTTTGATGCAGCTCTGGAGACCGTTCTTTAAATGTAATTCGATAACCCGCAATAGGCATATTAGGAGATCTTGTATAGAGTATATACAATGGAGGGGGAGAGAGAGTTATCTAGATGGATTAACTAGGGAATTATTAAATAATTATGGTATTTTATATATGTTAGAAGGGGACTTTAGTACTATTGGGCGATAGCGGATATAAAACTCTTTAGGGAGTAGTTCTATATGCGTATTGTGTTCAGCGTTAAGTACCTTGACGCATCTAGCTTAAATTGTTTTTTTTTTTAGAAATGTGTCTGAAGATTTAACTCATTATCTTTATGTTCATTAAGGGTGACTCTAGGAAGAAACGCTTTAATCCATTGAGACATTCACCCATTTAAATATCTTGAATGCTAATTTCTGTTAATTATTTTTTTTTCTATTTCAGTGCGCGTACTTTACCTCATATTCCTGGTAGATGAATCGTCAGCGGTCGGCTCTAAATACTTTATTTCCCTACTATTGTTCATCACAAAGATCATCTGTAGATTAAACCTCTCGAGCGGCAGCATCAGTATAGGAGTGTACACGTACAGTAACATCATAAATCATCAAATTTCATTTAAGATATACAAAAGCAAACGGGAATTGTTATTACTAATTTGGGCACTACTCAAAAACTACACAGGAGGCCAAACTAATACCGCAGCCGGCTTATCGTACGTACACCAAAGATTGAGAGAGATTAAATATAAGGCGACGGTAATTCTGGTGACAGGTGGGGAATCTATTAATTGTCATGCAACAGCATTTCAAGCATCACAAGTGAAGCGTATAGCAAAGAAAGTGATCGTCGTTGGTGTTGGTCCAGGTGTCAATAGAGCGGAACTGATACTGATCGCCAGTTCAATATCTTACGTATACCAAACGATATACACTAATCTAATGAATATTGCAACCATCTTGGCCTTTCAGCTATGCAACGGTACGTATATACATATATCCATATCGAAACCGGAAAATCGTGACCCGTCGAGTCAGTCTCTGAACTTGGGGTGAATCTTTTTAATCAGTTAAATACGAATGAATAGAAAGATAAAATCGTAAATTAGTTTCTTTCTGTTCGATATATCCCCACTTTATTCGTTCTCTTTTTTGCCTTTCTTTCTTTTCCCTGTTTACGCTCCAGATACGGGTAAAATAGAATTTCTACTTGTGCTGTTCTAATAAAACTAATAAAGATAGGATAAAATAATTGAGAAGAAACTCAATCATTTTATCCTAGCTTTATTAGCTTTCATTTTTTATAAAGATAAAAGAGAGAGAGAGAGAGAGGGAGAGGGATAGAGAGAGAGAGAAAGAGAGAGAGAAAGAGAAAGAGAAAGAGAGAGATACAAAGACGTAGGATGGAAGAAAAAGTGATAAATAATGTCTATTTAATAAATCTCAAACGTCTGTGTTTGTGTTCGTATGTCTGCTAAAATCTTTCCTCGTTCGCATTGTACAGGCACCAAAGCGGCATCGATAGAAAGAGCGGTCTCTCGAAAAAAATATCGAAAAGTTGGAAAAATCATCTTTCATTTCGTGTAGAATGTCGTTTTTTTAAAGGGGTCAGATAAAAGCTTTCCTTTCGATGCGCATTGCAAACCGCGTATGCGCTAACCATCGTTACGTTCTTTCGTTTTAAATAGCTAACTTTGTCACGTTATGACATCTGTGGATCCATTGATAAAAGGGTTGGTTTACTAACTAAAGTCATGCCAGTTTTCGCCCGGCACGTGTCATCTTTTATTTTTCTCTTACGACCAGGCAACGCCCCCCCACCGTTCTTAATGTAATAACTTTTTTTATGACCGGGCAACGTCGGTCCCAATCGCTAATAAAAGTGAGGAAGTCAAAGAAAATACAATGAGAGGTGAGCGTGATGCGCAGAAACTTAGTAACAAAGAAATAATTTGGTGATATGATTGCTAATTACGGTTAATTACAACAATTAAAATTGATTTTCAACAAAAAATTTTACGAACCTCTCATGATTGTAGAGGGAGACCATATATTTTCTGCAACTATATTACTGAACGTACTTAGATGATATGGTACATATGGAAAAGCGGTAAAAAATGATTATGGCCCCTTCGCTTGCGCTTAAAATCCATATATTTAATTTATAACTAAGTTGATTACAACAACAGCTTGTTTTCGACATAACACAATAAAAAACTGAATATATAAGCAAGTATTTTGTTTTATTAAAATACATAGAGAAAATTCTTTATAGAAGAACCGTTTAGCAAGATTATATATATATATATATATATATATATATATATATATATATATATATATATATATATATATATATAAATAAAATGAACTCATTTTTCCCCTCCGACTTTGACGTTTATAGGACTGCACCTGTATACATTTGGTGAAGCCGTATCATTCACAAACTGAATCACGACATCTGCCGTATGTTATAGGGTTATTGCATATCCAGTACTCGCTGATCAGAGTTTCCTATATTCTGTCTGGTGAGAGTCCACTGTAAAAATCTGTTACATTTAATGGAAGTAGTAAAGTAAACTCTCTCTAACAAATTCATCCTACCACCGCCACTCACTTACACCGTTCCAGACCGTTCACAGGAGACATTTAAAACCGACCACCGGTTAGAATTTATCTAAAAACTGGACTGGACTTACGCTGAAACGAACCACGCTTACTTTGCCATTGGTTAGCATAAAACATAAACACAATTTCTAAAGCATTTATTATAATAAAATTAGATTCAAACAGAACACAATCCGTTACCTGGAATTGAATTCAGGAGACATTTAAAACCGACCACCGGTTAGAATTTATCTAAAAACTGGACTGGACTTACGCTGAAACGAACCACGCTTACTTTGCCATTTGTTAGGATAAAACATAAACACAATTTATAAAGCATTTATTATAATAAAATTAGATTCAAACAGAACACAATCCGTTACCTGGAATTGAATTCACAATTACATTACTTCGATTTCGTTATAACCCGCGTGGTTAGAGTTTAATGAAAACCTGAATTGACATTTACGTGAAACGCACCAAACTTACTTACTTACACAAACACAACTTCCGTTTCGCTCTTTCCTTACGTGCTTTTTTTCTTCCTTTCTTTCTTTCTTTCTTACCTTTCGTTGTCTTTTTGTAAAGCTATTTCTTACAAAACTTCCTTCATAATCTTTCCTTTCGGTCTTTCCTTCTTTCTTTCTTTTCTCTCCATTTTCTGCTCTTTCCATTGTTAAAACGAAACGAAACAACCTGATATTCCAGGTTTTACTTACACTCTATCACTAGACGACTATTACTTGTGTATCCCACTCTATTTGTGCCACGTTCCTTTACTTTTTCACCGTACCACTTACCAGACGACATTCACGTACATGGACTTCCCTTTTTGTTCTTTTTCTTGGGGGCCGGTTTAAGTTACTACACGTTACCCATGGATCGGGCGATCGCTGTCAGACGTCACGATAATACGACTTCTTTTTTTTTATTTTTTACTTTTATTAAAAAAGAATAAAAACCGATTGAAAATACTTTCAAACATAAAGTAAACTGATTCATGTAATTAAAAAAAAGTAGCATTTATTGCCTTTGGTAATAATTATTTATTGCTTATTTGTTTTGTTTTTCACCTTTTTTTCGACTAACCATTCTTAAATCTCACTATAAAATCGATTTTAGTACATTTGAGGTGCGGAGGGGGCCATTCCAACCTCCGAAGGGGGTTTGTATTACTGTACACATACATTCGAAAAAGTTGTCAAAAAACAAAAACAAATATATAACAAATAAATGTTATCAAAGGCAAGATAAGTTACTTTTCTGCCAAACTGGATATATATTTTTTTCGTGTTTTTATTCGATGTAACATATTTATTCAGCTCGAAAACCATACAGTGTTTACCGATGTATTCGAAAATTCAAGATGGCGTCTGACACCCTCTTTAACACCGTAAGTATAGAAAAAGGTGTTATAAATAAAAAACTATACAAAATACTATTAAAAACACGCCGAATATATGTCAACTTGTGTCACATTAACATGTATTGAGCGAGTTTTTAACAGTATTTTATTAGGTTTTTTTATTTATAACATCTTTTCCCAAACTTACCGTGTTAAAGAGAGAATCAGACTAGATCTTGAATGTTCCAATACATCGGTAAACACTATATAGTTTTCGAGCTGAATAAACATGTTACATTGAATAAAAACACGAAAAATATATCAAGTTAGGTAGAAGAGTAACTTATCTTGCCTTTGTTGTTTTTTGACAACTTTTTCGAATCTATGTGTACAGTAATACAACGGAGTTTTTCTGGGGGGAGAATTAGCGATTTTGGAAAATTTCAGACGATTACTTACAAATCTAGCGATTATTTCCCTTTCGTTATAAACTTTTTTTTCTTTAATTTCTTTGTTTAATAAATATTTTGTGGGGTTTGTATTACTCTACACATAGATTCGAAAAAGTTGTCCAAAAAGAAATATATAACAAATAAATGTTATCAAAGGCAAGATAAGTTACTTTTCTACTAAACTGGATATATGTTTCGTGTTTTTATTCAATGTAACATGTTTATTCAGCTCGAAAACCATACAGTGTTTACCGATGTATTGGAACATTCAAGATGGCGTCTGATTCTCTCTTTAATACGGTAAGTGTGGGAAAAGATGTTATAAATTTTGTCTAGTTTTTTATTTATAACACCTTTTTCCATACTTACGGTGTTAAAGAGGGTGTCAGACGCCATCTTGAATTTTCGAATACATCGGATAACACTGTATGGTTTTCGAGCTGAATAAATATGTTACATTGAATAACATTTATTTGTTATATATTTGTTTTTTTTGACAACTTTTTCGAATGTATGTGTACAGTAATACAAACACCCATTTTGTGTTTTATATACATAAAGTACAATTGTTGAATATTACTGTTTTGATTATATTCGTTGGGGGGGGGACAATTTAAAAATTAAGAAAGATTAAAATGAAGCGAAATTTAAGTTTCCGTTCCATTTTTACAACAACCGTAAAACAGTGCATACTCAGCAAGTTTTATCGTAATTTATAAGCATATTGAAACACTAAATCAACATTTTATTTATTTTTTTGCATAATTAATGATGGAAGTATTTTTCTGTTTATTTTCTTAACATCTGTTAAAAAAAATAAATAATTTGTACATTCTCTTGAAAAAAAGAATCAAACTTTTCTCTACTTTCACATGTGTTCCATTTTAACAAACTGAGCCACAGCAACGCGTGGCCGGGTACAGCTAGTATATATATATATATATATATATATATATATATATATATATATATATATATATATATATATATATATATATATATACTAGCATGGGTGCCCGGTGTTGCCGGGGTATTGGAGGTGTGTGCTGAGCAAAAAAAAAAAAAAAAAAGCCGTCAATTTTTTTAACTTTGACCCCTATTATAACCCCTTAACATCTATTGTTTTGGGCTCAAATCGAGTTATTAAGTTAGATCCATGTCCAAGGACCCTATGTTTCAAATTTTAAGTGTTTAAGACCCCATAATGTCGGAGGAGTTTGGTAGAGTTCTCAAAGGTCAAATCCTTGAATTTGACCCCTTAATCGGGCCGAAACTCTATCACGTCGATTTTCCCAAATCTCAGTACTCTGTATATCAAACTTCAAGTCTGTAGACTTAAAATTGACAGAGTTATTGCGTATGGAAATGTACACACACAGACACACAGACAGATACACAGACGCGTCAAATTTAATATATATACTAGCAAGAGTGTCCGGCGTTGCCGTTCGTCAATGAGAAAAACTGTCTTTAATTCACTGAAGATGGTCGGTTTTCGACTGAAATAATGATTTATATTTCATTTATTTAACAAATTCTTTGCGCACTGAAATTGGTTTTATAATTTTTCCTATTGTTTTCAAATCTCAGGTATTTTTAAGTGTAGAAATAGCGATATATATATATATATATATATATATATATATATATATGTATATATATTAAACAGTGTCTCATGGTAAACAACTGATGATCCTTGAAAACTTAAGAGTAATGTTATTAGTTTCACAAAAGCAAGTTTCTTCAGTGAACAAAAGATTAAATGACTTACGACATAATTTGTAACGAAGGATTAAAAATAATTTTTATATTTAAAAATATGTTTATAGTTTTTAAGGTTAAAAAGCTTTCAAGATTATATATATATATATATATATATATATATATATATATATATATATATATATATATATATATATATATATATATAGTAGCAGATACAACCAACGTTGCCCGGGGTTGAATAAGACTCAACAAATGTTTCATTCTCCCATACTTTTATTCTCATTAAAATTCGCCCGTTGTTCAATCAAATCGATTGATTGCCTGCTGTAGTTGAAAACCCATCGCGGTATACAAGGAGAAAGATTCACATGCCTCCCTGTACTGACTTAGTCCACAATACATTGAAGTCTACATTGCACTGTAGAAAATTCGCATGGTTCAATTGTGCTCTAAAAAGAAACATTTCGAACGCGATTTTTTTAAAAAGAATCTACTGTTGATTATATACGTTGGGCTTTTCTGCTTCTGAAGCGATACAATTTCTCGAATGCAATTGCAATCTTAGCTCGTATTATATGTTAACTTTGATCTTAATTGGACTTCATTTTGTCAGATTTTTGTTGATCGATTTTCGATACATCGAATAAATTCCGATACAAAACCTATCTAAGAACACTTTCACACACATAAAGTACATTAGTATGAAATTTAAAACAATTAGGCACAACCGTTTTGTAGTGTGAGGGAACGACCTCGCACATACACTCGTGCACAATGTTCCTTATATATATATATATATATATATATATATATATATATATATATATATATATATATATATATATATACTAGCATTTCAGCCCGGCGTTGCCAGGGTGTCTAGAGGTGTATGCTGAGCAAAAAAAAAAATAAATAAAAATAATAATAAATAAACAAATAAAAAACGGTCAATTTTTAAAAACTTTTACCCCTATTATGACCCCTTAACATTTATTGTTTTCGGTTCAAATCGAGTTATTAAGTTAGATCAATGTCCAAGGAACCTATATCTAAAATGTCAAGTGTTTAGACCCAAAATTGTAGGAGGAGTTTGGTAGAGTTCTCAAATGTCAATTTATTTTTAATTTTGACCTCTTAACAGCCAAATTTCTGACCGAAAACCGATCACATAGATGTTCCCAAATCTCAGTACCATATATATCAAATTTCGAGTCTGTAGACTAAAATTGGCAGTTATTGCGTACGGAAATGTACACAGATACACAGACAAACAGACAGACAGACACACAGACACGTTCACTTTTATAGATATACCAGCATTTTATCCCGACGTTGGCCGGGTGTTTGGATGTGTATGCTGAGCAAAAAAAAAAAAAATAATAATAAATAAACAAATAAAAAACAGACAATTTTAAAAAATTTTACCCTTATTATGACCCCTTAACATTTATTGTTTTCGGTTCAAATTGAGTTATTATGTTAGATCCATGCCCATGGAACCTATATCTAAAATTCCAAGTGTTTAGACCCAAAATAGTCGGAGGAGTTTGGTAGAGTTCTCAAAGGTCAAACCGTTGAATTTTGACCCACTTAACAGTCAAATTTCTGGCCGAACACGGATCACATAGATTTTCCCAAATCTTACTAACCTATATATCAAATTTCGAGTCTGTAGACTGAAAATTGACAGAGTTATTGCGAAGGAAAATGTACACAGACACACAGACAGACACATTCACTTTTATAGACATACTAGCATGGGTGCCCGGCATTGCCCGGGTATTTGGAGATGTACGTTGAGCAAAAAAAAAAAAAAAGCGGTCAATGTTTTTTAACTTTGACCCCTATTATGACCCCTTAAAATTTATTGTTTTGGGCTCAAATCAAGTTAAGTTATATCCATGCCCAATGAACCTATATCTAAAATTTAATGTGTGTAGACTCAAAATTATCGGAGGAGTTTGGTAGAGTTCTCAAAGGTCAAATCGTTGAACTTTAACCCCTTAAAAGCAAAATTTCTGGTTGCAACCAATCATACAGATTTTCCCAAATCTCAGCGCCATGTATATCAAATTTCGAGTCTGTAGACTAAAAATTGACAGAGTTATTGCGTAGGGAAATGTACAGACACACACAGACGCACACACACACACAAACACACATACAAACACGTTCACTTTTATAGATATAAAGATAGACTAGCAATTGGTGGCCGACGTTGTCCGGGTATTTGGAGGTGTATGCTGAGCAAAATTAAAAAAAAAAACCGGAATTTTTTAAAACTTTCACCCCTATTATGACCTCTTAAAATTTATTGTTTTTGGGCTCAAACAAAGTTATTAATTTAGATCCATGCCCAAAGAACCAATATCTAAAATGTAAAGTGTCGGAGGAGTTTGGTAGAGTTCTCAAAGGTCAAATCCTTGAACTTTGACCCCCTAACAGCTAAATTTCTGGCCGAAACTCGATCACATCGATTTTGTCTAATCTCAGTACCCTGTATATCAAATTTCGAGTCTGTTGACTAAAAATTGACAGAGTTATTGCGTAGGGAAACGTACACACACAGACAGACACTTTCACTTTTATAGATATATAGATATATGTATGTACTAGCATGGCTTCCCAGTATATGCTGAGCAAAAAAAAAAAAAAAAAAAAACGGTCAATTTTTTTAAACTTTGATCCCTATTATGACCCTTTAACATCTATTGTTTTGTGCTCAAATCAAGTTATTAAGTTAGATCCATGTCCAAGGAACCTATATCTAAGATTTCAAGTGTTTAGACCCAAAATTGTTGGAGGAGTTTCAAAGGTCAAATCGTTGAACTTTGACCCCTTAATCGCCAAGTTTCTGGCCAAAAACCGATCACATAGATTTTCCCAAATCTCAGTACCCTGTATATCACATTTCGAGTCTGTAGACTAAAAATTGACAGAGTTATTGCGTAGGGAAATGTACACAGAAACACACACACACACACATAGACACGTTCAATTTTATAGATATACTAGCATTTCAGCCCGGCGTTGCCCGGGTGTTTGGATGTGTATGTTTAACAAAAAAAAAAGTGGAAGTAGAAAGGCAGGCTCGAACCCGTACCGCAAAGGAGGAAAAGAACGGGGTAAAACCCAACGTTTATTCTGTTACGACCACCGCAAAACCAGAAGAGACATTTTTTTAAATTAAGCTGGACAATCTAAAGGAGAGGATAACTTAAAAAAATATCGGCGAAAAAAGTGACGCCCCCTGTAGAAAAGTGCGTAGCTGAAGGGGAAGATATTAAAGCTTGCCCTATCTCTGAATTCCCTTTTATGTAAAATTTCAAATATTTAGACAAGAAATTGTCTGAGTAATTTGGAAGAGACCGCAGAGGTCATTTTTTTAAAACTTTGACACCTATTATGACCCCTTAAAATGTATTGTTTTGGGCTCAAATCAAGTAAGATCCATATCCAAGGAACCTATATCTAAAATTTCAAGTGCATAGACCCAAAATTGTCTGAGTAGTTTGGTAGAGTTCTCAAAGGTCAAATCGTTGAATTTTGACCCCTGAATCGCCAAATTTCTGGCCAAAAACCGATCCCATTGATGTTCCCAAATCTTAGAACCCTGTATATCAAATTTCGAGTCTGTAGACTAAAAATTGACAGAGTTAATGCGTAGGGAAATGCACACAGACACACGCACAGAGACACGTTCACTTATATATATATATATGCATACATACATACGTATATATATATATATATATATATGTATATATATATATATATATATATATATATATGAAGAATAAAACATATAAATACATTTGAAGCCAAAGCAGCAACGCGAAATTTTTTATAAAATACTTTTAACAAATAAACACCCGTTTATTTTATAAAAAAGTTCGCGCTGCAGTTTTGGCTTCAAATGTATTTATACATGGTTTATTCTTCAAATTTCACCCAACGCTTCTAACGGATATACACAAAAAAACTACCAAGATTATATATATATATATATATATATATATATATATATATATATATATATATATATATATATATATATATATATATATATATATATATACAAGGTGCGTCTGGTGTTTGAGAAAGTAATCAAAAAGACAAACAAAAACATCGGTATTACAAAAAGTCACTTTACTGTACATAAACTAAAATATTATTTTTTAACTTTATTCCAAAAAAAAAAATCGCCCTCAGCATCAATTACAGCTTCTATTCGAGACCTAAACCGTTGGCAGGCATGTTTAAGATGGTCCTCATCGATGTCCTGCATTACTCTGACTATTGATGCTTTCAAAGAAGCTTTAGTGTTATGAGGATGTTTATTAACATCTGTCTCAACAACATAATAATCCAACGGATTTGGGTCTGGAGAGCTTGGAGGCCACAAATTGGGGGTAATGTGATCATGGAAATTCTCTGCTAACCATTCTTGTGTCTTCTGAGCCTTATGTGCCGGTGCAGAGTCTTGTTAAAAGATGTAGGGCCTTCCGTTTCTTACTCTATCAATCCAAGGCTTCACACCAGTACTCAGGACTTCAATGTAAGCAGCAGAATTGATTTTTAGTCCTTGTGGAAAGAAATGTGGTGGCATCACATTTCCCTCATTGCTAACCACCCCCAAAACCATAACAGTTGCTGCAAATTTTGTGTGCATGACGTTTGGAACTTCAGAAGGGTCAGCACATAGCCATCTGTCATTTCTTCGGTTATCTTTTCGTCTTGGTCAAAATTTCTTTCATCTGAAAAAAAAAAAAAAAAGAATGTGTTGCTCAGCAGGATGTTTCAGTTTGCTTAAAAGCCTTTTGGATCTTACCAACTGATTTTCTTTGGTGGTCTCAGAGAAAAACTGGCCTCTCTTCATCACATTGAACTTGTATGGAAGATTTGGATGACAATTCCTACGAATTGTGGCTTCTGAGACATTAAGGTCTTTTGCAATTGACCTCATTGACTTTGAAGGCTCTCATCAATGATGTTTTGAACTCTCTGAACAAATTCAGGTGTTCTTATGCTGTCAGAGCGTTGTTGATGCTTCTTGTGTTTAGCAACTGGAGAAATTGGGCCATTTTTGTCCTCTAATTCTTTGCGAACTTTAAAGACAAACGATTTGGCAACTTTTAGAAATTGTGCAATTTGCAAATCACTGTGTTCTGCCATTATTGCAACTATTACAGCCTGTCTTTTCATTTCCTGAGTTATATTAATATCCGCCATAATTAATTTTCTGAAAGAAACAAATTAAAAGATTAAATAATAGATAAAAGAGATGAAATAAGTGATGTTCTCAAATACCAGACGCATATATATATATATATATATATATATATATATATATATATATATATATATATATATATATGTATATATATATATATGTATATATATATATATATATATATATATATATATATATATATATATATATATATATATGAGGTTAGAAAGAACGACCGCGTGCATATCTGTATTTTTTTTTAAATAAACAAAATTTATTTATTTAAAGTTTCAAATTTTCGGCTTATAAAGCATTCATCAGGAATTTTCTTTTTAAACAATACAATATATTTTTATCTTTTTTTCTTACGTGCCATGATGTCGTTCGGCAGAGTTTGTTGGTTGAAGGTAGAGATTGTTTATTGTCTTTCTAACCTCATATTTTGAATTCCGTTTTCTCCGTGCTTCTAAAAAATAGATTACTACTAAATTACCCATTTGCGCATGGACAGCACTTTCCACTGGACTGACAATACACACAATACACAATATCTACCTTCAACCAACAAACTCTGCCGAACGACATCATGGCACGTAAGAAAAAATATATATTGTATTGTTTAAAAAGAAAATTCCTGATGAAGGCTTTGTAAGCCGAAAATATGAAACTTTAAATAAATAAATTTTGTGTATTTTAAAAAAATACAGATACGCACGTGGTCGTTTTTCTAGCCTCATATTTTAAATTCAGTTTTCTCCGTGCTTCTTAAAATTGGATTACTACTATATATATATATATATATATATATATATATATATATATATATATATATAATAAAATAAAACAACCAGCGATGGTTGACGTAATGTTGTTTTGAAAAAAGAAAAACCGAATGAATTTATGAAATGATCAACGTTTCGTCCCTATTGCAGAGGACATCTTCAGGATATTAAAAGGAAAAATGCAAAAAACGAAAACGATCATAGACCATACGAAAATGAAAATGAAAATGAAACAGTGTTAGAATTCTACCCATATCGGGAAGGAAACTATGTGTGTGTATGGGAAGGTTGAGTTGTTCAATATCTATATATATACACTTTTAAAGATACGTTGAATAAATATGTACACTTTTTTCTCTCTAAATTTATTCATTTCGTTTAAATTATTTAAGGATTAAGGAAAAACGGTTAAACAGGATCTGTTTTTATACCTTGTTCTTTGATTATTATTTCCCCTATACTAGGGGCTAAATGATAGAAGCCCTTCCTTTGCGTAATAGTATTAGTGTTTAATATTAGTGTTGACTCTAAAAGTCTTCTTTTAGATCTATCTATCACGTATTGGAAAATTTTCGCATGATCTAAATTAAATGAATGATCGTGTTCCGCACAGTGGCAAAAGAGTGCATTTAGGGCGTTACCATTCTTTATATCTCTTCTGTGTTCGTAAAGTCTTAGTTTACATTTACGCTGTGTCTCACCTATGTATGCTTGTTGACAATTGTTACATGGGATGGAATATATACCAGCGTCGGCTATGAGGGTTTTGGTAGTTTTTAATGTTAAAATTAGCACGAGCTATTACCCAGATTTTAACTCCATTAATGTGCACTATCAGCACTTCGCATCTTAAAAACTCCGGCGACCTATTAAATAAAATACAAAAATATGGATATACGAAATAAAACCATGCGTAGTTTAGACATAATTTCCCTATACACCAATATTCCTACCAAAAAATGGCTTAATCTACTCCACAAGCACCTAAACAAAATTAAAGCCGATCTACCTTTTTCCTCGGATACATTAATACAAATAATAAAACGTATCACCGATATAACTTATTTTCAGTTCAATAATTCTTACTACAGACAAAAATTTAGACGCTCTATGGGTAACCTTAGTGGTGTACTAGCTTGTTTATTTCTAGAATTCCTAGAGACCAACTCTTTCAAATTTAGTCAATTTAAAAGAGATTACTAAATAATAACGCGTGTACGTTTACGTTTGCCGCCCACGATATTTTTTAACTTTAAAATTATAGATATTAAAATAAGACTCAAAATGTTAATTAGACGTTCATGAAAGAAAATACATAGGTATGTATTTATGAATGAATATTTATGAATAAATATTTAAATAATTATGAATTACTAATCGTGTATGTATTTATGAACGAAATGAACATTTATACATGGATTAATACGCATGTATGTATTTATGAACGAAATGAATACTTATGTATTTGAAAATTAATGTATTCATGAATGAAATTAATGCATATATGTATTTATGAATTAATGCACATATATATTGTATTTATAAGCGAAAGGAATATTTATGTGTTTATGAATTAATATAAATGTACGTATCTATGATTAAAGGAACATTTTTGCATTTGAATTAATAATTGCGTATGATTTATAAATGAAATTGTATATTTATATAGTATACAATTGATGCATATGCACATATTTATATATGAAATAGAATATTTATATATTTATGTATTAATTCATATGTATATATTTATGAATGAAATCGAATATTTATGTATTATGTATTAATTCATATGTATATATTTATGAATGATATTGAATATTTACGTATTATGTATTAATTCATAAGTATATATATTTTGAATGAAATTGAATATTTATGCATTATGTATTAATTCATATGCATATATTTATGAATGAAATGAAATATTTATGTATTATGCATTAATTCATATGTATATATTTATGAATGAAATTGAATATTTATGCATTATGTATTAATTCATATGTATATATTTATGAATGAAATTGAATATTTATGTATTAATTAATATGGTTATATTTATGAATGAAATTGAATATTTATGTATTAATTCATATGCACATATTTATGAATAAAATTGAATATTTATGTATTAATTCATATACACATATTTATGAATGAAATTGAATATTTATGTATCAATTCATATGGTTATATTTATAAATGAAATTGAATATTTATGTATTTATTTATGAATTGGTGCATATGTATTTATTAACTTCTAGTCGCTCGGCGTTGTCCGGTCGTACATTACGCTTAAACGTTATATTTTAATTCATGCGCATGTATTATTATACAACCAATCCTCTATTGAATATATGCTACAAGAAATAATGTTCGCGGTTGACTAATTTGAAAAAAAAAAAGAATATCGTTCATCACATTTTGCCTGTGTTTATTTGCAGTATCACGTCAACTAATATTTGAATGATTGCCCTGGAAAAGTCATTCCTGATTAATGTTTAGTTTTAAAATATGCAAACGAATAAATGATTTACGGCGATTTTAAATGGTAGTCCTCTTTTATCGTAAATTTAACAAATTAATAAAAAAATTGCAACAAAATGAAGTACACCTGCCCTTGGACAGGAAATCATTAGATCGATAGTCGAATGCTCCATCATTGAGCTATATCTTTGGATTACAATAAATCTGTTTCTTAAAAAGAAATTATTTGTTGAGATTTTATTATTTTCCTTGGCTGATGTAACGTAAAATATTCCCCTGTAAAGATGCTTCTTTTTTTTTTATCTATAAGAGAGAAACCGCTAATTCGAAACAAAAAATGAAAAAAAAAAAACACTATATTTTAACTTCTTACCCAACATAAAATATTATTAATATACAAAATATTCCGTGTTTTTTTTTTTCGCTATATAATTTTGAAATTATATTGACGCGGTTGGGTTCGCAGAAGACGTTTAAATTTTATCAGCTAGTTTTATTATGATATATTACAAATCAAACACCACAATAATGGCGTACCTTAATATTTAATATTGGCGAATAAATTCTCCTCAAGTATCAGAAAAAAATATTTGCAACATAATTAAAAACGAAATCCGCAAAACGCAGGCACCACATTTATACGTGAATTAATGGCTAGATTTTAGAACCATTCTGAAGGGGAGATGAGAGAAACTAGGGAAATGTGGCATAAATGTATGAATGGAAAAATAGCACAAAATAAAGATCTTTGAGAATATATATAAAGGGAAAACATTAAGTTTGTCAATTTAAAAATAAAATTATATCTATATTTAAAAGCAGATAGAGTCCCTTAACTATCCCCTTCAAAACATGAGATTCCGCTTTTCAGGCGACTACGTGTGAATATTCGAAAAATTATTTTAAAAATTTAAAGTAGGGGATCATTTTTAATATAAATATTTATGCAATGATTGTTAATATAAATATTAATACAATGATCCCTTATTTTTAGGACTTTCTAACGTTTTAGGACAGATAACTTATCTTATCTGTACAGACCGGGATTCTAAATCTAACCTAATATTACGTACCTATCTCAACGTAAAGACCAGGACCCTAAATTTAACCCAATCGTACGTACCTGCCTCAACATAGAGACCTGAACCCTAAATTTAAGCTAACCTTGCGCATCTATCTCAACAAAGAAACCTGGACCCTAAATTAAACAAAACTAACGCATCTTTCCCAATGTACATACCTGGGCCCTAAATCTAACCTTATCTTGCACATCTATCTCAACGTAGACACCTGGACCCTAAATCTAACCTTATCTTGCACATTTATCTCAACGTAAACACCTGGACTCTCAATTTAGCTGAACCTTACGCATTTATTTAAAAGTAGATACGTGTATCCTAAATTTAATTTAATCATACGTATGTCATACGTCAAGACCTAGGCTCTAAATTTAACCTAGCCATACGCATCTATCTCAATGTAGAGACCTGGACCCTAAATCTAGCTTAATCTCGATCCCTCACCTAACCTAACGATCTCAACGTTGAAACCTGGACCCATACGTTTTAGCTCATCCTACGTATATAAAGGCAGGCATTACAAATTTACAAACTCAGTATTTGTGCGTACAGTGTGGAGAGCTTAACCCTAAAACCTTTTTTTATATTTTTTAACAGTGTTTCGCTAGGTTCATTTTTTTCAATTTTTTCTACAAAAGACGTGAAATGTTTATTTATATAAAATTAGTTAGTTGTTTGTGAACGCCGTTGTTAGACACGTCCTCACACCTGTAAAGAGGCTCTTTCTCTCGGTCGATTACGTATCAGTGTTAAATAAAATTATCATCGTTAAATGTCCATATTGAATGGAAGCAACTTTTTTCAATATTAAACGATGTTTCTTTTTTCTTTTGATTAAGTTTATTTACACTCTTCTTGCTACCCTGGTACATGTCTAAATGGCGGTACGTGCAAGCCGTATGGAAGCTTATTCATATGCGTTTGCCCGTGGGGTTACACTGGACCAAGATGCGAACGGTATATTATACGTGAGTATTGTTGTTTCAAGTCCAATTATATTATTAAACTCAAATTTTTCTAATCTCTTGTAATGTTGAATAATACAAACATGCCTCGTTATATTTGGGTTCTCATGTACTTTTTGTCTTCCTGTTTCTATTCTCGATTTTTCTCACTCACCCGCTCCTATACTGAATTTGTTATAGTGAGCCGACATCAGCCGCCATTTTATCTACTAAAACGGTCATTCACAATATGTCTTTTACTGTTTAAAATATTTCAAATTGATATAAATTATTGCACTGTAAAATTAAATAAGTTAAAAGAAAAATAATTTTTTTATTTCGAATTATTTAATCAAACATAAATTCCATTTTTTTTTACTATTCTAGCAAATTACCTAACAATTTATTAGGTTGGTGTATCTACATAAAAACGCGATATATTCTGTAGTCGAGCGAGATGGTCCCGTGGCAGAGGTTTAGGCTTCTTATCATGGGGTCCTGATTTCGAATCTCGCTACATTCAGCCACTCTGATGAGTCGTAGACGACGAAACACGCGTCAGTGGATAATTATATTTTAAATATATATATATATATATATAGTTGAACGTAAAAAAACGGCATTATTTCTGCACCAACTTAATACTAAACAAAAATATCGTAAAAACTGAATTTAACTTGAAAATACCATGAAAAATTTAGTAATCAAGTCAAAAATGGAATTCTTACTTTATTAAACTAAATTAATTTAACTAAATATAACGAGGATTCTAATGAAATATTGTATTTTATTAATCTCGCAAAATGTTTATGAAATTAAAAAAAATTATTTTTCAAGCGAACTGCTTGAAAAATAATTTTAAAACGAATAAACATTTCAGTTGTTTAAAAAAAAAAATCTGGCATAATTCGAACGAAAAGTGATGTCTATATTATTTTATTGGATTAATAAATTATCTGAACATTTAGATTGTGAAGTCCTTTCTTTCGCGTAGACAATATCTCGTGAAAAAAATTAGACAGATTCTGTTTTAGGTTAGACATTTCTAATCTATGAAACCCACGTGCTATCCCACCCAATGAAGAACGCCGACCGCCAACGTTGTTTGCCATGGATTTCTTTTCTTTCATTCTCTCTTCTCACGTCCGTGTCGTCGTCTCTCACTTGGCGACTGTCGAAGGGGTGTGCACTGGCTCACAAGTATAAAAGAAAAATACTACAACAATAAAAATAAATATTAGTTGCACTCTGGGCGCTTGTGTAGCACCATCGTAGGAACTTATCCTCTAAATTCTAAATGCTAACGTCCATATCTTAGTTTTTCCTGTCAGGTCGTTAGTTTATTGGTCAGGCTCGTTAGTTGATGTCAAAACCCCAAGCTACGATTTGCTGTACACTTTGTCTAACTGGAAAATGTCGTCAAGTGTGTCTTACTAGTAGTGGGTCAATTAATCGGAATCGAGAACTGAAAAAAATCGAAACTTTTCGGAGTATCGGAATCTGGAAAAATCCGATACAAAAAACGATTCTTTTAATTGTGTTTTTTTTTTTTTTGATTTTGTTTAAAAAAAATCTTCCGCTGTTGATAGTAATGATAAAATAATAAATATTTATTGATTTTTTTTTAAACTACGAGAAAAAATAAAAGCTATAAATAATTCCTTCCCCCACAAGTGGAGTTTGACGTTTAGGAAAATATCTGAGATTTAACATGTGTTTTATAGGATTCAAGAAAAATAACAACTCTATAGTAAACTATTTATAAAGAATCGGAACCAGAATCGGTAATTCTATTGGAATTGTGAATTTATTACGAACTCGGTAATCATATCGGAATCGGAAAAATATTGGAATCGTTCCATCATCCACCACCACATGCCACACTTCTCAACCGTCGTCAATCGTCGCAAAACCTATTGATTTGTCGTCGGCAGTCGCAAAATCTATTGACTTGTCGTAAGCAGTGGCAAAACCTATTGATTTGTCGTCAGCAGTCGCAAAACATATTGGCTTGTCGTCAGCAGTCGCAAAACCTATTGACTTGTCGTCAGCAGTCGCAAAACCTATTGACTTGTCGTCAGCAGTCGCAAAACCTATTGATTTGTCGTCAGCAGTCGCAAAACCTATTGATTTGTCGTCAGCAGTCGCAAAACCTATTGACTTGTCGTCAGCAGCCGCAAAACCTATTGACTTGTCCTCAGCAGTCGCAAAACCTATTGATTTGTCGTCAGCAGTTGCAAAACCTATTGATTTGTCGTCAGCAGTCGCAAAACCTGTTGACTTGTCGTCAGCAGTCGCAAAACCTATTGATTTGTCGTCAGCAGTCGCAAAATCTATTGACTTGTCGTCAGCAGTTGCAAAACCTATTGATTTGTCGTCAGCAGTCGCAAAACCTATTGATTTGTCGTCAGCAGTCGCAAAACCTATTGATTTGTCGTCAGCAGTCGCAGAACCTATTGATTTGTCGTCAGCAGTCGCAAAACCTATTGACTTGTCGTCAGCAGTTGCAGAACCTATGGATTTGTCGTCAGCAGTCGCAAAACCTATTGACTTGTCGTCAGCAGTCGCAAAACCTATTGACTTGTCGTCAGCAGTCGCAAAACCTATTGATTTGTCGTCAGCAGTCGCAAAACCTATTGACTTGTCGTCAGCAGTCGCAGAACCTATTGATTTGTCGTCAGCAGTCGCAAAACCTATTGACTTGTCGTCAGCAGTCGCAAAACCTATTGACTTGTCGTCAGCTGTCGCAGAACCTATTGATTTGTCGTCAGCAGTCGCAAAACCTATTGACTTGTCGTCAGCAGTCGCAAAACCTATTGACTTGTCGTCAGCAGTCGCAGAACCTATTGATTTGTCGTCAGCAGTCGCAAAACCTATTGACTTGTCGTCAGCAGTCGCAAAACCTATTGACTTGTCGTCAGCAGTCGCAGAACCTATTGATTTGTCGTCAGCAGTCGCAAAACCTATTGACTTGTCGTCAGCAGTCGCAAAACCTATTGATTTGTCGTCAGCAGTCGCAAAACCTATTGACTTGTCGTCAGCAGTTGCAAAACCTATTGATTTGTCGTCAGCAGTCGCAAAACCTATTGATTTGTCGTCAGCAGTCGCAAAACCTATTGACTTGTCGTCAGCAGTCGCAGAACCTATTGATTTGTCGTCAGCAGTCGCAAAACCTATTGATTTGTCGTCAGCAGTCGCAAAACCTATTGATTTGTCGTCAGCAGTCGCAGAACCTATTGACTTGTCGTCAGCAGTCGCAGAACCTATTGATTTGTCGTCAGCAGTCGCAAAACCTATTGACTTGTCGTCAGCAGTCGCAAAACCTATTGACTTGTCGTCAGCAGTCGCAAAACCTATTGATTTGTCGTCAGCAGTCGCAAAACCTATTGACTTGTCGTCAGCAGTCGCAAAACCTATTGATTTGTCGTCAGCAGTCGCAGAACCTATTGACTGTCTGAAAATCCTTTCCAAACGTCATAAAGCTGGTGTAAAATTCATGACCAATCTTAAAACTAAGTCTAAAAATATATCCACTTTTTTGTTCTTCTTATCTGCCACACGTTGATTACAACCCCATCTTAGTGTTACTTGAAAGGGTTGTCCCTTTCTCATGTAAGTAAGAAGGCTTACTAGATAAGTGAAAATGATATAAGGAAAAGGCTAGAATCGAACCCTGTAGGCAAGTGTTAAAAATAATGGAAATTGGAATGTTAGAAATTACGTCCATTGTTAATTTTATTAGAAATAGCTAAATATTATTCATGTCGGGAAAAGAGTCGATTGTCTATTATTTTAGTAATCTGGATATTAAATATGTCAGTTAAATGAACGCAAATGCGAGTTAAAATATATTGTTTAAAAATAGATTAGAATTAGAATTGAGGATTCTTTTGTTGCCAAAAGTGTGTTTGAACAAACATATGTAAAGCCACGTGAAAATTAGTCACGTTTGAAAACCACACTTGTGACGTCATAAAACAAGGTGATTTTCATACATAGGAATCTAAGGGTTCAAAGTTAGAAGTTCGTTGAAAATCAAGAGTGTACGAACAATTTTAATATATGTAGACTAACTATAAAATAAAATACAAGTAACCCATCAATATTTTTCTTGCAGCTGCATACTGTACTCCAAACTTCTGCAAAAACGGAGGTATATGCCTGATTTTATCAAATGGCGACAAAATCTGCAGGTGTCGGCCAGGGTTCTACGGAACTTATTGTAAATATGGTGAGTTCTTTCTGCTTTTTCATTAAACTTTTAGCTTAAATACGTGTCTGCGTCAGATTTCTCAGAACGTCTTTTTCTTCTACACGTTATCTCGATTGGACTTAATATGCTTCTGCAATAAAAATAATCAATATAAATTTTGTTAGATTAAAAGAAAATTATATATTACATTTAAAAAAGATATCTTTCTCTCTGCATTGTATTTTATTTATTATCAACACACCCACTAGATCTGGTTATTTTTTTTTTATTTACCTATCTCAATACATGTAAAGTTACGTATGCGTATGCGTTTATATTTTGGCATAAACAAGGTTCACTCCGAACTAATAAAGCGGTCATTGTGAATTTTCGAACTCAAAATCTAAACGAACTACACAACCACACAAAAACGAAACACATACACTCATACATACGAGTAAAATAGTTGCAAACATAAATACGTACGTACACATGCGGTAACGCCCACATATTTGTGAGGTATGAAATAGAAAGCCGACAGAGACATTGTTCCTTTAAAGTTGCCCCAAACTAATATTTGTTGTAGTCGGTCGGTCAAATGAGCTCTCCGTTTGTGTTTTATGTTAATTTTTTTTAATATTTTACGCAAAAATAAATATGAATGGGTTTTCAGCGTGTTTTGCGATCACAATATTCACATTATAAAGGGTGGATTATAGAACGAAAACAGCAGCACTTTCGTTGAATTCAAAAGCCTCGTCGCTCATGTTAAAAATAGAGTAATTGGTAATCAAACTCACGGGTAAATCAAAATGCCTTCGCGGGCCAGATACGGCCCGCGGGCGATAGGTCGCCGACCGTTGATCTACGTCATATAATTGATGTTGCTGTAGATTGGCATGGGGTTTCTATACATAAAATTAAGTAGCAGTATATATATATATATATATATATATATATATATATATATATATATTTATATATATATATATATATATGTGTGTGCTTGTTTTAATTTTAATTATATATATATATATATATATATATATATATATATATATATATATATATATATATATATATATATGCATGCTTATTTTAATTTTTGTAGTGGAAATTAATTTTACTTTGCCTGGTACAGATATTATTTTATTTCCACTTTTGGTGAGGAATTTACAATTAATAATAAATGTATAAATGTAAAAACGAAAAATTAATTCATTTTTAAAAAACAATGCGAACAAATGTTTTTTTCAGCATATAACTTAAATGTTTCCGAGACCATAAGCTCAGTTTTAAATTAATAATCGATCAATGCACTTATATATTGTTGAGCTCATCTAAATTTTGTAGTTTCAGTACTATAAAAAAACTCTGTTTCTTTTACACTCGCATTTTATTTTACTATTGATTTGCTTTTAATTAATCCACGTGCTCTTCAGTTTACCCTTTCTTTTTTTTAATATATATTAGCATGGGTGCCCGGCGTTGCCATGGTGTTTGGAGGTGTATGTTGAGCAAAAAAAAAGTCGTTGTAGGAAGGCAGGCTCGAACCTGTACCGCGAAGGAGGAAAAGAGCGGGGAAAAAGTGATGTCTTTGCTGTTACGACGACTGCACAACCGAAAGTGACTTAAGTTTAAATTAAGGCTAGACAATCGAAAAGAGGCAATGACTTTCGAAAATATCGGCGGAAAAGCGACAAAAGTGCCCAGTTGAGGGTGAAGAAGTTAATGTTTTTAGCCAATTTTTCGGTATTTGTCGTCTAAAGTGTCGAGCTTCAAAACGATACTGATCTTGTGAAAATCCGTCCCTCTGTCGAAAGATAGGCAGGCATGTCAACATACATACATACATTTATATATTGGTAGTTAAATTTTAGACCCAACCCGATTAAAATGCTTGCCCTATCTCTGAATACCCTTTATGTAAAATTTCAAATATTTAGACGAGAAATTGTCTGAGTAATTTGGTAGATGCTGCAGAGGTCAATTTTTTTAAAAACTTTTACCCCTACTTAGACCCCTTTAAAAAAAATTGACCTCTGCGGTTATCGCAAAGATTTTCCCAAATCTCAGTACTCTGTATATCAAATTTCGAGTCTGTAGACTTAAAATTGACAGAGTTATTGCGTAGGGAACTGTACACACACACACACACAGATATACATGTTAAGGAACAGTCGCCTGTAAGATAAGTAAGTGAGAGAGGATAGCCGAGAATTCGAACCTGGGAAGCTAGGTTTGGAATTGAGAATTCCGATCATAAGTTAAAATAAATAATACAGATATGTTATTGGAAAAGAATGCGTTGTAAGTAATGTTATTGAAAAAGGAATTGTGTTAATGAAATGAAATTAAAATTGAGGTTATCTAGATCCGAACAATAGAAAATGTTAAACATATTTGTAAAGTGGGTTAAGTGAAAATTAGGTTAAACATGTGAGGAACAATGCATGCTTAGACACGTGAGGCATATCAGGCCACGGGATTGTTGGCCATGCAATGACGTCATGAGTTCTCAATATAGTTAAGCTTGGCAGAGAGAAAAGAGTCAGTCAGGGGAGAGAGACAAGTCAGAGGTCGGACAGGGTTGGACAAACAGAGCTGACATCCGCCTTGGAAGCGAAGGTAGAAGTTGATATAATGTAGAAACTTTGAATTCCTTGATGCGAAGCCATTGACCAGCAACTGTCTTGTGTTATGTCAATCAACAACAAAGGTATTGTGAATTTGTATTATAAGACTTGTGTTCCACTCATCTGTATTTATAAGAACTTGTGTATAAACTCATCTAAGAATGTGTCTCTATCATCTTAGGAATGTGCCTCCCTCTCAGTATCAAGAAATAATGTATGTTCCTTCATGATGATAAAAGACGTAAAATCCTCATCTAAAAAAATATAGGTGTTAAAAAAAGATAATGTTCATACAAACACTCCCAGAACTGTCATACTGTATAAATGTCTATCCCTCAATCTATATATCTATCCCTCTCCCCTCTCTCCTTGTGTATTACATGTACTCGTCTCTTCTTTATATATACCCTGTCTATGTCTCCAATATGAACACACAAACAATGATATATCTGCCGCTCACTAACAGGAACACGCTACAACGAATATATATATAATTCATCCCTTCTAATATAACCCCTATACAACACACAGATACGTTCCCTTTTATATCTTGGTAAAAATCCGTCGCCTCTGTCGAACGTTTTAGGCAGACATGCAAACATACATACACACATACTTAAATTTATATATTGGTAACTAAAAATTTTCGACCGAAACCGATTAAAACGCTTGTCCTATCTCTGAATACCCTTTATGTAAACTTTAAAATGTTTAGACCAGAAATTGTCTAAGTAATTCGGTAGAGACCGCAGAGGTCAAATTTCTTTTAACTTTGACCCCTATTATGACCCCTTAAAATTTATTGTTTTGGGCTCAAATCAAGTTATTAAGTTAGATGCATGTCCAAGGAACTTATACCTAAAATTTCAAGTGTTTAGACCCCAAATTGTCTGAGGAGTGTGGTAGAGTTCTCAAAGGTCAAATCGTTGAACTTCGACCCCTTAATCGCTAAATTTCTGGCCAAAAACCGATCACATTGATTTTCCCAAATCTCAGTAACCCGTATATCAAATTTCGATTATGTAGACTAAAAATTGACAGAGTTATTGCGTAGGGAAATGTACACCGACAGAAAGATACACAGATACACAGACACGTTCATTTTATAGATATACTAGCATTTCAGCGCGGCGTAGCCCGGGAGTTTGGATGTGTATGTTGAGCAAAAAAAAAAAGTGGTAGTAGGAAAGCAGTCTCGAACCCGTACCGCAAAGGAGGAAAAGAACGGGGTAAAACCTAACGTTTATGCTGTTACGACGACCGCCAAACCGAAAGCGACAATTTCAAAATTAAGGCTAGACAATCTAAAGGAGAGGATAACTTTCAAAAATATCGGCGAAAAAAGTGACCCTCCCCCTGTAGAAAAGTGCTTAGCTGAAGGGGAAGATATTAATGTTTTTAGCAAATTTTTCGATATTTGTCGTATGAAAGATCAAACTTTAAAACGATACTGATCTTGGTAAAATCCGTCGCCTCTATAGAAAATTTAAGGCAGACATACAAACATACATGCATACATTTATATATTGGTAACTAAAAATTTTCGACACAAACTGATGAAAAAGCTTGCCAAATCTCTGAATACCCTTTATGTAAAATTTCAAATATTTAGACCAGAAATTGTCTGAGTAATTTGGAAGAGACTGCAGAGGTCAATTTTTTTTAACTTTTACACCTATTATGACCCCTTAAAATTCATTGTTTTGGGCTCAAATCAAGTTATTAAGTTAGATCCATGCCCAAGGAATCTATATCTAAAATTTCAAGTGCGTAGACCCAAAATTGTCGGAGGAGTGTGGTAGAGTTCTCAAAGGTCAAATCGTTGAACTTTGACCACTTAATCGCCAAATCACAGGCCAAAAGCCGATCACATCGATTTTCCCAAATCTCAGTACCCTGTATATCAAATTTCGAGTCTGTAGACTAAACATTGGCAGAGTTATTGCGCAGGGAAATGTACACAGACACACAGATACACAGATACGTTCACTTATATATATATATATATATATATATATATATATATATATATATATATATATATATATGTTGTAATATTTTTTATATAAAACGAGGGTATGATCACTAACTAAAAGTTGGAAGGTTCTACTTATAGACACTGGAAAGAAGAACTGGCCAAGCGAATGGAGCCACGTTCTGCTAGCAACCAAACAGAAACCAGAATTGCCACGTAACAATATTGAATCTTTTCGCATTCAGCACATAGTTTATTTTGTGAAAGTTTGGCAAGGGGGAGGCGTAGATTGAAGCTCAGGCAAGCACTTGCCATGAAAAATAACGATACAGTAGAGACCGGCTAGCAACAACGCCTCTTCTGTGATAAAGAGATGGCAGCGAAGATAAAAAACATCCCATACTAGGCTGCGAAGTCGGTTTTGAACCGTCATGATAGGGTGCTCCGAGCAGCTCCTGTGGCAACACTACTCCAGCGTAGGACGTACTCGGTTCTTATACAGATAGAGAATTGCAGTGAGATATCTACTGGATCAGTAGAACAATCCAAACATTATTCCAGCAACTCTCGCAACAGATTTGCTGTACGTGTTCCATTTCAGATCAGGAGTAAAGGTCAAGCCCAGAATCTTGTCAAACCATGGAACCTTACTAAAATCAGAGCCATTCATTTCAGTTGATGGCGGACGGAGATCAGAGCGTTGATGATGGAAAGATACAAGCTTAGTTTTAGATGAATTAAGATTAACTAGCCACCCTTTCCCCATTGCATGACGTGCTCAAGATCAGAAGAGAGAGAATTAGAGAGTTCTTGGTCATTTACGGCTTTGAAGGGTTGCCTTAGATAGTAGTGTTGTCAGTATAAATGTCTACGAATGATCTAAGAATGTGATTTGGGAAATCATTGATGAAGATCAGGAAGAGAGTTGGGTCCAGAATTGATCCGTGAAGGAAGCCGGCGTTAATACTGTGAGATTCAGATTTCTGTTCATCATCCACTACTCTAATAAACTTATCTTATAAACCTTTTTTCTTGAATACTGGTTGCGTAATATCTGACTTACATTATTGTGTCTTTTCCCAGACTGCCTAAAAAAGCTTGAGAAAAACTTTCTTTTAATTCTGACTTGACACTTTCTATATCTGTTGTGAAAGTTTCCTACTATTTGACAAAGCCACACGAATTCCACAAATGGACTTATTACATCTAATAAAAAAATTGATTGCCTGTATTTCTTGATGCGAACACTTCATTTCTTTGTCGTAACATTAGTGATTAATTCAGCTTCAAAATTTATTTTCGATGCAGTCACTGTTCTGGTTGTTTTGCTTGGTGGGTTAATTTAATTTACTATATGTTAATCTCTTGCAATCACTGCATTAGTCTGCTACTTAGAATTCACATCTGTCCTAATATTGTTTTAAGGATCATCAGTTGTTTACCATGAAACACTGTTTTGAGGATTAAAAACAATACATATATACATTTATATAATGATATTTAAGATAAAATAAATAAATAAACTTATTTTCGATGAAGTCATTTTTCTGGTCGTTTTGCATAGTTGGTTTATTATATTTACTCTATATATGTAAATTTATGATCGATAGTCTGATCCTGAATCTCTAGGTTCAAACCTCGCACGTAAATTTCGTAATGTTTTTATTTTCGGTAGCTGGAAAGAAGTTTATATAAAATGATTCTATAAAAAAAAAAACAGTAGGTTCTCTCTTTTTTAAAAAAAATTCTTCATCTTTTTCTTCTAGGGGATGGGACATCCAACTAGATGTCTAACATTTACCCCTATTTTAGTGAGTCCAACCAAGAGATCTTTTTAGGATTCTAGCTGTCCCTTTCAGTGCAACTGTTTGTTGCACTTGCACTTGGTTTACCGGGTATACTTGCTAAGTACTTTTTAAAGTAATTTTTCATAAGCCCAGTTGCTCCTATGATGATTGGTATAATTGAAACCTCTGTTAATTTCCAATTTCGTTTCATATCATACATAAGTCCTTGATGCTTTTTTTTATATTTTCCTTCTCAGCTCTGTTAAGCATTGTATCATTGGGAACACTGACGTCTGTGATGGTCGCTTTTTTTATTCGCTCTGTAGTGCAATGTAGAATGACAGGTATTTTGTACTAAGTTACTGCATGGAGGCATGTGAAGCTTCCTCCCGGGCGATTTCACGGATTTGGATGACAATAAAAATATAAGTGTGTGAAATATTCGTTGATCATCATTCAATCCCGGGCAACGTCGGGTCTCCCTGTTAGTGTAAAATAAATATGACTTACATAGATACAGTGAACTATTCTGGTAAGAATTCTGTTACTGGAATTCTGAAAGGTTAGCTGTCTCGAGTCAACTCTCCAAAATGATGACAAGGCTTATTTTTTTCGAATAACATGTATGCGTATAACATGGCGTTTTTATTGCATTAATGAATTTTTCATGTTCTCACTGTTTAGTATAACTACGAGTAGAATACTTGAATATGGTGTAAATGGAAATTACTCGGTAATTTCCCAACCGACAAGATTATGGTTTTCTTTTAATTAAATATCAACAAACATAGAAGAGTAAAAAAAAAACATCAAAACCAGTACATTTTTGTATGTTAAGGCACTATGAAGTAAAAATATGAGGGAGGACGAATATACTAAGTTTTTTTTACCTTTGTAATGAGTAATATTTTCCATTTCAGGAAAACCAAAGTATGATAGATGTACTAATGATTGGGATTGTCCAGGTTAGTAAAACTTTGGCATTGTATATGTTTTTTTTTAAATAAAGATTAGAAATGGATATTAGCTCAAGTTTAAATTTACGTCAACTTTCTTGGATGGGCTAGAATGGGGGAATCCGAAGTCGACTGCACACATAATTAATGTTAGGCATGAACAACTTTTAAACTGCCATGACAGCTCCGATTGCCTTGGCGTCCAAGTGAGGAAAGCGATGTATCTCGTTCTCGATTTTCTGCCTAAGGTGGAAACAATCTTTTCTATTTCCAGACAATAAAGTGCGTCCTCCGTTTGCTAGTAAAGTTTAAGAGCAGATTACTTGAGTAGAACCTTACGGCATTCAATCCTAATAATTATGAGTCAATACATCTATTTCATTTGCTGAAATAAATGGATCTCATTCCGCGTTCAAATACCGGCCAGATCTCGCATTGAAGAGTGCTCTTAGTGCAACGTTAAAAATGTAACAAAAATCTGAAAATTGTTAAAGACAAAAGCAGTTCTAAAAAATATCAATTATGTAAGTAGAAAAAATAACAGTCCAAAAATGTCAATTATGTAATTAACAATAATAACAGTTTAAAAATGTCAATTATGCAAGAAGCAATAACAGTTCAAAAAATGGCATTCATACAATTAAGATTTAATAACAGTTAAAAAATGTCAATTATGTAAGTAGCAATAGTGACAGTTCAAAAAATGTCAATTATGCAAGTAGCAATAATAACGGTTCAAAATTGTAAATCATAGAAGTAGCAATATTAGCGGTTCAAAACATGTCTATTATGTAAATAGCAACAACGACAGTTAATAAATGTGAATTATGTTAGCAGAGATGATTAGTTTTAAAAAATGTCAATTATGTAAGTAGCAATAATAACACTACAAAAATGTCAATTATGTAAGTAGTAACAATTACAATCTAAAAAAATGTCAATATGTAAATAGCAATAATAACAGTTCAAAAATGTCAATTATGTAAGTAGCAACAATTACAATCTAAAAAATGTCAATATGTAAATAGCAATAATAACAGTTCAAAAATGTCAATTATGTAAGTAGCAATAATTACAATGTAAAAAGATTCAATTATGTAAATAGCAATAATAACAGTTCAAAAATGTCAATTATGTAAATAGCAACAATTACAATCTAAAACATGTCAATATGTAAATAGCAATAATAACAGTTCAAAAATGTCAATTATGTAAGTAGCAATAATTACAATGTAAAAAGATTCAATTATGTAAATAGCAATAATAACAGTTCAAAAATGTCAATTATGTACGTAGCAACAATTACAATCTAAAACATGTCAATATGTAAATAGCAATAATAACAGTTCAAAAATGTCAATCATGTAAATACGACAATTACAAGCCAAAAAAATTCAATTATGTAAATAAATAACAACAATAGCAGTTCGAAAATGTCAATTATGTAAAAATTCAAAATATATCAAACATATTTTAAACATTTCAAGAAATGTCAATTATGTAAATAACAACAATAACAAGTTTCAAACTAACCAATTATTTTCGAACTGTTGTTGCTGCATATTATATGCAGCAACAACATTTCGAAAACTATTAATTATATAAATTGAAATAACACTAGTCAAAAACATCCATTATATAAATAACTACAACGGGTAAAACATGTAAAATATATTAATAACATCAACACCAGTCTGAAACACGTGAATAATATACATCGCAGCTACAACAGTCCGAAACATTCCAATATTGTAAATAGAGAAAGCAGAAGTCTGAAATCCAAGAGTCAAATAAAAACAGAACTTAATAAATAGACACCCGAATTAATTTGCAATTGAGATAATGTATATATTTTTTTAAGCCAATCATGTCTCTCTCCTCCTGATCTCATTTTAAAAAAATGTGAAAAAATCTACAAAAGCAGGTTTCCTCTTTTACACATTTTTCCGCCTGTCTGAACAGACACAATTTGATACGTCATCGACTCATGCTAAATATTTTTCCTTTCAATTAGACGGAATGCATTGCTGTAAAAGACGCTGTAAAAATTCAGTTACCATATTATGTAAGGTATGTATCGAACGTTTGACCGCTCTATAGCAATATGTCTTGTGATAGAAGGTAAGAAGCGAGGCAAGAGAGATTGGTTGGTTGATCAAGATCACTTGTTAGGAGAGATCATATATTGCAAATATTTCGAGTTTAAATCTTTAATAATTACTTGTTTGGTCTACAGCATTTCAACATGATTATGTGATGCTGAATTCAGTCATTTCAACAAAAGGTTTTATACTATAAATTGTTATTAATAATGTTGGAATTAATTAATCATTCCTGATATACGTATAATAATGGATGTAGTTTAATGTCATAGCTATAACTCACTCTAGTTATCCCAAAGATGGGACCCTAACAGGTACTACACTCTGATCAAGATGGACATTAGAGTAATGGCAGCTAAGAGGTTACATCACGCTCCCTAAATTTTCTAAGCTCTGGTCTTACTATCGAATGCAAAAAAGTAGGAACCCTATACCCTACCAGAAAATTATTCATACCAGGAAGCATACATATCTTTAGAAAAACATATTCCTCCCAGGCATGAAGTATAGTTGCCATCTACTACTTGTATTTCAGTCTTAGACAGGGTCCAAAAATAATGGCAAATCTAATAAGTCTTGCACTAACCACCAAGATCCAAGCTCTGTCCTATTACCGAAATGTTGCATTCCTATGTATGTTTTGCAAGTACTTTAAGAAGAACTCGTTGCACTTATTCCCCCTCGGCGTAAATACGCCCGACTAACCCGACAAACAGAAAAAATCTATCCCTTGCCTGATAAGGTCTCTAGATGCTGAAAAACCTTCTACTCTAATAGTTACTTCTCTCGGAATGCTTTGGAATTTTCCCTGTTAGCTGCTCTCGTGGTTGTACTAAACTGCAAAAGATTAAATACTATGCGAAGAGACATCTCACTTCTCAACTCTCTACAGTCCCCTGTGAGACACGATCTGAAACAGTAGCCCCTTACATTTCAAGCGGCAATATGCCTTGTTTGGGATGAAAAGAATTTTTAAAAGTTTCATAACATACTCAGAAATTATCCCATTTTCACCGTAGATGAAACCATGATATGTGTCAGGTTGTTGCAAAAGTTTTTGCCAGTTTGTATAAGTGATATTTTAAACCATCGTAATTTCACCTATGCATATTGTTATTACGTTACCATATCACTGTTATTAATTTCATCTTTTTCTTTCAGATTATTATTGTATCGTTCATATTGTTTTACAATATTCTCAACTATATTGGATTTTCTTTAGTAAACAGAAAGGGAGTCATCTTCCATCATGATAATGCTCATCATCACACAGCACTATTGACCGAAGATCTAATAGGAGCATTTGGTTGAGTAGTCTTGCTCCATTCTGCATATACCCCTGAACTAGATCCCTCGGCATAATCACGTTGACACACCGGTTCCCGCTGGATTACCAAAGTTAAGCAACGTGTAACCTGGTCAGAACTAAATGGGTGACTATTTAGAACTTCCAGGTGCTGTATGTGCTCTCCGCTTATCTCGGCATTGTTTCCTGTCGTTCTGGACTTTTTCTTGCCATTGGACTCAGACAGAGCCGATTCAGGAGAGGTGTGGTTGTGATTGCGCAACCCTTGCCTCACAATTACACATGCATCTGCCCCTACAAGGGGTATCCTGTGTCTTTCGAGACTGAACGGAGGCATCGATAGATCCCTCAGAGGATCGCTTATTTTGTGTCAAATGTTGAACAAAGATGGCGGTAGTAAATCAAATCTGCAAAGAATCAATGCATTCACGATCTCAAGTGTTAAGTAATTCTTTAGAAAAAAAGATGGTGGCATTAGATCTACGAAGGATCAATGCAGTCACGATCAGCAGTGGTTCAATCGTTCGAGATGGAGGTTGACAACGAACTGACTTGAATCCAAAATTCGATATTTTTATAATGAGGTCAGAGGCTTCTCATTGGTTGATTATCATAACCATAGTTATAAATAAGATCGTCCATAGCATTGGGGCTATACTCTCATTAGTAGTCAAAAACATTTTAACATTTTGAGGATTACAAAACCATTTAGATGGCTTTAGGTGAAAATCACGAGACAGAGAATGAACGAATTAGATTAATATTTCGCATCATTTTACAAGTAAGACATTTATAAGCTCGTTGACAGATGGAATGGAGTTATAGAGAGCAAAGGTCGTTATTTTTATGGCAAGGATTTTCAAAAACTCAGTTTTTAATTTTACAAAATTAATTTTTCAATCGGCAAAAATCTTTTGCACCAAGCTGTTATACATCACAGCATATGCTAACAATAAAATAAACAACGTTGCTAGATTTTTGCTAATTTATTTTAAAAAAAACATTAAAAATTCCATTAGTAAATAAAACGAAATTAGTTGTGAATTGCGTAATATTGAAAGAGCTGCATTAAAAACATAAAGTTTTTGTTTTAAATATTTTTCGCTTTTTATTAGTCTATAAAATTATAGTGAAAATGAAAAACGAAAATGTCTGATTTAAAAATAACACTAGACTTTTTTCCTTTGTTTTCGTCCAGAAAAAATATATGAGAATATTTTTCATCATTACAAAATGACAATCATTTTCTTCTACTGCGAAAACATGAATCTCTTCCTGTACAAAAGTCAAATAAGTCCTAAGATTCGGTTTCTTTTGTTTTTATCTCTGCTCTGTTGTTACTTTTATGTTAGGTACTCGACTGAGCTCCAATCTATGGTCCCTTCCTATAAAACGTTCGTAACAAATATTCGCCTAACTGTAACAAACGCCAAATACTTCCCCCATTTCTCTATATGCGTCTAAAACTAAACGAAAATTCCATAAACACAGTTTCTTTCCTAGAACTGTCCGTCTTTGGAACGCAATACCGTATGTCTGCTTCCCGACTAACTATACCATAGTCGTTTTAAAATCTAATTTGAATAAATTCCTACGGAGTCGCCATCTTAGATACTCTAGCCCTAGCCAAGATCCACCATAACTTATTTTGTTGCTTCACCATCTACCTAACACTTTATCCTTATCCTTGAGTAGCCTCGTTGCGTTGATAAGTGTTGACCGGCCAAAACAAAATAAAAAAAAATACATAAAACAGCGACTGATTTATTATGTCAAAATTATTTAATTTAATACGTAGTTGTGATGGACATTAGAATTTACTTAAACCTCTCAAGTTAGTAACACAAAAAATGTACAAGTAATCCAAAATAAACAATCATAGCGACGAACCGAGCGGCTCCTGCACAAGTTTTATCAAGTCTTACGATTTTTATAATATTCTCAGGATTTTCTACTGCAGTTTAATTATGTACTCAGGAGTTAATCAGCAGTTAGTGGTGAGCGGTGCTGTCTTCTATCTAGATAACCAAACCAAGAAAATACAGGTTATTTGGTAATTTATTAGATGCTCCTAATCTATAACCTGGGAAAATTGAAATATTGCCATTGTAAATCTTTGGCGTGTTTATAGTTACCATTACACTCCAAATAATCTACCAAATAAGAAGAATTACGATTCTGATTTTTTTTATATGAAAGTTGATTATTCGTATTTTTTGGATTCACAGGAGTGCTGTTCTAATCTTCAGTGTTATTTGCACAATATTTCTGTCAATGTAACCTTCGGCCTTCTATATTGGTTTCTTGTGGAACTCAGGAATCTTTAAATTGGACACGGGTATCTTTCTATTGAACTCAGGAATCTGTCTATTGAACACGGGGATCTTTCTATTGAACACGGGGATCTTTCTATTGAACACGGGGATCTTTCTATTGAACTCAGGAATCTTTCTATTGAACACGGGGATCTTTCTATTGAACACGGGGATCTTTCTATTGAACCCAGGAATCTTTCTATTGAACCCAGGAATCTTTCTATTGAACACGGGGATCTTTCTATTGAACACGGGGATCTTTCTATTGAACACGGGGATCTTTCTATTGAACCCAGGAATCTTTCTATTGAACCCAGGAATCTTTCTATTGAACACGGGGATCTTTCTATTGAACACGGGGATCTTTCTATTGAACACGGGGATCTTTCTATTGAACCCAGGAATCTTTCTATTGAACCCAGGAATCTTTCTATTGAACACGGGGATCTTTCTATTGAACACGGGGATCTTTCTATTGAACACGGGGATCTTTCTATTGAACCCAGGAATCTTTCTATTGAACCCAGGAATCTTTCTATTGAACACGGGGATCTTTCTATTGAACACGGGGATCTTTCTATTGAACACGGGGATCTTTCTATTGAACCCAGGAATCTTTCTATTGAACACAGGGATCTTTCTATTGAACACGGGGATCTTTCTATTGAACACGGGGATCTTTCTATTGAACACGGGGATCTTTCTATTGAACCCAGGAATCTTTCTATTGAACACGGGGATCTTTCTATTGAACTCAGGAATCTTTCTATTGAACACGGGGATCTTTCTATTGGAGACGGGGATCTTTCTATTGAACCCAGGAATCTTTCTATTGAACCCAGGAATCTTTCTATTGAACACGGGGATCTTTCTATTGAACACGGGAATCTTTCTATTGAACACGGGGATCTTTCTATTGAACCCAGGAATCTTTCTATTGAACCCAGGAATCTTTCTATTGAACACGGAGATCTTTCTATTGAACACGGGGATCTTTCTATTGAACACGGGGATCTTTCTATTGAACCCAGGAATCTTTCTATTGAACCCAGGAATCTTTCTATTGAACACGGGGATCTTTCTATTGAACACGAGGATCTTTCTATTGTACACGGGGATCTTTCTATTGAACACGGGGATCTTTCTATTGAACACGGGGATCTTTCTATTGAACCCAGGAATCTTCCTATTGAACACGGGGATCTTTCTATTGAACACGGGGATCTTTCTATTGAACTCGGGAATCTTTCTATTGAACCCAGGAATCTTTCTATTGAACACGGGGATCTTTCTATTGAACACGGGGATCTTTCTATTGAACACGGGGATCTTTCTATTTAACTCAGGAATCTTTCCATTGAACACGGGGATCTTTCTATTGAACACGGAGATCTTTCTATTTAACTCAGGAATCTTTCTATTGAACTCAGGAATCCTTCTATTGAACATGGGGATCTTTCTATTGAACCCAGGAATCTTTCTATTGAACACGGGGATCTTTCTATTGAACACGGAGATCTTTATATTTAACTCAGGAATTTTTCTATTGAACTCAGGAATCTTTCTATTGAACACGGGGATCTTTCTATTGAACACGGGGATCTTTCTATTGAACACGGGGATCTTTCTATTGAACTCAGGAATCTTTCTATTGAACACGGGGATCTTTCTATTTAACTCAGGAATATTTCTATTGAACACGGGGATCTTTCTATTGAACACGGGGATCTTTCTATTGAACACGGGGATCTTTCTATTGAACTCAGAAATCTTTCTATTGAACACGGGGATCTTTCTATTGAACACGGGGATCTTTCTATTGAACTCAGAAATCTTTCTATTGAACACGGGGATCTTTCTATTGAACTCAGGAATATTTCTATTGAACACGGGGATCTTTCTATTGAACTCAGGAATCTTTCTATTGAACACGGGGATCTTTCTATTGAACTCGGGAATCTTTCTATTGAACACGGAAATATTTCTATTGAACACGGGGATCTTTCTATTGAACACGGGGATCTTTCTATTGAACACGGGGATCTTTCTATTGAACACGGGGATCTTTCTATTGAACTCAGGAATCTTTCTATTGAACACGGGGATCTTTCTATTGAACTCACGAATCTGTCTATTGAACACGGGGATCTTTCTATTGAACACGAGTATCTTTCTATTGAACACGGGGATCTTTCTATTTAACTCAGGAATCTTTCTATTGAACACGGGGATCTTTCTATTGAACACGGGGATCTTTCTATTGAACTCAGGAATCTTTCTATTGAACATGGGGATCTTTCTATTGAACTCGGGAATCTTTCTATTGAACACGGAGATCTTTATATTTAACTCAGGAATCTTTCTATTGAACTCAGGAATCTTTCTATTGAACACGGGGATCTTTCTATTGAACACGGGGATCTTTCTATTGAACACGGGGATCTTTCTATTGAACTCAGGAATCTTTCTATTGAACACGGGGATCTTTCTATTTAACTCAGGAATCTTTCTATTGAACACGGGGATCTTTCTATTGAACACGGGGATCTTTCTATTGAACACGGGGATCTTTCTATTGAACTCAGGAATCTTTCTATTGAACACGGGGATCTTTCTATTTAACTCAGGAATATTTCTATTGAACACGGGGATCTTTCTATTGAACACGGGGATCTTTCTATTGAACTCAGAAATCTTTCTATTGAACACGGGGATCTTTCTATTGAACACGGGGATCTTTCTATTGAACCCAGGAATCTTTCTATTGAACCCAGGAATCCTTCTATTGAACACGGGGATCTTTCTATTGAACACGGGGATCTTTCTATTGAACACGGGGATCTTTCTATTGAACCCAGGAATCTTTCTATTGAACCCAGGAATCTTTCTATTGAACACGGGGATCTTTCTATTGAACACGGGGATCTTTCTATTGAACACGGGGATCTTTCTATTGAACCCAGGAATCTTTCTATTGAACCCAGGAATCTTTCTATTGAACACGGGGATCTTTCTATTGAACACGGGGATCTTTCTATTGAACACGGGGATCTTTCTATTGAACTCAGGAATCTTTCTATTGAACACGGGGATCTTTCTATTGAACACGGGGATCTTTCTATTGAACACGGGGATCTTTCTATTGAACACGGGGATCTTTCTATTTAACTCAGGAATCTTTCTATTGAACACGGGGATCTTTCTATTGAACACGGGGATCTTTCTATTTAACTCAGGAATCTTTCTATTTAACTCAGAAATCTTTCTATTGAACACGGGGATCTTTCTATTGAACACGGCGATCTTTCTATTGAACTCAGGAATCTTTCTATTGAACATGGGGATCTTTCTATTGAACTCGGGAATCTTTCTATTGAACCCAGGAATCTTTCTACTTTACTCAGGAATCTTTCTATTGAACACAGGGATCTTTCTATTGAACACGGGGATCTTTCTATTGAACTCAGGAATCTGTCTATTGAACACGGGAATCTTTCTATTGAACACGGGGATCTTTCTAATGAACACGGGGATCTTTCTATTGAACACGGGGATCTTTCTATTGAACTCAGGAATCTTTCTATTGAACACGGTAATCTTTCTATTGAACTCAGGAATCTTTCTATTGAACACGGGGATCTTTCTATTGAACTCAGGAATCTTTCTATTGAACACGGGGATCTTTCTATTGAACTCAGAAATCTTTCTATTGAACACGGGGATCTTTCTCTTGAACACAGGAATCTTTCTATTGAACACGGGAATCTTTCTATTTAACTCAGGAATCTTTCTATTGAACACGGAGATCTTTCTATTGAACTTAGGAATCTTTCTATTGAACACGGGGATCTTTCTATTGAACTCAGTAATCTTTCTATTGAACACGGGGATCTTTCTATTGAACACAGGGATCTTTCTATTGAACACGGGGATCTTTCTTTTTAACTCAGGAATCTTTCTATTGAACACGGGGATCTTTCTATTGAACTCAGGAATCTTTCTATTGAACACGGGGATCTTTCTATTTAACTCAGGAATCTTTCTATTGAACACGGGGATCTTTCTATTTAACTCAGGAATCTTTCTATTGAACACGGGGATCTTTCTATTGAACACGGGGATCTTTCTATTGAACACGGGGATCTTTCTATTGAACTCAGGAATCTTTCTATTGAACACGGGGATCTTTCTATTGAACTCAGGAATCTTTCTATTGAACCCAGGAATCTTTCTATTGAACCCAGGAATCTTTCTATTGAACACGGGGATCTTTCTATTGAACACGGGGATCTTTCTATTGAACACGGGGATCTTTCTATTGAACCCAGGAATCTTTCTATTGAACACGGGGATCTTTCTATTGAACACGGGGATCTTTCTATTGAACACGGGGATCTTTCTATTGAACACGGGGATCTTTCTATTGAACCCAGGAATCTTTCTATTGAACACGGGGATCTTTCTATTGAACACGGGGATCTTTCTATTGAACACGGGGATCTTTCTATTGAACCCAGGAATCTTTCTATTGAACACGGGGATCTTTCTATTGAACACGGGGATCTTTCTATTGAACACGGGGATCTTTCTATTGAACACGGGGATCTTTCTATTGAACCCAGGAATCTTTCTATTGAACACGGGGATCTTTCTATTGAACACGGGGATCTTTCTATTGAACACGGGGATCTTTCTATTGAACGCAGGAATCTTTCTATTGAACCCAGGAATCTGTCTATTGAACACGGGGATCTTTCTATTGAACCCAGGAATCTTTCTATTGAACCCAGGAATCTTTCTATTGAACACGGGGATCTTTCTATTGAACACGGGGATCTTTCTATTGAACACGGGGATCTTTCTATTGAACCCAGGAATCTTTCTATTGAACACGGGGATCTTTCTATTGAACACGGGGATCTTTCTATTGAACACGGGGATCTTTCTATTGAACACGGGGATCTTTCTATTGAACCCAGGAATCTTTCTATTGAACACGGGGATCTTTCTATTGAACTCAGGAATCTTTCTATTGAACACGGGGATCTTTCTATTGGAGACGGGGATCTTTCTATTGAACCCAGGAATCTTTCTATTGAACCCAGGAATCTTTCTATTGAACACGGGGATCTTTCTATTGAACACGGGAATCTTTCTATTGAACACGGGGATCTTTCTATTGAACCCAGGAATCTTTCTATTGAACCCAGGAATCTTTCTATTGAACACGGAGATCTTTCTATTGAACACGGGGATCTTTCTATTGAACCCAGGAATCTTTCTATTGAACACGGAGATCTTTCTATTGAACACGGGGATCTTTCTATTGAACCCAGGAATCTTTCTATTGAACCCAGGAATCTTTCTATTGAACACGGAGATCTTTCTATTGAACCCAGGAATCTTTCTATTGAACCCAGGAATCTTTCTATTGAACACGGGGATCTTTCTATTGAACACGGGGATCTTTCTATTGAACCCAGGAATCTTTCTATTGAACCCAGGAATCTTTCTATTGAACACGGGGATCTTTCTATTGAACACGGGGATCTTTCTATTGAACACGGGGATCTTTCTATTGAACGCAGGAATCTTTCTATTGAACACGGGGATCTTTCTATTGAACACGGGGATCTTTCTATTGAACACGGGGATCTTTCTATTGAACACGGGGATCTTTCTATTGAACCCAGGAATCTTTCTATTGAACACGGGGATCTTTCTATTGAACACGGGGATCTTTCTATTGAACACGGGGATCTTTCTATTGAACACGGGGATCTTTCTATTGAACCCAGGAATCTTTCTATTGAACACGGGGATCTTTCTATTGAACTCAGGAATCTTTCTATTGAACACGGGGATCTTTCTATTGGAGACGGGGATCTTTCTATTGAACCCAGGAATCTTTCTATTGAACCCAGGAATCTTTCTATTGAACACGGGGATCTTTCTATTGAACACGGGAATCTTTCTATTGAACACGGGGATCTTTCTATTGAACCCAGGAATCTTTCTATTGAACCCAGGAATCTTTCTATTGAACACGGAGATCTTTCTATTGAACACGGGGATCTTTCTATTGAACCCAGGAATCTTTCTATTGAACACGGAGATCTTTCTATTGAACACGGGGATCTTTCTATTGAACCCAGGAATCTTTCTATTGAACCCAGGAATCTTTCTATTGAACACGGAGATCTTTCTATTGAACCCAGGAATCTTTCTATTGAACCCAGGAATCTTTCTATTGAACACGGGGATCTTTCTATTGAACACGGGGATCTTTCTATTGAACCCAGGAATCTTTCTATTGAACCCAGGAATCTTTCTATTGAACACGGGGATCTTTCTATTGAACACGGGGATCTTTCTATTGAACACGGGGATCTTTCTATTGAACGCAGGAATCTTTCTATTGAACCCAGGAATCTTTCTATTGAACACGGGGATCTTTCTATTGAACACGGGGATCTTTCTATTGAACACGGGGATCTTTCTATTGAACCCAGGAATCTTTCTATTGAACCCAGCAATCTTTCTATTGAACACGAGGATCTTTCTATTGAACACGGGGATCTTTCTATTGAACACGGGGATCTTTCTATTGAACACGGGGATCTTTCTATTGAACCCAGGAATCTTTCTATTGAACACGGGGATCTTTCTATTGAACACGGGGATCTTTCTATTGAACACGGGGATCTTTCTATTGAACTCGGGAATCTTTCTATTGAACCCAGGAATCTTTCTATTGAACACGGGGATCTTTCTATTGAACACGGGGATCTTTCTATTGAACACGGGGATCTTTCTATTTAACTCAGGAATCTTTCCATTGAACACGGGGATCTTTCTATTGAACACGGAGATCTTTCTATTGAACTCAGGAATCTTTCTATTGAACACGGGAATCTTTCTATTGAACTCAGGAATCTTTCTATTGAACACGGGGATCTTTCTATTGAACTCAGGAATCTGTCTATTGAACACGGGGATCTTTCTATTGAACACGGGGATCTTTCTATTGAACACGGGGATCTTTCTATTGAACTCAGGAATCTTTCTTTTGAACACGGGGATCTTTCTATTGAACACGGGGATATTTCTATTGAACTCAGGAATCTTTCTATTGAACACGGGAATCTTTCTATTGAACTCAGGAATCTTTCTATTGAACACGGGGATCTTTCTATTGAACACGGGAATCTTTCTATTTAACACGGGGATCTTTCTATTGAACACGGGGATCTTTCTATTGAACTCAGGAATCTTTCTATTGAACACAGGAATCTTTCTATTGAACTCAGGAATCTTTCTATTGAACACGGGGATCTTTCTATTGAACACGGTAATCTTTCTATTGAACTCAGGAATCTTTCTTTTGAACACGAAGATCTTTCTATTGAACACGGGGATCTTTCTATTGAACTCAGGAATCTTTCTATTGAACACGGGAATCTTTCTATTGAACTCAGGAATCTTTCTATTGAACACGGGGATCTTTCTATTGTACTCAGGTATCTTTCTATTGAACACGGGGATCTTTCTATTGAACTCAGGAATCTTTCTATTGAACACGGGGATCTGTCTATTGAACTCAGGAATCTGTCTATTGAACACGGGGATCTTTCTATGTAACTCAGGAATCTTTCTATTGAACACGGGGATCTTTCTATTGAACTCAGGAATCTTTCTATTGAACACGGGAATTTTTCTATTGAACTCAGGAATCTTTCTATTGAACACGGGGATCTTTCTATTGAACTCAGGAATCTTTCTATTGAACACGGGGATCTTTCTATTGAACGCAGGAATCTTTCTGTTGAACACGGGGATCTTTCTATTGAACTCAGGAATCTTTCTATTGAACACGGGGATCTTTCTATTGAACACGGGAATCTTTCTATTGAACTCAGGAATCTTTCTATTGAACACGGGGATCTTTCTATTGAACTCAGGACTCTTTCTATTGAACACGGGAATCTTTCTATTGAACTCAGGAATCTGTCTATTGAACCCGGGGATCTTTCTATTGAACTCAGGAATCTTTCTATTGAACACGGGGATCTTTCTATTGAACTCAGGAATCTGTCTATTGAACACGGGGATCTTTCTATTGAACACGGGTATCTTTCTATTGAACACGGGGATCTTTCTATTGAACTCAGGAATCTTTCTATTGAACACGGGGATCTTTCTATTGAGCCCAGGAATCTTTCTATTGAACACGGGGATCTTTCTATTGAACACGGGGATCTTTCTATTGAACACGGGGATCTTTCTATTGAACCCAGGAATCTTTCTATTGAACACGGGGATCTTTCTATTGAACACGGGGATCTTTCTATTGAACACGGGGATCTTTCTATTGAACTCGGGAATCTTTCTATTGAACCCAGGAATCTTTCTATTGAACACGGGGATCTTTCTATTGAACACGGGGATCTTTCTATTGAACACGGGGATCTTTCTATTTAACTCAGGAATCTTTCCATTGAACACGGGGATCTTTCTATTGAACACGGAGATCTTTCTATTGAACTCAGGAATCTTTCTACTGAACACGGGAATCTTTCTATTGAACTCAGGAATCTTTCTATTGAACACGGGGATCTTTCTATTGAACTCAGGAATCTGTCTATTGAACACGGGGATCTTTCTATTGAACACGGGGATCTTTCTATTGAACACGGGGATCTTTCTATTGAACTCAGGAATCTTTCTTTTGAACACGGGGATCTTTCTATTGAACACGGGGATATTTCTATTGAACTCAGGAATCTTTCTATTGAACACGGGAATCTTTCTATTGAACTCAGGAATCTTTCTATTGAACACGGGGATCTTTCTATTGAACACGGGAATCTTTCTATTTAACACGGGGATCTTTCTATTGAACACGGGGATCTTTCTATTGAACTCAGGAATCTTTCTATTGAACACAGGAATCTTTCTATTGAACTCAGGAATCTTTCTATTGAACACGGGGATCTTTCTATTGAACACGGTAATCTTTCTATTGAACTCAGGAATCTTTCTTTTGAACACGGGGATCTTTCTATTGAACACGGGGATCTTTCTATTGAACTCAGGAATCTTTCTATTGAACACGGGAATCTTTCTATTGAACTCAGGAATCTTTCTATTGAACACGGGGATCTTTCTATTGTACTCAGGTATCTTTCTATTGAACACGGGGATCTTTCTATTGAACTCAGGAATCTTTCTATTGAACACGGGGATCTGTCTATTGAACTCAGGAATCTGTCTATTGAACACGGGGATCTTTCTATGTAACTCAGGAATCTTTCTATTGAACACGGGGATCTTTCTATTGAACTCAGGAATCTTTCTATTGAACACGGGAATTTTTCTATTGAACTCAGGAATCTTTCTATTGAACACGGGGATCTTTCTATTGAACTCAGGAATCTTTCTGTTGAACACGGGGATCTTTCTATTGAACTCAGGAATCTTTCTATTGAACACGGGGATCTTTCTATTGAACACGGGAATCTTTCTATTGAACTCAGGAATCTTTCTATTGAACACGGGGATCTTTCTATTGAACTCAGGACTCTTTCTATTGAACACGGGAATCTTTCTATTGAACTCAGGAATCTGTCTATTGAACCCGGGGATCTTTCTATTGAACTCAGGAATCTTTCTATTGAACACGGGGATCTTTCTATTGAACTCAGGAATCTGTCTATTGAACACGGGGATCTTTCTATTGAACACGGGTATCTTTCTATTGAACACGGGGATCTTTCTATTGAACTCAGGAATCTTTCTATTGAACACGGGGATCTTTCTATTGAGCCCAGGAATCTTTCTATTGAACATGGGGATCTTTCTATTGAACTCGGGAATCTTTCTATTGAACACGGAGATCTGTCTATTTAACTCAGGAATCTTTCTATTGAACTCAGGAATCTTTCTATTGAACTCGGGGGTCTTTGTATTGAACTCAGGAATCTTTCTATTGAACACGGGGATCTTTCTATTTAACTCAGGAATCTTTCTATTGAACACGGGGATCTGCACGGATTTTCGAACGGAACCCTTTATTTAGTAACACGCTGGCACTTCGCCAGCCATGACTGGATAGAAGTCCTAAGTAATTATAATTTGGTATTATACTGCGAGCGACGCCCAAAATATAATTGCGAATTACATAGGATTTCTACAGACTCATGGGTAACGGGACGTAAAACATATTGCATTAAATAAAGGGTCTCATTTAGATTCCCGTGCAGATTCTCGAGTTCGACAAGATACATTTGAAGAAAATCGGAAGTTACATCGACCGAAACGTTGTACCAATAATACCTAAGATGAGAATAGTAGTCCGAAGAATTCAAATAATACGAATAGAAAAAATTAATTGCAAGATAGTTGTGTAGGTAAGATCATCAAAGTATGATTCGCAGATTCAACTATCACAAAATACAAAGGAACCAAATCTGATTTGTTAGTATTAATCACGTGCCATTGAAGGAATTCGAAGTTAGATTTCAGTTCCGGTTTAAAAGTCTCGCTAGCCCCTGATTTTCAAAAACATGCTAGGAATAAAATTCAAGCTAACCGTGCAAGCAAGATCGACAAAATATGATCGACATGTTCTACTATAACTCGATATGAAGGGGACAGATATGATTAGCTATTTTTAATCACGTGACATTGAGGAGATTCGAAATTAGATTTTAGTCCCGGTTTAGAATTTCCGCTATATAGAGGTCCGATAACAATACAATCTAGATGTTCATAAATTATCATCTGACACTTATTGAAGTAAATGCCTACCCTTTAAGAGTTGATACTAAACTAATATATAGTCTATAGATGCATCTCACGCTTATTTCCACGCCAGGCATAGGTTCCATCAATAATCGTGCTAAATAGAAGATTTTAAAAGTGAAAATACTGTTGTCTTTTCTTTTATTTTTACAAGTGAGTTACCGCTTATTAAGGTCGGAAGGCCACTCGAGGATAAGGGTTAATAGGTGTCAGGTGATCGATGAGAAAACATTGAAAAGGTCGGTATTGGTGGAAGTGGGGGAGTATTTGATTATTTAAGAGGGCGGCTCAACAAGAATGTATTTACATTAGACTTGGAAACGATCATGTTCTAATTAGATGGAAAGACGCTCCGCCGTATATAATTTAATAGCAGATCTAGGAAGGAAACTTTTTTCGTGGAATTTGCGTTTAGTTTAAGACGCATATAGTAGAGAAAATTGTTGACAGCTATTGTAGCTAGACCAGTATTTGTTTTGCAGGTGGGCATAGATTGAAGCTCAGTCGAGTATTTGCCGTGAAAATAACGATAAAGAAGAAACAGACTTGCAGCTTCTCTTCTACAAGGCCACCATTCGCCCATGCATGGAGTATTGTTGCCACACCTGGGCTAGTGCATCTATCACTAGGGTCGGAAAAAGAGTTTGCAATCTAATAGGTCCCACTTTGTAAACTAAGCCCCAACCCTGTCCCATCGCCGCAATGTTGTATATCTGTGCTTGTTTTACAATGCTCTGATAAACTCGTTTCACTTGTGCCCCCTCGACATATATATTCCCGACAAATCCGCTTAGCAATAAAATCTTACCCCTTCACTGTTGAGTTCCCTACATACCAGAAAGCTTTCTACTCTAATAGTTTCTTCCCTCGAACAGATAGACTTTGGAATTCCCTTCCTGCTACCTGCTTCCTTGACTGTACTAATATGCAGAATGTAAACCAACATCTTGCTAATCGTTTCTAAGCATGGTCCCGAATAGGAGCCCCTTACGTCCAATTGCCGATATGCTTTGTTAGGTGTGAACGCGAGTTAAAAAAAAAGAGAAAAGGACATCGTCTGCTAGATTTCGAAGCCAGTTTGGAACCTTGTCCCGAAAAAAACGGGTTGTCTGAGAAGCTCCTCCCTAGAGGTTAGAGCAGTACTCCATCTTTGGGCGTAATTTGGCTTATTTATGCGTGAACCCACGGACGAGAAATGTATATAGATAACAGCTTGAACGTGAAGATACACTGACCCCTTCATCTGTGTCCATAAAAATTCATTCGTCAATTGATATATCTCATCACATATTTCTCTTTGGAAAATAATACATTTTTCTTTTCTTTTTTTTCTTTCAGTTTTCTACCGGGTTTGTCCAAATGAAAGCGGAAATGATGTTGGTGATATGAAAATAATTCATTTTAAATATCTTTAATGTTAACCTTGTCTACTTTCTTCTATACTTCTTTTTAATAATAAAAATAGAAAACAATTAGAAATAAAGCTTATTAGGTTACTTCATCTTCAATGTTTTAGCATCTAAATCGTTTGGCTGTTTCGTCAAGATGGAATTTGTGAAGCATTTGTGTTTTTGTTCTGTTTATATATATATATATATATATATATATATATATATATATATATATATATATATATATATATATATATACTTCGGAATAGTTTTTTTATTAAACAATCAGTGGTTATGTAAACGTGAGATTGTAGGTTTACAAAATATTACTGGCAGTAATATTCTATAAGTTATCCCATCTAAACAAGAATTGCTCGATATGCAAGATAGAGCAAATAAATTAAATTGTAATTCAATGAATTTCAAAAAACTCTCATTGAAATGAAATGAATTGGTTGAGTTTCATATCAAAGAATTTTTATTATTCTAAGCAAAACAAAGAATGTTTTAGAAAATTAATCTCCTTAACCTATAGGGTTTCGATGTCTACCATCTCATCAGAGGAGAGAAAATATTAGCAAATAGTTATAAAGGTATGCACCCTATTTGCTAAAGTCAGTGAGACATACCTTTATAATTATTTGCTAATATTTTCTCTCCTCTGATGAGATGGTAGACATCGAAACCCTATAGGTTAAGGAGATTAATTTTCTAAAACATTCTTTGTCTTGCTTAGAATAATAAACATTCTTTGATATGAAACTCAACCACTTCATTTCATTTCAATGAGAGTTTTTTGAAATTCATTGAATTACAATTTAATATATATATATATATATATATATATATATATATATGATATATGTATATATATATATGAGCAAACAGTTAATAAAATATGTTAAAAAACATTTGGAAATGAGTTAAAAACATATTTAATCTGAAAAGGAAACACTAGATAAATGGATAGTCCTTACTCCGCGGAGTTTCGAAGAAATACTTTCCTTCTCATCAGAGGGTAGGAATTGGCAAAATGCGGGATCGGATTTTGCATGCAGAAGTATTTGATGAAACAACAAGTAAGTCAAAGATCTTACTTGAAAACAAAAAAAGTGAAGCAGAGGGAATATGGTGAAGAAAAAGGTGATTACACATGAATGGATAGTCTGGTGGAAGATAAAAAATCCAGTGACGGTAAAATCCAAATGTATAACTTCAATAAAGTTAAAAGAATTTCCATTTGTACAAGTAAAATTCAAGGAAATCCCGTAATTCGAAGAAGATTTATTATATATATATATATATATATATATATATATATATATATATATATATATATATATATGTATGTATACATATATATATGAGGACTGATTACTTATATTGTTTGAGATTCTTCGGACTACTTTTCTTATCTTGACTGTTATTTATACAACGTTTCGACCGAAAGATTCCCGAGTTCGACAAGACACACCTGTAAACAGCCAGAGGAGACATTGATCGAAACGTTGTGTAAATAACACTCAAGACGAGAACATTAGACCGCAGAATCCAAATAACACGAACTTGTGTTTCTTCCTGACGAGTTTCAGCAGTAAAAATCATGGTTTTTCGAACGTCAGACTGTGTAAGTTTATCAGACGAAATGGTAGTATCATCGTACCAGGTTATCCTGACACAACCCTGCGCAGAAAGCCCTTAGACCCTCGAGGATAGTGTCTTGTGTGCATTCAAATATATATATATATATATATATATATATATATATATATATATATATATATATATATATATATATATATATATATATATATATATATATCATAATTTTATGCGGGGTACAAAATTTAATTATTACAATCATGACAGGAAGAACCGTTTTGATGTTCATAATTAAAAGTGGGAAATGAGAGAACCCCCCCCAAAAAAAAAACATCAATTTAATGGAGGAGGTCAGCTGACTGGTTTCGGCCTCACTTTTCATAAGCTGGATCGAAGGATTTACTCCCCCCTTTTTTCCTTTTTTTAATTTTATTAATAAAACTAAATGAAATGGGAGACAATACGTTTAAAATAAAATGGGAGGCGATACATTAAAAAATATATAGCGATATATTGCATTAGAAAAAAAATGAAAAGGGATACACTATATATCTCAAATATCGAAACGTATTTATTTTAACCGTATCGTCTCCCATTTCACTCGACTCTATTAATAACATTTAAAAAGGAAAACAAAAAGAAAAAAAAGTAAATCCCTTGATCCAGCTTATGAAAAGTGAGGACGAAAGCGGTCAGCTGGCTTTCCCCATTAAATTTGTGTTGTTTTCTCTCTCATTTCTCACTTTTAATCATGAACATCAAAATTGACCTTCCTGTTATGATTGCAATATATATATATATATATATATATATATATATATATATATATATATATATATATATAATGCATATATATACGCATATATACATATATATATACATACATACATATATATATGCATGAGGTATTTATTTTTTATATGAGTGTAGACTTAGATCAGATTGTAACAAAACATGCTGTAGAGCTATATGTCTTGATTTCGATTTTATTTGTTGTTGTTTTTTTACTTTTCACATAATTACTATATATTGGGTACAATATCATCATCATATAGTATGAATCAGATAATTCTGTTATTATAGAACTCTATATCTTAATAATTAGAACATTCAAATAAGTTTCATCCATTCAAATGGTTCTTTGTGCAGATCCGAAAGCTTGCAAATCGATGGCAGAGAGTCTTTGAAAATGGTCGTCTTTATTTTGAGGATTTTTTTTTGTTATTCCGTGACGAGTGAAGTTTCAATTGTTGCAAGTATTTACTTTTTAGACAACCTAATAACATAGACTTTCATTTGACTGTCATGATACATGTAAATGTCACCTGTAATTCTCCAAAGAATTATCAACTCAATTTTTCAGCATGTGGCTTGTGCGAATGGAGACTCAGTTGTGGACCCAAGAAAACATGTCCTCCTGGTATGTTTACTATCTGTTTATCACTCTTCTTCAAGCGAATAACTCCAGGCAACTGTAAATTTCAGAAACCATGCCGAAGTTTAATTGTCACTATTGAATGTAATATTGAAATGCATACATTTTAATAGCTACATTATTAAACCTTATTCGCATCGAGACTGTCTTTTTTTATCGTTATTTCCATGGCAAGTGCTCGTCTGAGCTCAAATCTTTGGTCCCCCTTGCCAATCTATCACGAAAAACACTCATCTATCTGAAACCACTGTCATTAATTTCCCTCTCTCTTTATCTGTGCCTTAATCCAAGCGTCGATTCCATGACTAGACCTTCTTTCTTAGAAGTGCATGACTGTGGAACTCTCTTCCGATTGCCTGTTTCCCACCTGACTACAACTTGGATGTCTTCAAGTCCAACATAATCAAATTCCTGACAAACCGCCTCCTCAGTTTATAGACAGTTTATCAACTCTCCAAAACTAACGATTACTACGATACTATCCCATTGATTACAGTACACGCAATAATCCTTATCCCCGAGTGGCTTCCGGGCCTTGATAAATGGTGACCTCCATGTAAAAAAAAAGTTCCATGTTGAAAAAGAAATGTTTGTCTTAACTTTTTATGGTCCGACCATTTTGAAAAAGAAAAGGCCATTTTAGATGCTCAATTGGCTAAATGATTTTACTTTGTCCTTGAAATAATTCTGAAAATGTTTGTTGCTGAATGTTCCACTCGTACCTCGACATGAACGAGCTATTAAAATATTTCAAGGATTCTATTATGTATTTTTAACGTAATTTAATCAAAAGTTTAGTACTTACAAGGCCATCAAAAAAAAAATTATGTCCGTTTTTGTAAGGAAAAAAGAAAAAACTTCACATTATGTGTAACTTATATTTAGCCTTCGGAGTAATCACCATCAGCATCTAGCATTTTCTGTCAACTAATCTCCAAGTGTTCAATCCCATTGCGGTAAAACTCGAGGGTTTCGAACACCAAGAAGTCTGTGAGGGATCGGTGCAAGTCTGTCTCATTGGTGAAGGACTTTTTACGAAGATAACTATCCAGGAAGTTTAAAAAAAAAAAAAAAGGTGGTAATCGAATGGTACAAGGTCAGCTGAATAAAGTGAATAACACAAAGACTTCTACTCAAGTTTTTATATGGTATCTTTGACCACTCGCACGACATACGGTCTAGCGTTATTATAAAGGAAAACTACACCTTTGCGATTCACCAGTGCTGCCCATTGATAGGAGTTCATAATAAAACATTTGACGACCTGTTCATCAGACACGGAGAATAATCTTGCGTGGATGTATAGGTGGTCTTGCCGTGTGAGGGTCAACATCCTGAGGAGACAACCAATGTCTAAAACGCTTGGAAGTTTCCTATAGACAACAGTTTTAATTACTGATAAGCACTAGACTGAATAATGATGCGTTACGATGGCGATAAAAAAACAGCTATTTGGACTTTAGATCTCTAACACAGCCATTTTTCTCACAGCTGCCCGGCTTATAACTCATAGTCACACACGGAGCACGTGTTTTATATATATATATATATATATATATATATATATATATATATATATATATATATATATATATATTTGAGTAAGATGATTGATAATTTAAATTTAAAATTTAAAATTAAAAATCAGTTTCATAAGGAAAAACAAACACGATCAATAAATTGTACGATCGTTTGTTTCATTGTGATAGACAATAAATCTTGGACAATAATTTTGTCATATAGTTTTTTTGAAATATATAAATATATAAAAATTCGAGGCAACTTTTCAACAAATTAAATAATTAATTCTGATGCATTTATCTGTGTATTCTCTTTTGCTTTAATGCAGTTCTAATCAATTAATTCAACCATGTTTTTTCTTAGGTCTTGCATGCGTAAATGGATGCTGCATCTCAATTGGTAAGGTAAGTCTATGAAACAATTTACGTAATACAATTATGCGTATCTTACCAAACAAACAAGCTATCATATATTTGTGAATTGTGAATGTTTATTCCTCATAATATATATATATATATATATATATATATATATATATATATATATATACATATATATACATATATATATGCGTGTATGTGTGTGTGTTTGTGTACAATCTATCACAAAAGTACACCCCTCACATTTCTTCAAATATTTAAGTATATCTCTTCATGGGATAACACTGAAAAAAGATTTTTTCGACACAATGAAAAGTAGTCTGTCTGCAGCATATATAACAGAGTTAATTTATTTTCCCCTCAAAATAACTCAAAAAGCTAAATCTCTGGCAACAAAAGTGAGTACACCCCTTACGAAAAGTTGCCGATATTAACAAACAACATGTCAACTCTCAATATTTTGTGTGGCCACCATCATGATCCAAAACTGCCTTTACTCTCAGGCATGGAGTTTATCAGAGCTTCACATATAGCCACTGGAATGCTCTTCCACTCTTCAATTACGACGTCGTGGAAATGGTGGATATTTGAGACTTTGCGCACCTACACCTTCTGCTTGAGGATGCTCCAAAGATATTCTATTGGGTTCGGCTTGGCCAGTCTATCACCTTTATACGCAGCCTCTTCGGTAAGGCAGTGGTTTTGTGTCATTGTCATGCTGAAACACTGCTCTGTTTCAGTATTTGACAGTACATGTTAAAGTTCATATTTCCCTAAAGGAAATGTAACTCTCAAATACATGCAGCACTCATGCAGCCCCAAACCACGACATACCCACCACCATACTTGACTGTAAGCATGACACACTCATCTTTGTACTCTTCAAATTGGTGTGCATTCTCATCCCAGGAGGAAGCCTCTTCTGAAGGCAATACACAAGAAAGCCCGCAAATAGTGAGCTGAAGACATGTCAACTGAGCCCATAGATTACTGGAACCATGTTCTATGGTCTGATGAGACGAAATTTAATTTGTTTGGTTCTGATGGCCTTAAGCATGTGTGGCGGCGACCATCTATCGAGACGTTTTTCGTGATGTTAAGGCTTCATCGAATGCTGGATATTTCTGTTCCTATGACATATCTAGTTTGTTCACCAATGTGCCTTTAGATGAAACTATCGGGATTTGTGTCGATAGTCTTTATTGTAGTCCTTAACTAAACCCTCATTTCCTGAGCATATATTTCTTGAGTTCTACTAAGTCAGGTGAATTCAGTTTTGACGGGAACATGTATCGTCAAGTTCATGGAATAGCAATGGGATGTCCTTTGGGTCCCATATTGGCCAATACTTTTGTTGGATATCAGGAGAAACTGTTTTTTTATCATGTTCCGAAACCGATGTGTATTTTCAAATGGGCTGCCAGGGAAAGAAACATAAAAAAAATTATTATATATCTAATGTATTTAGATGTGTTTTCCTCTTGTAACCAAATTTTTTTCCAAGGGCAAAACAAAAGAAAACAACCGTCTCCAACTGGTTGTTTTAATGAACACGTATCTGATGAGTTGTTTGGTGGAAATCTACTATTCAACGAAAAAAGTGTAAGACAATACAATATAGTGGTTTATCGTTTTAACGGTCAGTGCGAGGCTGACTATGTGGAGCATACAATTCAGCGTTCGGTGGTTAGAATTTTCCATGTTCCCACTTCGATACGTAGGCACAAACAATGGCCAACATCCGGACGTTTACATGCTCATAAGTCGGCCATCGGAGAATATTTATTGCAGTACCAGATCTGCGCTGGAGGATACACTGACGGAATTCGCTTGATTTCACACAGAGCACGCTCGAGAGTTCGCTTAAAAATTCTCGAGTCGGTATCTACTAATTTGCGGTAACCGTTTCTGTGTAAACCAAGAAAACATACTCATAATTTGGAACTCATGGGTATTCGTTTCCTTTTCTCCTCCCCCCCCCCATACAATTTTTGTCTACACTCGCTGATAATTTATGGTCTTTTGACCACATTTGTAAACGATGTTTCTTCCCATCGTCGCCGATGTTCATTTTGAAAAATATCGGCCGAAAGACATCTCGATAGAGTTTTTTTCTACCCTCATCCCTTATTTACTCCCTTTTGTCGAATATATGTTTTTAAACATGCAATTAGAACTAAGGAGAAGTTATTTTGGAATTGTTTTTGTTTGTTTCTTAAATTTTTCTTTTTTTTATATGGTTAAACTATTGAGAAAAAAAAAGCAAACCCCCAACAATTAATAATGACAATGCGCCCGATGTTATTCAAATGGTTTATAAAATTATGTAACCATAAAAAACTGCTAAATAAAATTGCTCAATATACCAAATAGAGCAAATAAATCATAATTTAGGAATTTAAATTTTATGATTTTAAACGATTAAATTTCAAATATAGAATTTTTATTGTATGCAAAACAGTTTAATAAACAGATTTCCTTAACCCATGAGTTTTCGATGTTTATTCATCTCCTCAGAGGAAAAATATTAGCATATATTATAAATGGTTTGCACCTTATTTGCTAAAGGTAATAAACATAGAATATTAAGAGTTTTTAAAGTTTTGAAATCATTTTAGCTACATAGAAAAAGGGAAATTAGATATTGACGCAGAATAAAAAAAGGATATTGATCCCAAATGTATGGTAAATTCCGAAGCGAAAGTTTATGGTGGCAGGGAAGTAAGAAGATCCAACGCATATTATAATTCTTCCAAGGCACAAGGTAACAATCCGATGTAGACATAATTCCTTAATTTCTCCCTTGGTTGGATGAGATATCCGGTAAATATTGGATTATATTAACCCGGTTAAGATATTTATATATATATATATTTTAATATATAAGTTTCATAATCCAATCCAAGTGTTGAATCAATTTGTAAATAAAACCTAGACATCAGAAAACAGACAAAACAAAATAAAAAAAATAAAAGAATTGCTTATCAAAGCAAAGCAAAATAAAAAAATCAGATGCAGCTTTAGTGATTAAAATTATATTTATAAATCAGCACACGTGAAAATGATTTAAACTTACTAAGACTAAAAGGTATCAAATTTAAAATCCTTTTTTCTAATAATTCAAACAGGGAACAGATGGCAGTGGAGGTGTAAATTTAAAGAAAAGAAGACAAAAGAAAAAAGAGAGAGGTAGCAACGAACTTAAAGTTGGAATACAGAAATGTCCAGACAGGACAAGACAGGATTCAAATCTAGGTCAAGGTCCCTAGACGGCGACAGGAAAAATAAAGACAGGGAAAATAAAAGTTTTAGCGCTTTATGCTTTCCCGATTGTATGCTAGTAAACTTGAAATTTATATGCCTAAAGTAAACTTCCAACATATATAAGTAGTAATAATAGCAATTTAATGATAATAATAATTTAATGATATTTAATGATTTAATTTAGTAATAAGTTGTTATAATAGTAATTTAATGATGATATTTAATCGAAAATTTGGAGTTCGATAAATCTGTGGGAATCTGAGGAGATGAATAAACATTGAAAACTCGTGGGTTAAGGAAATATATTTATTAAACTGTACTCCTTGTTTTACACATGATAAAAATTCTACATTTGAAAGTTAACCGTTTCAAATCACAAAATTTAGATTCCTAAATTATATATATATATATATATATATATATATGTGTGTGTGTGTGTGTGTGTGTGTGTGTGTGTGTGTGTGTATGTGTGTGTGTGTGTGTGTGTTAGCCTGTTCATTCTACTTTTTCTCTGAAACTACTGGGTCAGTTTGGTGGGAATTTTGTATAGACTTTTTCATGATGAGGTGCAAAGAATTAAGTATTACGATTTTCGTTTAATGCACAGTTAAGGATCATTAGGGGTTTATAGGGATTCTTATTTCAATTCTACTTTTCGGATATTTTGCATTAACCTTTTGTGTGATAAGCTGCATCGAACTAAGTGTTCGATGCACACTCTGGGATTAATAGAGACTAATAAGTATTCGTATTAATTGCAAAAATGAGCACAATTTAACCATACACAACCATTAATTTGGCATAAATCACTCATTCTAAGCAAATATTTGGTATACATCCTTCAAACTTAATATATAGAGTACTTAAACCTCGACATCAGTTCCAATTCCGTTTTTAACCTGTAAAATATCTGCTAAGCTGTCAAAATAGAAAAGAAAACAGTTGACCTTGGAGTAAATCGACTAACTTCTGAGCATGCGCACATATACTTTTTTTAGCTTAAAGTCGCTTAATGTTTTCAACCGTGTTTTGTCCATCTAGCGATAGCTCAGGCGGAAATACCGAAGGCTAAAGCGATGAATATGTTTTGGGTTCGATTACCGCTGATGGCACCGAATTATTTTTTTAACTTTTGAAATTATTACTGTATATATTGGGTACAATATAATAACCAAGGGTAAACCAATTATTCTATTTTTCTTGTCAGTATCTTAGTATTAGTTTTGCCCCGTTTTTCTTCATCTTGGATTTGTCTACTTTCTTTTGTATCTCTATTTCTAATATAACATCAATTATAATCATTTTAATACCTTGAGATCAAAGAAAAAGTCATAACTGTATCGATTTATTTAAAAAGTAAACAAACAAAACAAATTAAAAATACATAAAGGAATTAAAGTTAATAAAAGTCTGTATTCTGTTTATTATTTAAGGTTGGCTTACAGTTTAAAGTGCCAAGATCACAGTGTAGTATCTGTTCTGGTTCTACACTTAACCTTTTCTGTCCCCGGGGAAATCTTTTATGGCTGATATAATTTTTATTTTTGTTCCTATCCAGAGTACATCTTTTTTTTTGGGGGGGGGGCTGGATTTTCCCCACATTAAAAATGTACCTTGTGTCTATCTCTGCCCTCGTGGGGAGGCAAGTAAATAGGTATATTTTAAAGGTTTATTAAAACGTATTTTCTTTAATCCACAATGTCATTTTATTTCTTTTTTTTCAGTATACTTTCCTGACCGTTTTGGAACAGTTTTAGCGAATTGATGTGATACATGTTATGCAGTATTCAAAATTACGTCTTGATACTGGTACTGTCACCTTATAAGGAAGGATGAGGTAATGTGATGCTTCGAGACTTTAACGAGAACACGTGTGACTGACGCCACGCGAGTATTAGAGGCTCCTTTTTAAACCTTAGTATATTGTAAGCGAAAAGACTGAAATATTCCTACAAAAGAGATAGAGTTATCTAAGTTTTCTGTTGATGTTTTAACCTTAAAGATATGAATTCCAGATGTGAAAATTTAGTAAAATCCACACAAGGAAGAGAGGGAGTAACGTAACACTCCGAGATTTTAACAAGAACACGTGTGACTGACTTATAAATAAAGACATATGAATAAATCAAATTGTGGGGGAAAACATGGCTCTATGAAGTGCCGTTTTCTTTGTACTGTTCTGGGTGACCAGTGCCGGCGCTATTCGTTTATGAAAACCACTTGATCTCTGATGGCTTCTAATGGTTGCAATCTGGCAACCCTGGATATGAACATGAGAGTGACCTTCCTTGGATGTAGCCTCGTTTTTTAATATCATTATAATACTTTATGACCATTGTTGTAATGGTGTGGGCAAGGGAATTCGTAGTAATTTCGACGTGCAGCAGTTTTTCACCGAAGAAAGAAATCAGAGAAAAGGGAGCATTCGAAAGAAACAAGGCAAAAAGAATAGAAACTTGTCTGCTTAGAGGTGCTTAATTTCAATTGAGTAAATTAAAGATTGCCTCTTATAATGTAATTTTATTATTTGTATTGAACTATGTAGCACAATATTACGTTCTTAGTATTTACTAATACGTATTAATTTATCTCATTTGAGTCAGTTCTATATTTAAAATACAACAGCCACTATTTTCATAGAAATGTTAACAAGCTCATGTTGTTACATGATAAGGGCTGTCCCCTTTTCATGTAAGTATAAAAATAGAGAGATTTAGTTAAATGTAAACATGAAATAGAATAGACGAAATTCGAACCTCGTAATTTAGGTTGAGAAATAGATTACGAGAGAGAATTAGAAAATGGAATGTAAAAACAAACCATTTTTTAGCTTAGATATAAAATAGTTTTAAGAAAAGGAATGTGCATTTGTCAATTCTGTTATGAAATTGAAGTGAAGAATGCAACTATAGGATAATGTAATAAACATGTTTTTAACATATTGGAAATATAGGTTACTGGAAATATAGGTTAAAATTCCTTTTGTAAACAAAGGAAAAAGTTTTGGACACGCATTTCCAGAACACGTGAAAGAAGACACATGTTTTAATATGTGTATAACGTCATGGAAAATGGGAAGTTCTCGATATAGTTAGAAACTTGAGAGTTAAGCAGAGAGAGTCTGAGGACGACAGACGACAGTCTGGAGTCCAGAGATGGACAGTCGAACGTCTGGAAGCGAGACGGTCACCTTTGAAACATAGAATGTAAAACTTTGAATTCCTGACTAAGAAAACCACCGACCAGTCCATGGAAATAAACGCGTCATGTGTTTTTATAAACATCGTCTTTGTGTTGTAATTCTACCAAAAGGTAAAGTGAAATTGTCATTATATGTCTTATATATCCTGTGTTTTAAAATGTCTTCACATACACAATGTCTTTACATCTCATATCTACAATGTGAACACTAAGACTGTCTCAACACTGTCTCCTCACAAGAGCTTCTATTACACTTCTAAGTATGAACATTTTATATATATGTGAATCTCTTCATAACACGAACACAGAACGCAACATCTCTCTTAATAAGACTCTCTAAGACTCACTTTTAATAAGACTTCCTAACAACGAATAATAATAACAACAACAACAACAATAATAATAATAATAACAATAATGAAACAACTATATAACAATGTTTGTTGTGCGTTATTGGCTTTTCTGTATACAAAAAATAAACAATTTTTTTACGCTAATCCAGAAAAATATCAGCTTTATTAATATATTTGTTGATTAAATATATCTTTCAATCCGTGGAATTTCCACGTGTCCTGCAGGGTGTAATTCAATTAGCATTTGCTGATAAACGTTACTATTGGCAACATAAATTATTTTCACGGTTATACAATGGGTAAATCAGACAAAAACTTACTTTTAATTTATTGCTTCTGTAAACCTATAAGCCGGTCACTGGCGTATGGCCGACCCACGTGTTACATTAAATGTCTTGGAAATGGTCCGCGTATGAAGATCTGTCGATTAGACGTCTTTCTGTCTAGGTGAAGAGAAAATGAATACCTGAGATGTTGGGTGTAGCTGGCTCGTTCTACTCCCAGAATGACGTCTTGTTCTTTGAGGGCTTGATATGGTTGGAATCTTCGTCTTCAGGGCCGTTTCCTTTGCCCTAGGGTAGATATTCAATACAGGCACAAACAACACACGACACAATGGTAATATATAAGATCCTAGCTATTTTATTTTATTTTAAAAAATATCACAATATATTACAAAACAAATTACAGATCATAATTAATTTTCACAATTACCACTTTAAAACTAACTAACTTTAACTAGCGTTGCGGAAGAGGGGATGCCCCCCTCTCGTTTACAGAAAGGGAAAATAAGACATGCTCACTCCATGGTGTCCGGACGAAAAAGAGATCGAGAAAAGAAAGGGAATCGTGGGATTGCATTCTGGTTGCTTATTTCGGTGTATCCCTCCGCCTATGGCCAAATCACCGTGCTAAGTGGAGGTGGGGATAACAACCACCACAACCGGGGCACTAAGATATAGTACCAAACTTCTAGTTATTTCCGGTATCTTTCATGAATCAACAAGATGTGTAAGCGCTTATTATTTTACACACAGCTAATATTTACAATAACGTAACATTTTTAAAAGGCGGATAAATCACACATTACAAGGCAAATCTATATATCTATATACCGTAGTACCTTTAACGTTCGTACGTATGTAACAGTTTCCAGATTATAAATTATTCGATTGGGAGATTGAAGGTGATAATATACGACGAATGTTAAATTAGTAGTATACAGATACACCGATTTAATGTTTGTAGTATGTAATCACCTTCTATCTTCCTTTTTAATAAATAGGATCTCTCGATCACCGAAGACGCAATATATATATATATATTTTTGTTAATAATGTCACTTTTAGGTCGTACATGAAACTAAAATATAAATTCTTGGTCTTCTGGCTAGGATCTAAGGATAGTATCTATTCTGTCTAAAGATGGCATAATGATATCGTGGGGTTTCCGTTCGCGCCGGACGTCAACACAATGAAAATATGTCACAGACTACATAAGGATATTGGAGATAAACCGTAATAACCAGATATATTCTGACACTACATTAACCAGATTACTAAGATAAATATTTTTACAGTTTAAACAAAAATGTTACAATAATGTCGCTTAACGTCCACAGAATGCTCAGCAGTAATATATTACATATGAAAGATACCACTGTGGAATTTCCACAGGACCCGCTAGTCTAATATAAATGATTTGGGACTATTTTCTCAATTGTATTTTCATTGAAAATAATTTATATCATCAAAATTAACATTTACTTAATTATTAATTTGTGAAGTGTATAATTTATAAAGAATTGTTTGGGGCTATTTTCTCAATTGTATTTTCATTGAAAATAATTTATATCATCAAAATTAACATTTACTTAATTATTAATTTGTGAAGTGTATAATTTATAAAGAATTGTTTGGGGCTATTTTCTCAATTGTATTTTCATTGAAAATAATTTATATCATCAAAATTAACGTTTACTTAATTATTAATTTTTCAAGTGTATAATTTATAAAGAATAGAATTGGAATTTTGACAGAAGTCAAAATTTGGTCAGACATACGCACGTGCGCAGTAACATTTTTTTTGTTTGTTCTTTTTGTTTTCTTTTTTTGTTTGTTTGTTTTTAATATGATACTGTAATTGCGACTCAGTATAATTTTGTTCCCAGAAGGTTGAAAATGTTGTTCCAAGAAGGTTGAAAATCAAAATAAACTGCTAAAAGCATGATTATTCTCAACTCTGCAGCCGTTCAATATAAGATAAGTTGCGTCAGTTTTAGGAGTAATTACAAGCACAAACCGAAGCTCATTTATGATTGATTGACGGAGTTTTTTTTTTTTTTACATTATTTTATTAAGGAATTCATCGATGCATAAGTTGCTCGCTGCCTTTCCATTTATGGCATGGTAAGTGCTATTTGATATTGATATAAAATGTTCATATTAGTTTGGGTTTTTTTTATCCTAAAGCACATCAACTCGTTTGGGGGTTATCTAATGTTTCAATACCTTTTTACTTTTACCTACACGGGGATAGGCGAGCTTTTGGGGGATATGAGGCACCTTAAATAAGTTTCCAGATATTTTTCGTATGGGCATTTTATTGATGGTACAAACATAAAACTCTAATCCCTTTCGAAGTAATCTCCTCCGGCTGCAATGCACTTGTTGTATTGTTCCAACAACTTCTGGGAGACCCCATGGATATCCTCTGTATCAATGACCATCGACACACCCTCTTTCATCTCCTCAATTATCTCATAACGACAGCTTCTAAGGATTTTCCTTGAGCTTAGGGAATAACCAAAAGTTACATCGAGCAAGGTTTAGATTATAGGGAGGATGAGGTCTTGATTCCCATCTTAGTCAAATAGCCTGCGATCTTCTCTGAGCACTATTGCAATAAACTTCACGCAAATTTTCCGCATTTTCAGTTTCTTGCGAATAATTGTGTGTACAGTTTCCACACTGATATCAAACTGTGCACTTATTATCTCTATAGATACACCACTATCCTTATCCATAAAATTCTTTATTTAGTCAATTAAACCTCCTTGCTCCTCCCACACCTCTCATCATCCCTTACAGTCTCCCTACATTTCTTGAATCTCTTATGCTACTCAAGAACTGAAGCTAGATTCATGCAAGATAGTCCAAAAGCAGTCTGAAGCATTCCATACGTTTCTGTTTTCATGTTTAAAACAGGATTTTATTGAATATAGTTCTTCTAAAGCGTCCTCACGCCTGGATTGAATTTTTGAAAATTACTAGCTGTGATAATCAGGCTTTAGTACGGCGTATTCTAATTCCTGTTGTAGCTGTTCATTTGAACCTGAAATCATATAATACTGATCAGTCATCTTGTTAAATGTATAGCAATAACATACTGAATTTTCAAGAGTCTACGACAATTTTAAATGACTGTACATAAATGTCTGGAAACTTATTGACAACACCTCGTATATAATGTTGAAATACTTTTTACCTTTACGGGGAATGGATACGACGTTCATATTTTTTTTTTGGGGGGGGGGGTCTATGTTTCTTCTGCGCATATAAGTTTTTTTTTTTAAGTTTTTTTTTACTTTTGATACTTTTGTTGTTGGATATTTGGCAGGTGACCCTGAGAAGAGAGACATTCGATGAGTTACACACACGCAAATCGATTCCGTGTATATAAATTGATCAGAAATATCGGTCAAAGGATTAAAACAAAAGACAATTGGAAATATTAAACATTTCAGGATATAAGAATGTTTATATAAATCGACGCGACAGAAAGCGAGCAAACAATCGGTCACAAAGCGACACATTTTCTTTTAATGTCAGTCAGAGGGATCTAATCATTATATGATGATCTACGCATAAGAGCTAAATTGGCCGACATTTTAATTCAACTGAAAATGCTTAACGATAAAAACGAGTTTCTTAAAGGGGCTGACATAATTATTTATTATAATAATTAAATACCTACAGACACTAGTGTTTCATCCTTTCGGGAATCTTCAGTGCAGAGTGTCACGATTAATACCAGTCGATAGATTCGAAACCGGCGACATATATATATATATATATATATATATATATATATATATATATATATATATATATATATATATATATATATATACACTTGTGCCCGATATTATTCATACCCCCTCGGATCTTTGAGATTTCTATAAGAATATTGCTCAAACCAGAAGGTAGACAATATTAAAGGGATTTCAAACAATAAATCAAGCATAAGCATTTAATTTAAACTCAACAAATAAATAAATTATGCAAGTTTGAAACATTATACAAAGAAAAACAATAATGGCACTAGTTCAAAATTATTCATACCTCTCTTACTAATAGTCAATAGCATGCCCTTTATTCTTAATAACTGCCTGTAACCGTTTGGGATATTTATCAACAAGGTTTTTACAAGCATCAACACTGATTTTTGACCATTCTTCAATGCAGTAGTTCTCCAAATCCCTCAAATTTCTAGGTTTCCGCTTTTTAACCTCAGTTTTCAATATGTGCCAGAGGTTTTCGATAGGGTTCAGGCCGGGACTCTGGCTAGGCCATTTCAAAACATTAATTTGATTATCCTCAAACCATTTCTTGACTATTTTGGCAGTATGTTTTGGATCATTATCCTGTTGAAGGACCCAGTTTGGTCCTAAATGGAGCTTCTCCGCATCCTGTCTAATGTTTTTCTGGAGTATCTCCAAATATTGCTCCTTCTTCATGGTTCCATCTATCTTGACCAAACTACCTGGACCACTAGCCGAAAAGGAGCCCCAAAACATTAGGCTACCACCACCATGTTTCACCGTGGGTATGGTGTTCTTTGGGTTGTAAGCTTCTCCTTTCTTCCTTCAAACGTAAGAAGCATCCATATGGCCAAACAATTCAATTTTTGTTTCGTCAGTCCACAAAATACTTGAGAAAACGGACTCTGGAGAATTCACATGGGTCCTAGCAAACTTTAGACGTGCTGCAAGGTGTTTTCCGGTGTGCAATGGAGTCCTTCTTGGTCTTCTTCCTTTCAGACCATTTTCATGCAGAGTCCTTTGCAATGTTTGCCTTGATATTTTTATGCCAGAAGACTCCAGATTTTCTAAAATGTCCTTATTAGTGGTGGTTGGATTTGCATTAACACTTCTTACAATATTCCTGGTGGCTCTAGCAGACAGTTTCCTTCTCCTTCCTCTACCAATCAAGTTGTTTGTTGTGTGGTGGCTCTGGAATTTTTTGATGATGGTCTGTACTGTTCCTCTAGGGACCTCAAATTTCTTGGAAATTGACTTGTAACCTAAACCATCCTTATGTGAATTCACAATTTTAGTTCTAAGATCATTACTAAGCTCTTTTTTCTTCCCCATTCTAACAATTTTTATTCTTTTATTGGTTTTCAGTTGATATCATTTTAATTTCTGAAAAATGCAAAAAACGAAATGAAATTAATCAAAGGTTGTATAAAAGCATTCAAAATAAGAATCAAACAGAAAACAAACAGTCAGAAACTCGATTAATACTGAAAAAATAAGGGGGTATGATTATTTTTGAACATTGCAGATTTTATAAATAGCTGTATATTTCTTTTATTACAAGTATCCCGAGATTTTAAAATGACGAAAATGATCAGAAGAGGTTTATTAAGAATATGTATCAATATGGACGTAAACAATAAATTCTTACAAAAGTTACACCTAATAAACTCAATTTTCAAGGGGGGTATGAATAATATCGGGCACAAGTGTATATATTTGGTGTGTTTTTTTTTAAATAATTTTTAAACGTATTTCGAAATTTTTAAACGTGATTCGATATAATTAAAAATATTTTTTTTTTAAACTTTAAACGTATTTTTGGAAATTTTTAAACGTAATTCGATATAATTAAACGAATTTAAGTTTTTAACCGATACCAATACAGATTTTAAAGTTTTTTATACATAAGGAAAGAGATTTTAAAATTAATTTGGGTTCAAATTAAAATCGATTTATATAAAGAAAATTTTTTTTCGAAATTAGATCTTAAATTTAAATAATTCAAAGTTTAAAATTAGGTATTACATTATCCGATATATATATAAAAAAGGGGGGGTTAAACAAAACGAGATTTGAACGTGAATTCGCGAGGTATATATACTTCACACTTCCGGATATAAGATAGACGAATATTGGCTGAAGAGAGCTTGATAAGGATACCTTAAACGGGCCTTGTTATCGGGCTTGAAACCGACGGTACCAATGATCTGTCTCAACTAACAACTTTCTGTACACAAAATATAAATACGCTCTTAAAATTTGGATTTTCCTTTTAATTGAGCACTCTGCTGGAATTCTTTTTCCAAAAAACAAAACAAAAAAACAAACTTATCATATATATATATATATATATATATATATATATATATATATATATATATATATATATAGGTTGATCACTTTATAAATATATTTTCACCTGACGCGTATTTAAGCGATTAATGGAAGCCAACTATATGTTTGTAAACAAACTGATGGAAGTGTTTGGACAATTAATCAGAATCAGACTCGGAATTAGGAATCAAAAAATAGGAACCTTTCTGCATATCGGAATCGGAAAATACTGCGTCTACTTTCCGATGCTAAAAACAATTATTTTGATTATCATTTATTTTATTTATTTATTTATTTTTTGTTCTGATAAAATTAAAAAGAAAATTTTTGTTTTTATTAAAATTCTATTTTCTTATCGATGGTATTTAAGATAAGTACTACTTAGTGAATTTCAATTACAAGTAAAACTAAAATCTATACATAAAGCCTCGTAGGTGGGGTTGTACATTTGCGAAAATATATGCACATGGTGCTTTTACTTTTACGATTAAAAACAAAAGCGTCAACTTTATAACAAAATATTCAGATATTTTAGAAGTATCAGAATCTGAATCGGTAATTGCATTGGAATAAGGAATTCAGAACAGAATCGAAAATTACACCGGAACGGGAAAAGTATTTAAACCGTCACATCACTAACGTACATCACTAACGTATGTGTGCATAATTTAAATTCTTTTAAATTCATAAAAAAAAAAACAGTTTAATAGCCCAACAGTTATCACATTACTCGAGCTCGAAATGTTCTTAAATGTTCGAGATTACTTGTAAAACCATCTTTATTCATACAATTGTTTCCGCCCATTTCAAAACACACATTTTTTAAAATAATTAATTCAAGATGTTATGAAAAAAAAACTCCTCTCTGAATTTACTAAATTATTTTATATACTAACTGCTTATCCGGCGTTGCCCAGGAGAAAAACTTATCTCTTTCTATTCCTCCTCTATTGGTCTCTCCATCAGTTTCTTTTTTCTCTCTACCGTTCTCTCTCTCCTGTCTCCCCTCTCTCCCACCCCACCGTCTTTTTCTCCTTTGCTTAACTCATTTTCTTTGGAAATACACACATAGATAGACATAAACACAGACAACCCATCGTCATATTTCCAATTGGAATGAGCCAACATACGGATATTAATTCCTTGATAAAATAATCAAATTTACTTCATTTTAGTTAATGCATAAAAGGGCTGGAAAACAGACCCCTCCCCCTCCTAGACGAAATCTGTGCTAATTTTGGGTCAAAGAATAAATAATTATTTTCTTAGATATTATTCATCTAGGGCAACGCTGATGTGTCAACTTTCTGGGTCTTTGTTATGGAGTCTTTTTACTTTTAACCGGAAATAGACACACAAGCAACCCCCCTTTTTATAATAGATGTATAATAAACTTTATTAATACTAATATTCATCATATTCCAGGTAGGATATGCTGCAGTGGCTGCCTTGTGTATCCAACACAAATAGAAGGTGAGGTAAGTATATATAAAAGTTCATTTCATCAGTAAATCCTCCGTTCTGTTGAGTATATCGAATATAACTCTGTGTTTGTATTGCTAGTGCAAGAGAGTCACCACCTATATAGAGCTGAAAGCCACTCGAGTATATGGAGTTAATGAGTGTAAGGTGGTTAGTATGACTACAGTGCAACGATCGGTAGTGGAAGAAATTGGGTAGAATTTGATTATTTAAAAGAATGGCTCAACAAAAAATTGTTTATATTGGACTTGAACGTAATCATGTTGCATTCATCTGGAACGCAGACCGCGATACAGAGTATCACAGTTTAAAAAAAGAAGCTTTGCTTATGGAATTTATGTTTTCAGATTTGGGCACAGATAGACGGTAATGAAAATTACTGACAGTGGTTGTAGCTGGACGAGTGTTTGTTGTGAATGTTTTGCAGAAAAGAGTATAGATTGAGTCTCAGTCAAGTACTTACCATGAACATAACGATAGAGCAGAGATAGACTCTCATCATCTCTTCTGTGAGAAGGAGTTTGTAAGGAGGAGAAAAGTACATCACGTACTAGATTTTGAACGCTGTCTTATATCGTTTTCTGCTGATTCGATGCGACCATTCTCTAATCTACTCCCTAGCCACACTCTTTAAACAAATTATAAACTATTACTTTTCCTAAAATATAATACGCATCAAGTGCGCTTGAAACCAAATCACAACGTAATATTAGGAAAATAAACAAATATTTTACTTGTTTGAAATGTATAACAAATATATTTCGGAGGTAGACTCCATCTTCAGTGTGTTGTTTTGTTTCTTTTTTCTTTTACTTCTTCCTTGCCATGTGGTAAATTTGGAAAAAGAAGTCTGTATAGAGCCGCGCGTTGTATCTGGCGGTTGTATTTTGAAATGTTCGAACGGTGCGCAGGTAACGCGAGAATAACGTCAAGGATGTGAGTTCAATAGAAACGTTGTTTTAATTTGAATAAAATAAAATACACATCAAGTGCGTATTTTATTTTATTCAAATTAAAACTAATTATTTTATTCAAATTAAAACAACGTCTCTATTGAACTCTCATTCTAAATATTGCTTTTCATGTTTAATGCTCTCGGTAAAATCTGGAGTCGAATTTTCGCCAATTTTCGTTTCAATTAAGGAAAATAACGATCAACTCTGTCAGAAAAGCAGAATTCCCTCTTGATTGCAGGAATTTTTATTTTCACTTTCGTTCCAATCCAATTACCCTACGATTTATTTTTTTGTCAAGGGTGCTCCATCTTTGTCACAGACTATTTGACCAAGATGGGCATCAAGACAGTTCCTTACCCTCATTATACTGTAGACCTTGCCCCATTTAATCTGTGATTATTCCCTAAGCTCAATGAAAACCTTAGAGGCAAACGTTATGAGACAATTGAGGAGATGAAAGAGGGTGTGACAAGGGTTATTGACACGCTCCATGGTGCCTTGCAGAAGTTGTTGGAACAGTACAACAAGTGCATTGCAGCGGGAGGGGATTACTTTGAAGGGGACTACAGTTTCATATGTGTCGATGATGCCTCCGTTCAGTCTTAAAAGACAAAGGATACCCCCTGTGTGGGGTAGCTTCGTGTGTAGTTGTATAGCAAGGGTTGCGCAATCCCCAAGCACACTTCTCCTTATTCGGCATTGCTAGCATCCAGTGGCAAAATCAAGTCCAGGACGACTGGAAACAATTCCGAGATAAGCGGAGATAACATAGAGCACCTGGAAGTTCCAAATGGTCACACGTCTGGTACTGGTCAGAATCATCGTTGCTTAACCTCGGTGATCAGACGGGAACCGGTATGTCAACGTCATTATGCCGTTCATGCGTGTTCTGTCAATACAAGTGGCCACCATACAAAAAAAAAAAGTCTGGAAACTTATATAATATCTTTGCTCTCTCAGCGAGGAGCTAGCATCTCAGGTTAATACAATCAATATATAAAGAGAAAAACCATTAAGTTATCTATGAAGGAGTTATTTTTACAATGAAAGTATCAGAAAAAACTGATTTTAATGATTTAATAAAAATTATATAATTTAATAAAAATCATATAACATTATTCGGTTTTTAAATTTTCTAATTAAGCTCATAGAAGTTTTTAAAGTTTTTAAAGGCGTGATCAAATTGCTCTATTCAAAATGTTGTGTAGTAAAAAAAAAAACGAAAAACAAACATTGCAAGTTATTATTAGAGCTACGACAAGAGAATATACTTATCATTGTTTTGACTCTCGGGTATATATTCTACACAGTTAATCAATCGAGAACCACATCACTCTATCTAAAAACATATAAGAAATTGATTTATACTCGAGAGTCAAAACAGTGAAAATAATATTCTCTTGTCATAGCCCTAGTTATTACACTACCGAGCATTACCGAGTAGGGACAGTTAGTCTTTAATACCAGAATGCATAAGTAGTTCCTATTTACTATGCCTTCCCACGTTACAGAGTTAGACACCAGTTTGTTTTTTAAGGTAGAGAAAAGGAACAAAAATTAAAAATTGTCTCAGTTGTGAAGTATTTCTCCTCTGCTGAGAGAGAACAAGAAATTAAAGTGCAAGTAGTTGTTCAGTGTATAATGACTTTAATATTGTCAAGGTTATATATTATGTATACTTGTGCCTTCCAATGATTAGTTTGTATGAGAGTGTATATCCGTGTGTATATGCGCATCGTGTGTCAGGTCATGTCATATGTTACTGGTACCATGTAACCCAGTACTACCTGCCTCATGGTCGGGTCACCGGCGACTAAACTGGTTCCCCCACCAGACTTGTTTGGTGAGGAGGGCGGCTAGTCTCCCTGGAGGATTAAAAACAAGACCTTCCAAAGGGCGAATGAACTCTTTTTCTGGGTCAACGGCCAACTAGCACCGTGTATATTTGTGTGTGTGTATATGTGTATTGGGGTGGAGAGGGCTCCCGTAAGCCGTGGTGAAGGCAACCTTTCTAGGAGAAGCAAATCTCTGATTTAAAAAAAACATAAAGCGGGAGACCAGTACCCGCATTAAGCTGGTCTGCAGTTTAATTTCTTGCTGGCTATCTTGCTCTTGCTTGTTGCTGGATCTCAACATTTTGAACCGAGAGAGAGAGACTTAGTTGTCGTACAAAGCTAAGACTCTGTAACATCATCTTTGTATAGATACTTCCTCAGGCATTTGGGCTCATGAATTTTAAATGTCTGAGGGAGTGGCACTCGTCTGACAAGACGTTGCAATCATCATGTGCGCATCACAATCATCTATATGACGTGTGTGTGTATGCGTGCGCTCGTCTATGACCGTCTGGCGTTGTGGTCGTCTAATCTTGAGTTCTCCTAAGATCCCACGTCATCTTAAGTAACCTCTACATCAAACGACGTCATAGTCTAGAGGTGAGACCTATTTTTGAATTATTGTTTGTGTTCTGGCATTCTTTTCTATTAAAACATTTTAATACAATACTTTTATCTGAAAATAGTTATTTCGCTATGATAACATTTTTTTCTGACATTCTATTTTTACAAATAATAATAACTATTGCAATAACCGTTGACTAGCACATCTTTCGGCATTGGTCGGTCAATATTTAACAGTGATATCTCTGTTTGTTTTTGTTGGTTTTTTTTTTCATTGTAATATTAATCGGTTTTCTAAATTTTCTAATTAAAATGATTTTTGTTTATTTATTTGTTTTGTTTTTTACTTATTTTCAGATCCAACTTCATGAATTTTGGCATGTTTAAGACTGGTCTGAAAATAAAAATCAGCGACCACGTGTGTGAGAGGAAAAAGCAGTTGGAAAACACAAAGGAAAAAAAACAGGATATCGAAGTGTCGACTTTCTTTTTATCTAACTAAAAAAAAATGTCTTTTTCAATGACATATGTTTTGTGGGTATTTGGTAAGTTTGCGGTCGAGTTGGATAGAACCCGTGAGCGATTGATTAGAAGTGTACTGAAATTGGCTAATTGAACGTTGATTTGACGAACCTTGAAAAAAAAATCAACAGGATTTTTCTTTCCATCTATTTACCTACCTCAAATAATTTCCTTGCCTTTCTGGACAGCCCCAAGCCGTGCCAGCTTCGGAAATAGTTGGTCGTGCGTCATTTCTCTCGCAAAGATTTGGTGAACCGATTGTATATGGCTATAGGCTATTTTGCGAGGGTGTTGTGGGGCAAGATAGAACCAATGCCCGATTGATTTGAATCAATATGAAGAATATTAGATATTCTTATCGATCAAGATTAGCAACGCGTCGATAGAGAAATCAAACGAATATTAGAGAAGTTGTTCTTTTATTCTTTATTCTCTTTGTGGCTGGAAAATTAGAAATCCTTAGTAAAAATAGCAAGTAACTTCATTATTTGCTCTCGAATTTGATTTACTCGCTAACAGTAATTTGTAGCGATGTTTGCGCGTATATCTAACTGGATAAATGTGGACGTTAATTGATAAGCACGACAAAGTAAGATTGTTAGGGAATAACGACATGTCAACCGGTTTTTAGATTATTAAATGTCGCAAAACATGTATATCAGTTATTATCCATTGTAACAGAACATTTCAATCTCCACATTTTTTTTCGTCGACAAAATTGATGGTCGTCAACCTGAAGTAATTGGTGAAGCCTTGTTGTAAATATGGCTGCAGTGATGATGTGGCAGTCATAAATATATTGATCTTTATTTCTCTATGAATTGAATAATTGGAGGAATCCAAAAGAACAACAGAAAACTCCCTTATTTTCTCTGGTATTTATTTACTTCTTACGGTAATTTTCAAACAGTACATCAATATAAACTGCATTTTACCCTTTGCACATTCGTAAGGTTAAGTAGGAATCAAAACCCACTCTCTAGCCGTATACATTTTATTCGTATTTTTATGTTTACTTTTTCAATCTTTGCTAATTATTTTTAATCTAATGATTTTATTTATATTTTTCAGTTCGGTGCGGTCTTGTGGACGTTTGCAGTCAAACAAGTTGTCCTAAAGGTAAATAAAATATGAAATATTAAAAACTGAACCACGAAAAAAATACTCTTAATGCTTTAGAAAATTAACGTAATCTTCCTCTTAATTCTTTCTTTAATATATAAGAATAGGAGGAGAAAATTAGTTACATGTAATGTTAAAAACTAGATGTTGGTGTTATTTATATTATAAGATTTAATAAAATAAAAATAAAAAGGCGCCGCAGCTTTAAAAGTTTCATCCTTATTTATTAAAGAGTTTCATTCTTGGCAGTTTTTAAAGGTTAAAGACTAATTTCTTAATAACTGTTATGTTTGACGTTCATCTTGGTCGCCAACTGTTATGTTTGCAGGTTGAACCAAATAACGTATAATGCAATACAAATGAAGGCTCAACAAAACAAAGGTAGATCAATAAGAAGTGTATTAGAAAAAGTATATTTACATAATGGTTGTCAGGTAAGAGAGTCTTGGCTGGAGAACATATCTGCTCTCGGCTCGGCCTTCGGTGGCTTCTGGTTAACACACACGCAGACTAACCGGGTCTTGCTATTTATGTGTAATATTATCCACATATGTAAATTAGTGGGTGCCACCACAATAATAACCTTACCATAGCATTTACTATTTAATTAAGAAAAGGAAAAAGTTGGCGAACTTCTTTTTTAATATTTGCATCTAATGAAAATATCGTGGGTTCGTTGGTTTTCTATTAATAGTCGCGTAAAAACTACATTTTGTATGATTAACTTTGTTACATTAAAACAAATTCGGCGCAGCTTTCTTTTTTTAAACGTTTTGATTTTAAAAAATATCGCGTCCTAAATTAGAAGATGAAAAAAAATGAACAAATCTTTTAGTAAATGAGAGTTGTCTCCCTCTGCGCAGTGACAAATTGTAAAACAGTGCCGGAACTTTATTACATTATAAATTCAATAAGGGTTAAATAAACCTAGACAAAGTTCGTGGGAGAGAACTTCAGTAGAGTGCTCGCTTATAAAGAAAATATCAAAATAAGAGCATAACATATATTTATATTTGTGTCACAGAAAGTCAGAAAAAGTATCGTCGGATTCAAATTCAAAATCAAGGGAGAGCAATGTCTGCTCTCCCATGTCGGGCTCTCTTTAGTCTTTGTTTATATCGGTTTCATAGAAAATTAAGGTATCTAGAAAACGGTGATATTAAACCTGACATAAGTAATATTAAGTGATATCGGACACGAAGGAGATAGAAGCGATTTTAGTAGAAGCTAGCATCCCCAATGATGCTGAGTTAAAACGAAGCTGAGAGGGAAAAGATAACGAAATACTTAGGTCTTATGCATAGCATGAAAAGAAATTGGAATCTTAGGAAGATCACCATCATTTGAGTAATTGTAAGAGAAACCGAACCCGTGAAAAAGAATTTAAAAAAAAAACTACCTGACAAATATACTCCGTGAACTAAATGGAAGAGAGGTATAAACAATTGCACTTAAAGGGACAGTAAGATCTTGAAAAGAACTCGCGTTTGGAATGTATGAGATCACGCGTGAATTTCGGGCACCCGATAGGATGCCTCATTCCTAGCTAAAACAATATAAGAAAATAGAGAAAAAAAAGAGAAAGAGAGAACAGATTGAATAAATACATTTTACAAATATTCTTTTATCTTTTTATTTTGCAGTTAAGTATATACCTTAACTGCAACCAATGTGTTTCTTATCTTCAAGTAAATCCAGACATACAAGGTAAATATATTTTTTTTTCATTTGATAATTTGAAAATGCACATTCCGTCATCAATATCAGCGAGGAAGCACTTTTGCTGTTGCAACTTTTTATTATTCCGTTATTCCTTTTGTACGAGGGGTGTTCCAAAAGTAATACCTCCTATTCTTTTTTATTCCGCTCGAATAGATCACATGAGATTGCAAATTGCATTGTTATGTTGATTGAACTTCTGCATTCATAACCTGAAAGTTTCATCTCTCCATTGCTGTTATTAACGGTCTGATGATTGTCTTAATATTATAACTCCTGTCTTCGTAGGTCTTCAACTTTTAGAGTAAAAAAATAAGAGGCTTTATTTTTGGGACAACGCCATCGTTCATCAGTAGCAAAAATGCATGGAGAATGGTGGTGACTATATGGAAAAATAAATCTGGAGTAGAAATAGTCGCTTGTTTTAATGATACCACTCCCGTCTTCGAAGTTCTTCAACTTTTTGAGTAAAGAAAATAGGATGTTTTATTTTTGGGACGACCTCATTACGCCAATATTGTATTCCTTTAATATGCTAATTAAAAAGATTAACTTATCACGATTCAGAGAATTGAATAATATCCATCAAATTAGAAAAAAAAAATTATCGTTTTTCACAAATATCAAAACATTAGTAGGGAGACCCAACGTTACCCGGGATTAAATGTCGATCAACGAATGTTTCACACTCCCGTATTTTTATTGTCATCAAAATCGGTGAAATCGTCAGTTTTCAATCAAATTGATTGACTGCTCTAGTTCGAGACCTATTGCGGTGCACTGGAAGAAAGCTTTCCCGCAGTGACTTAGTCTACAACACATTGTTGTCTACATTGCACTGTAGAGAACTTATTATTGATTTTATAAAAGTATTTGTTATTTACAGGGTGGAACGATACAATTGTCACCCTAAATAAAACAACATTACAACTTTATTTTAAAACTTTTATTAAAAAAATCAATTCAGGTAACTTGATTATGGAGTAGAGCTGACATCTATTCAATGTAGCCGCTGTCAGCATCAATCACCGCTTCGATAAGCGTCCGGAACTTGAACCGTGCCTTTTCCACAAGCGCCAGTGGGACCTCGGTTAATACTCGATGGATGGCGGCGATTAGGCTGGCTTTGGTGCTGTGAGAGGTCATGATGGTGATGTTCTCGGAGTATGACCAAAGGAAGTAGTCTAACGGGTTTAGGTCGGAAGAGGAGAGGCCCAGTGAGAAAAGGGTACAAAGTCGTAACATTCCTTCTGAAGTCAAGTCTGGGTCTCCTTGGACTTGTGACCCGGCGCCGAGTCCTACTACCACACCCAATTGGTCTGTCAATAGTTACATGATTGCATTAGGACATCTCAACACTCTTCAGCACACCCAGATACACTTTTGTGTTGACTTTCAAGCCGACTTCGAACATGTCTGGTAGCATGATGTGGCCCTCACTTGAAACCACACCAAAGACCATAACTGTGACCGGAAACGTCGTTGAGTTGTTCCGTCAAGCGTTGAAACGTCCGAATTTGCATTTTGACGGTGTTGACAATGGTCCTGTTGTCATAATTTGGATCGGTACAGAGCATAAGCTCATTGAACATTGTGTCACTGACAGACATAATAGAAAGCTCCAATCGATCTTTGTCTTTGCACATAGCTGGCCAACTAGTATGCAACAGCAAAAAAAAAAAAAAGGAAAAAAAGAAAACCAAAACGGTTTTCATCAAATAGAAATGGAGTCATGTCATCTTTTCTAGGGTGAAAACATTCATTCCAAACGCGTCCTGTCATATCAAAGAACCTACTATTATTTTATATGTCGGGCCTTTCTACCTGTGCGGTTATAATGGCTTGAATTTAAATTTAAAATAAAAAGTCAAGTACCATGGTTCTATTGTGCTTTTAAACAGAAAAATTAATTTCGAACGCGCTTATGTCATATAAAAGAACCTACTCTTGATTTCATATGTCAGGCCTTTCTACTTGTGTAGTAATAACATTTCTCAAACGCACTTGTGATGTTAGGCTGTGTAAAGTGTAAACTTTGGTTAAAATCGCATGTTCCTTGTTTCAATGGAGTTTTTCGATTTTAGAAAACATTCCAATATAAAATCTATCGAAGAACACTGCCAGATAAATGAAGTACATTTGTGTGAAATTTCATAAAAATCGATCCAGCCGTTTCAAAGTTCATGGGTAACAAACTCACACACAGATACAAAGTTCCTTTTATATAAATTGAAGACAAATTGTCAATCCAAGTCCTGATATCATCGCAGTTCTTTCTCTGAATAATTGTTCATTGCCTCTGCCCCCACCATCATTTTATTTCTTCTTTTAAAACGGACGGTTTCCACGCATGCGATATACCGGAAGGTACATAAACACGAACGCTGAACATGTACCTTTGACGTCTTGTAAATAGTCACTGCACATACATTGCGTTGTAGTTGCCTTGAGGCCAGTGAGTGAAAATTTATACCGTCCGCTTCCCAGTCTTATAATAATAACAGTGACAATGTGTCGAATAAAGGTGGCCGTTATACTTCTTCCTCGCCTACTTATTAACCCCACACACTCATTAGTCCTTTGTTTCCCAAAATCTGATAAAACTTGTGATTATTGGAAGTTTAAATTATTACTTGTAGCAATGTTAACAAGGGGAGATAACTATTGCTTATTATTTTTGTCTGTACTAAGAATTTAGCTTTTTATACGATTCAATCCTTTGTATCTCGTCTTCCAAAACGGGTCGATATTCACGCGTGCGATTTACTGAAAACTACAAAAGCTCTGTAAAAAAAAAAGTGAGCATGCAATCTTTACGTCTTACAAATGGCTGTTTGACAATTAAGGCATTGCGAGCGATTTGGACCCGTAGGAGTAGGAGGAGGAGGAGGAGGAGGAGGAGGAGGAAGAGGAGGAGGAGGAGGAGGAGGAGTTATTTTACGCTGGAATATCTCAGCAGGATGGCGGTCACTTCCACTCTTCTTATCTTTCAGCACAGTAAACTCATTAGTTTTACAATTATTCTGACAAAAAGTTATGACTAATACTTTTTTACATAAGTCAAAAAGTAGTGATTGCAGGGGGAAATAACTCTTGCTTATCATTTTTATATGGCTTCAGTTTTTATATATGATTTAATACCTAAATATCTTTTTAAAATATAATTTCAGATGAAATCCTACCAAGAAAAAAAAAACGACGAGATTAAGGACAGAAGAAAACACATACAAAATTAATATATTTAAAAACACATTTCAAGTTGAGCGGATTCTACGTTAAGGAACTTTAGGAGTAAACACGACGGCAATCCATTTCACGTGGTCCATGGCTATGAACTATTAGCTAATTATTAACTAATTATTAACTATTATGAATTATTCTGTTTGCAGAATACGACGTCTCGTATCAATATGTCGTAACTGTTTGCAGAATACGCGCCCTTGGAACATCTTTAATTATATATTCGAGCGATGATTCTTCGGTGGATATAAACGATTAAAAGTGACTACATGAAAAATAATCCCAATTGATTTGGACTATTTTCATGGCGACATCTTTAAAGTATGTTCCGTAAATAGCGAATTATTAAGTGATTCATGCAAACTTGGAATAAATTTGAATTATTAAACTTTATTAAAAGTAATATGGCACATACTTACGTTGAGATAATAATTAAAAAAACAAAATTTTGGGTCGAGAAATATTTTTGATATACTCTACTTAGTAAAGTTTATTTCTTCTTAAGTGTATTCACTGTTAAATATTATTTTAAATAAACGCATGCAAACTTGATTCTGTACGTGTTGTTTTTTCTTTTTTGCACTTTGTTTATTTTGTTTGTTTCTTTTGCCATCAACAATTAGTAACAGCTAATAACTCGTTTTGAAGACGTCAAAGTAAAATAAATTAATAAATAAATAAGAACTCATCTGAGTTTTCATTAATATTTCCTGTGTAGAAGGAATGTGAGATGCACCTGCTTTGCAGTGTGAACAAATTACTCATAGTAATATCTTCAAGATGAGCAGCAGCTTCTTCCTGGCAATCATTTTAAGTATCAATCCATCCGGGTTCCCGATGCGGATGGACAATTTGCAAATCTTTAAGATAATTTTCTAACAACTTTCCCTGAACGGAATATGGTTTCCTTTCTGCGGGATCAGCACCTAATGTGCTGACGGTAATACCACACAGGATCAATGAATCTATTGACGGTAACCTCGTTTCTAGAACAATAGCTCTTGACATATCTAAGATATTTGATAGTGTTTGGCACAAGGATCTACGTCACCAGATTTTCAGCAACGGAATAGCTGCAAACGTCCTCTCAACTATCAAACGCATTTTCTCATAAAGGTTTATTAAAGGACGTCATTGATAGGCAGAAATCCGAAGCTCACAGTATTAACGTTGGCGTGTCTCAAGGAACTGACATGAGCTCAACTCTCTTCCTGATCTTCATTAATGATTTCCCTTATTATGTTATACAATCATTCGTCGACTAATACGTCGACGATACTACCATTTATGGCTACACTTTAAAGGCTGGCAATGACCAAAATCTTCAGATTATCTATCCTCCGACCCGGGGCGCGTGCTACAGGTAGGTAAAAAGAATGCTAGCTACATTTAATTTTCTTGGCCTTCGGGAAAGATCAAAGTGTAGTATCTGTTCTTCAGATGCTGCACTTCTATTTCTTGTTCTCTTTCGGTGGAGGAGAAATCCTTCACGACTGAGACAATTTTTATTTTTGTACCTTTTCTCCACGTTAAAAAAACGACCCTGGTGTCTAACTCTGTCCCGTGGGGAGGCATAGTAAATAGGTACATTTAATGCATTTAAAAGATTTTCGCCACCAATGCTCCAATATATATATATATATATATATATATCCCCAATCATGTTGTACAGTCATTCGTCGACATTAATGCCAACGATACTACTACCATCTGGCAATTACCAAAACCTTCAGGTTATCTGGAAATCGTTTTAAGTGGTCAACCACCATTGCTCTAGACGTTGGTGGACAATTCTACATCATTTTCTTACAACTTTCTATGAACCGTGCTTATCCTCCGTTCTATCTCCGCTGGGATATTCCGATCACTCGGTGGTTACAATTAAGATTGAAACAATGTGTAACAAAACCTTACATGCCCTTCTCCATGGCGCTGCGCATCGCTACTCGATGACCGACTGCGACAGTTTCTGAACATTCATATAAGAAATACACCTATGTTCTATGTTCGAAAAGAGCGTCTCCTCTGCTAATTGTCAACATGCAAACTTGATCATGAACGTGCTGTTTTGTTTTCTTTTTGTGTTTGTTTTGTTCGTTTTTGTATTATTGCTTTCTCTCTCTCTCTCTCTCTCTCTCTCTCTCTCTCTCTCTCTCTATCTCTATCTCTCTCTCTCTATCTCTATCTCTCTCTCTCTATCTCTCTCTCTCTCTCTCTTGAAATATAAATATATTTGGTTCCTAAATTTGCATGTTCGTGACATTTTGATAGTTTTTTTTTAATTTCTGCTCAATATTATGGATTTTTCTTTCTCTCTGAAATGACTTCAAAAAGTTGGACAAAAAGAACACCGATACTATTTGGTCAAGATCAAAGTGTAGTATCTGTTCTTCAGATGCTGCACTTCCATTTCTTGTTCTCTTTCGGTGGAGGAGAAATCCTTCACGACTGAGACAACTTTTATTTTTGTACCTTTTCTCCACGTTAAAAAACGACCCTGGTGTCTAACTCTGTCCCGTGGGGAGGCATAATAAATAGGTACTATTTCCACCCGTTATGTCTAAGACACCAGGTGTATTTAATCAATTGTGTACAATAAACCGTTGATATTAATTATTCGCTTTCCGTTGTAAATCCCCCCAAAAGGTTGATATACCGTAAAATCTACCAAAAAAGCGGAAAAATAAATGGATTAAATATTACTGAGTATGATTTATCTCGAAGTTAGGCGTGGATTTGGTTCACTAAGTGAAACGAGTTATTAGGTTTTATTGGCGGGGGATAGTTTTCGTCGACAGCTGATTGGTTATCTTGGTCACGTGACACAGAAATATTTGAAATAGATTCGAGTTGATAATAAAACTTTAGTAAAAATATATAATATGTTGACGTGGGCGTGTAAAATACGTATCTCCACTTAGCTGCAATTGAACTGAATGGTTCTCGCTTTAAGAAAGTACCCTGCTTTGACAAACTTCTGGGACTGATCTTGATCGCAAATGCAACACATACATCAAATTCTGTTGTCAAGGTCATCGGAAAATGGTTTGATTATTCTACCTCTCCAGAAGGTATCTCACTCCCGACTCAATCCTCTACATTTATAAGAGATAAATACGTCCTAAGGGTGAGTACTGCTGCCACATATGGGGAAGGGCTGCTCAGTGCATTCGTTCCTGTTTTGACAGAATACAAAACTGGCTTCGAAATCTGGTGAAGTTGTCCTCTTCTTTTCCTTGTTCCCTCTTTTTCACAGAAGAAGCGTAGCTTTATCGCTATTTTTGTGGCAGGTGCTCGACTGAGCTTCAATTTATTACCCTCCTATTTAAAACATTCACAGTAAACACTCGCCTAGCTATAACCATTGCCAACAATCTCTCTTACTATCTTAAAACATAAAACTAAACGAAAATTCTATGCGCCAAGCTCCTTACCTAGAACTGTCTTCTGTGGAGAATAATACCACGGGACTGCTTCCCAGCTGACTGTAACATGATCGTTTTCAAGTCCAACGTAAACAAATATTTGTTGAGCCGTCTTGGTAAATACTTTACACCAATACCGTTTACTACTTTGCTTATTAATTCTTATCCACGAGTTGCCTCTTGGCCTCGGTAAGCAGTAAATGTCTTGCTTATATATGCGTATCAAAATAAGAAATTGAAAGGGATATTATTTAATAGATAGTAAAGTTTATATACATGTGTAACCTAATTGACCTAAGGGAGCGTTTTGCTCCCCATTTAGGAGATCAAACCTCCCAGGGACCTATGGGAGACCGCATAACTATACTAAGCTTGCTTTCATAGATCTCGTGCGATAGCAGATATCCCAAGATTGGAATTGAAATATATAGAGATATTTTGCTTTATTGTTTGAAATCGGAGATATATTATTGTTTGGGAGGTAGACGACGGGAAATGTGAGAATGTTGGAATAATCGACTGTACTTGTCGACCTAGGAGATCCTTCAGACTATGGCTGTCTGAATGATGGGACGTGACCTTTTGGGGTCATGGGGATTGAATGTTTATTTTGGCTCCAGATTTCAAAAACTCTCGACTATAAGTCGAGCTGCGCACACGCAATCTGCAGCTGCGTGTCGTAATTTGATTGGTTTAGGAGATTTTCCACCTCGAACACACACCCGACTATATAAGGTTAACCCGCTCGAAGATTAAGTAGATTCCTGTTTTGATTCCAAGGGGCACAGACTCGCCGTTCCCTAAAGACGTAACGAACACGCCCCTCCTCCGACCCGTCTGAGTGCTATCTCCGAAGAGAAGAGAGATTTAAGACTTTTAAAAACTTACTAAGAACTGAACGATATATTTGTAAAAAAAAAATGTCTGTAATATATTCTGTGAAATAAGAATAGAATTCAAGCGTCTGTTGTCTGTCTTGCCTGCGAGAGTTTTGTTATTCGTTTTCAGCATACCAGATTCAATGTGACGGCCTCTAGAAGTACCAGACGACACGAGCCAAGTTTTCGAAGATCAGGGGTCCTTACGTAACTACACAAGAGAAGGTGTTACACGTGTACATTTATCTTCACATAGATAGCACGTAGAAGACGCGTGGAAGAGAGATACAAGAGTTAGTATTTCCTGTGACATGGCATACAAAATACAAAAAAAAAAAAAATGACATTATTTCCCGAGAAATCTATATATCTATAAAAGTGAAATTGTCTCTGCCTGTGTGTGTGTGTCTGTGTGTGTACATTTCCCTACCAAACTACTCTGTCAATTTTCAGTCTACATACTCGAGATTTGACATAAGGGGTATTGAGATTTGGGAAAATCTTTTTAATCGGTTTTCGGCCAGAACTTTGGCTGTCAAGGGGGCAAAGTTTAATGATTTGACCTTTGAAATCTTTACCAAATTCCTTCGCCAATTTTGGGTCTAAACACATGAAACAAAAATTTTTAGATATAGGTGACATAGACATAGACCAAACTTGTTAATTTGATTTAAGCCCAAAACAATAAATGTTAAAGGGTCAAAATCGGGATCAAAATTTTTAAAAAGTTGATCTCTGCGGTCTCTACCAAATTACTCAGCCAATTTTTATTCTAAGCATTTGAAATTTTATATAAAGTGTATTCAGATATAATGCAAGATTTTTAATCGGGTTTTAGCCTAAAATTTGAGCAGCCAAGGGATCATAGTTCAAAAGATTTAATTTTTGCAGTCTCTAATAAACTGTTCAATCAATATTTGATCTGAACATTTGAAATTTTACATAAAGAGTATTTAGACATGCTGCAAGCTTTTTAATCAGTTTTTGGGCGAAAATTTGGCTGCCAAGAGGTCAAAGTTGAAAGAGTTGATCTTTGCAGACTCTACCAAACTCATTGGCTAATTTGGGGTCTAAACACTTGAAATTTTAGATGTAGGTTACTTGGTCATGAGTCAAACTTTTTAATATATATATATATATATATATATATATTAAAAAGTTTGACTCATATATATATATACATATATATATATATATATATACATATGCACATAAAGTTATGAACAGTACATAGGACACGATCAAAGCTGGGCTGAACTGATAGTAATATATAAAAATGTCGCAATACAAAGAAAATATATGCATTGCCAGGGTCAATAAATAAAATGGGATATGCATGAACAATGCATTGGGATAAGAGATGCAAGAAAAGAGGTCGTAATGACTAGACTACAAATAGGTCACATTCATGCCACTTACTCAGATCTAATAAAAAGAGAAGACGTGCCTATTTGCATAACGTCTCAGGAGCACTACACAGTACATCATATACTGGAGGGCTGTGTTGACTTTAAACGGACACGAATAACGCATTATCACGAAAATAGTCTAAGGGAGATATTTAACAAAATTGACCCAGGAAAAGTATTGAATTCCTGAAAGAGATTAAAATATACAACAAATTATAACAAAAGATTCCCAAAGAAAAACCAGAAACAACAAACCAACATCTAACACATAACAATTAATGTCTTGTTATCAGACGACCACAAAGTGGTTGATATGCCGTAAAACAAAACAAAACAAATTTTCATGGCAATTGTGCTCGTCTGAGATCCAATCTATGATCCTCCCTCGCCAAACATTCACGAGAAACACTCGTTTGGCTGAAACCACTGTCAATAATTTCCCACACTCTTTATCTGTGCCTATACCTAAACGTAGATTCCATGAACAAAGCTTTTTTCTTAGAACTGCAACCTGTGGAACTGTCTTTCGTTTGCCTGCTTTCCAGCTGACTACAATATGGTCATCTTCAAGTCCAATGTAAACAAGTTCTTGATGAGCCGTTCCCCTTAATTAATCCAATTTACCAAATTTCCGCTTCTAACGGTTACTATGATATTGTCCTTTTGACCACTATACACTCTTTAACCATTATCCTCGAGCGGCCTCTGGGCCTTATTAAGTGGTGATTCCCTTGTAAAAAAAAACATTTTATTTGCATGTGTATGGGCTAATCTAGGAATCTCAGTGGCGGTGAACAACAAGGGAATGTATAGAACAGCGACCGCGAAAGATGTCTGACGGAAATGACGTCAGAGTTGTTAAGCGATGTGAAGGTGGTCAACCGCTCAGAGCACATCCGAAGAGTTTTAAAACTTGGAAAATCAAAACATATCTGGGTTCTAAATTCTCACGTGAATGAGATTTAGATATTTTTGAATTTCAGAAAGAGGAGAGCTTCTTCCCCATTGCTCACTATAATTGAATGAGGTAACTTGGATATGATAATTGGGAGGAAACAGACACTTGAATCACGTGTGCATGCGTGCGCGCGTGTGCGCGCGCGTGCGTGCGTGTATGTGTGTGTGTGTGTGTGTGTGTGTGTGTGTGTGTGTGTGTGTGTGTGTGTGTGTGTGTGTGTGTGTTAGGAAGGAATGTCTCAGTACATAGTTGAGCTAACAGAGAAAATACCATCTCAACAAGACAGAACTCCGAAACGAATATTTTAGATTAATTGTTCATGACTGTAATATTTGTTTTTCTTTTCTTTTTTTTTTTTTGTACTAAAAACACAATAGCAGTTGTTCTACTCGATGGATTTTCGTAATTTTTGGATGTATTACTATTTACTATATGACAATTAATTGCATAATATTGTCTTTGCTTAAAAATATCTTTTAAAAATATCTTAACATAAAAATATCTTTTAAAAATATCTTAACATAAAAATATCTTTTAAAAATATCTTAACAAACACCGAAAAAAGCATCAATTTCAGATTATCTTCCATTTTTGCTATTATCTCTCTTCTGAAGTGAAAAAAAAATTTTCCGGTGAGTTAAATTGCAACTTGGGCTGTAAAATAGATTGAGTTATGGATTCGTATTCCGTTACCTGTGTGACTACAAAGTATTTTTTTCAAAATAGTTATCTCCCTTCGACTCATTCGGAGCAATAATGTAAATAGAGTTATCTTCCTTGCACATTTTCCCTATCAACACAAGTTGTTTGTAAAAAAAAGTCATCAATTTCGTCAGAAACAAATGTATCTCAGAATAATCTTGCATGCTAAATATTATAATGTGTAGAATGTGTTTATCTTAATCAGGGCTGCACCAATATTGAAAACAAACGCAATATATATATATATATATATATATATATATATATATATATATATATATATATATATATAAGTCTCGTGGTTCAATTTTAAATCCTGAAAAAAAAAACATATAGAGGCATATATTCGATCGATTTAAGAGTTTATTGCTTGACAAAGGAATATATAGAAGGGGTTATTTTAATTTCCTTAATCCATGGATTTTCAACAATGGCTATATCATCAGAGGAAATGAAATGCAGTTAGCAAAATGTTCAGCTGCGAATGGACGCTATTTTGCTTTTCAACACAATTATTGAAAATGGTTTTTGAGTGGTTGTGGATAATTATATGGAGAAAATTATACGAAAAGAGAAGTTGATACAACCTGGGTAGTCCATTATCGGAAGGAGTCCAATGATCGCCTCCAAAAAGATATATACATATATATATATATATATATATATATATATATATATATATATATATATATATATATTAAATAAAATTTAAACAAACATTTGAACTAGATCAAACTACGAGAACAAACGTATTTAACTGACTTATCTCAACTAACCAAGTCACCTTTAAAGTATACACTCAAAATTAAAATAAGCCAACCTTAAACTCAAATTTAAGTAACCCTACAAACATTCCAGATTTTCACACCATGACGCGTCTCTATCTTACACTCATCAGCTCATCCATCACCACTGCAAGAACAGCACACCCACCTCCTATCACGCACACCCCACATTGAAAATCACAAGAATATCCATTTCCCACTTAAACTTATAAACAAGAGTTCAACCCTTTTAAAGAATACTAAAACGCAATTAGCCCTTCCCCCGCCGAAAATACTCGATTAAGAACCTGTAAGCTCGCCCAACTTCAACCCTCCCCCTCTCTCTTTACCGTCTCTACTTCACCCCACTTTCTCTTTCCCTCATCTAAAAAGCCTCCTTCATCAAATATAAACAAGATAACGAACTATCTTTCTATTAGACTCATACCTCAAGCAAGCCGTTCCAGCGTGTTCTTCCGAATATCTTTACCTGGATTATTTTGCCATCTTTGGTATTTTGGTAACTATACTATTGATTCCGAGGTCCATCGCACACTTAATTCAATGCTCAAATTCTATTACTCATGAGGATAATTACAATGGAATGGTATATCCACCCAATTTCAGATATACTTTGTCAACACCAAGAAAGCATTTGGACCAAAGCAAATAACACACAATCAACGCAACAACGAATGAGACAGCCTGGTATACTTTTCAAAATATCAAGATTGAGTAGTACGCTTTCGCTATATGGGAATATCACTTTCTCCCATGGGCCTATTTTCTGCCCACCCGGATTTGTAACCCCGAATGACATTGGACTCCTTCCGATAATGGACTACCCAGGTTGTATCAACTTCTCTTTCCGTATAATTTTCTCCATATAATTTATAAAATTTTATTTAATATATATATATATATATATATATATATATATATATATATATATATATATATATATATATCTGTGGAAGTATATTTTATTGCCTTGTAACATATACTAATCCTAATGTAAGAAGCTCAATGTAATTACAGAGCAATATAGTGAATAACCGACAAAAGTCTATATTGTAACGTTCATGATGTTGACCATCTTATAATTTTATTCCTTTAATATAATATATGTTTCCATTACGCCATAAGGTATTTACAGTTTCTCTTCCAATTCTCGGATTTTAATCATGTCAAAACGCACTTTATTGTCTTTTGACGGATTGATATTTCTTCTGATGAATTAAGGGCAAAATAGATTCACTAATTGATATAATAATGAAGTTAATGGTTTTGCGCTACGAGGCAAATAGTGTCAAGAAGTGTACATGTCAACTGAATTAAAGGAATAAATTATAAGATGGTCAACATCATGAACTTTGGAATATTAACTTTTGTTATTCATTCACTATATATATATATATATATATATGCATATATATATGTATATAATATATATATATATATATATATATATATATATATATATATTAGGTACGCGCAAAATAAATGCCGATGCTCAAAATGTATAAACATTTTGGCTCAGTCCTTTACTTAAACATCTACCAAAAATCAGAAAATTAACTAATTTTAATGAAATTTTCGGTATTTATCAAATAATAATCACGGAATATAATGAACCCATTATTTTTTATTTAAATCTTAGTCGAAATGTATTATTTTGTTTAACCAAAAAAATATATATATACCTTTACTAAAGTTTGGTTTTCAATAATAAAAATGCCTGAATTTGTTTTTCTTCTTTTTTTTGTCATGAAAATAACTTGACAAAAAAAAAAATTTTTTACAGGAACATTACGAAGAAAGTTCCTAAAGACTGTACTAATGAATTCGATAAAACTCGAAGAAAAAATAATTTCTCGAACTACCGATATAATCATTGAATTAAGCATTGTTTATTTAATATTTTCACACAAAAAATTATAATTGCAAAAAAGTATTTCTACTCTCTTTGTTTAGAGTACAGGTTTCGCATAATTTTTATATGTAAGATTTTAGTAGTTTCCTTGCTTGCATAAATGTGAAACTTTTGGCGTAACATAATTTTTAAATAATCTTGAATATATATATATATATATATATATATATATATGTATGTATATGTATATACATATACATATTTATGTATATATATATGTATATATATATATACTCTACCAACTTTCAGCTTAAGATAGTAATGTAAAGTTAAATAGGGAACCAAGACGTTGTAGCTTCAGTCGCAAAGTAGACAAGGGATAGGAAAGAACTTCAACTCGAGTTTTTCTCTTTGTAACAACGATATTTATTTGCTGATTGTTTACATGCTGTGACGTCACCCACGTGATGGTTCCTCTAACGAGATCTCGAACGTTATTTCCGTCTCTAACGTGACCTTTTTTAAAGTCTTTATTTTCTCCTACTGCTGACATCAATTCGCATGCGTTTGCATAAGCGCTACCGCGCTATGTTACATTGATATGCTCTGTTGATCCAGTCATGGTTCTATTATTTTCATGATTTCAAGAACAACATGGTTTTATATTAAATTCCGTAGTTAATTTAAGAGCAGAACATATAAAAATAATTAATTAATAATTGGTAATATGGACAGTGTAGTAAGCAGTACCATCATTCCGAATTCTGAAGAATCATGGTCGCCTACACAGCGATACTAATGTAAAGAGACTAAAAATACTGGAAGCATTATACATAAAAGCAAAATAGCACCAAATAAATAGTATAAATTATGAATGCAGTCAGAACATTTTAAAATGCTTAGGTTCGTAAATTCTAAATATGTATATTAAAAAATATAAATGTAATTTACGACGATGTAAATAAATATTAATATTAACCTCACCCTGTTAAAAATTGTCCACCCATTTAATTAACCACCCTAACACGTGACAAAATATATAAATTTTAACAGAACTAACAATAAACGTAATAATAAAAAAAAACGTAATTTTAAGAACATAAATGACATAATTTGCCTGAGTATGACAGGAATGTTCCAGTCGAAAGCGCTCGCTATTCAGAAACAAACCTATTGATCCAACTCATACAACTTTGATGAAAATAATAATAATAAAAAAAAAACCCTAATTCAGAGATTGGAAAAGGTGAAAAAGAAAATGGTCAGTGGTATTGTATTACATTTAAAAAATCTAAATGTAAACTATCGGTATTCAGATTTTTTATCATGTTGCAAAACTTTTGGTCAGAAATGTAAGCGCCATTACATAAGTAAATCCAGACAACATCTTAGAATCTATTTTGTTTGTTTGTTTATTGTTTATTTCACAAATAAATCTTTCCTTATTCGTTAAAATATTGATTAAAGAAAGAGTAGCACTTGTGCATTACTTGGACGGAATCACTTTTCTAGTTTTCAGTTGGGACATGGGGAGATTGCATCGGAGGGCAGGCATGTGTGATTTAAGAATTCCCTAAGTATTTCTCTGAAAATGACCGTAACTGTCAACCAGACAAAAGCAATAGACTTTTTCAGTGACTTTTTAAGGGCAGGTGCTTAAGTCAAAAAATATAAAAAACGGCAAAAATATAATAATGAACATCAAGTCTATTCCACTCGATATGGCACATTCCTCGGAAAAGGGCATTTTTAAAATAGAAGAAAAGGGGCAGGTGCTTCGACACTCTTAGCACCGCCCTTCTGCACGTCTCTGGACATTTTACAATCTGTTATTTTCCTCTGAAAAATGTGCATGCTGCGGAGAGAGCATATACTACGCAATAATTAAAACAGACGATGAATTCCAATGGAAGTGCTCGGGCAGAGGATGCAAAAAACGTCTAAAAAAAAAGTTTGGTCTTTATTACGAAAATTTAAAATTTAGAAAGAAAAAAATGTTTTTCTCCAAATTCGCACGCATTTAAATAATGAATGATCATGTTTTATTAAAACCTAGCGGAGGTACCTGGCGTTGCCCAGGTGTGTTGCGGTTGTGTAGTAAGAGTGGGAATAAAAAGCAGCTCGGTGTGGGAGGGGGAAACAACAGGGTAGAAAAAGTGCTAAAAAAGTGATAGTTAGCTGGAACCCGTAACGCGAAGGAGGAAAAGAAGGTGAGGTTAAAAAAAACGTTGTAGTAGGCATGCAGGCTTGAACCCGTAACCCAAAGGAGAGAAAGAAGGTGAAAAAAATGTAACGCGGTAGACGATGTCGCCATCGCGGAGGGGGAAGTTGTGTGCGTCGAATTTCAGCATAGTCAATCGAACGTACAATGATTTAACTGCTTTGCCGTTTTTTTTTTTCGATTTTTTTCGTTTTATACGAAAAATCCAAACAGCCGAGACGACAACACAATGGGATTTTTGTTTAACTCGATAAAAAAAAATGATAGAGATGGTGTCCGTTTGTGAATCGGAGATATTACGGTCTGGGAAGTATGCAAAGACTTCTTGCGGAATCGAACCGACGCGAGAACCTCGATTTGAAAAGCTTTTTGCGGACATACACAAACGCTTGCTCCCATTTTGTATTTAATATATTAGATTTTAAAAAAATGTCTACTTTGTTTAAAACCGCCCCAAAATTCTATTAGATTGGTGCAAAAATATTGTCGTTTTTTTTCATATGAAGTTGAACGTCAAACAACGGCATTATTTTTGCACCAACCTAATATTTTATGTTATAAGTTTCTTATATTTATTTTACTTCCATAAACATGTGACAAAAACTTTATGTTTTATTAAAATTTAAAAATGTCTCATTTGTTTTCTTTTTAAAACGCTCCATTTTGTGTTATGATAAGTTTCTTATATTTATTTAAAATGAAATTTTCTCAACAACAACAACAACTAAAATACACATTGATAAAAGAACATTTATTTTCGATTTGCATTTGTTGTCTGCCCCATGCTATGTACTCTCCTCATGTCCCAACTGAAAATCAAACAAGTGATTTCGTATTCCGACCTTGAAGTACACGAATGCCGAAAGAATAACTATTAAAAAAAAAACATTTACGTTACCTTCGTTTTATTCAGATCATAATTGCTGTCATAATGGCGGAATGTGTGTACCATTGGGAAATTCATTCAAATGCGCATGTAAGTCTGGTTATACTGGAAGAATATGCCAATGTAAGTAATGTTAAAATTTCAATTACACTATTTAACTCGTATATCTATTCTAATTAGTTCTTATAGTGAATAATACAGACACACCTCTTTATATCACTCCCTGTGTGTAGTATTATTGCCTTATTATAATATTGTCTTATAGTTGTTTTGTATACTCCCTATTTAATCACGGTGTGATCACGTGAACACACATTGGTTCTCTCTCTCTATTTCTCTCTCTCTCTCCCTCTCTTTCTGCCCCCTTCTCTCCCTCTCTGTTCTCTTTGTTTGTCGGACCTTTTGCTTTTATTGACACATTCTTTATTTGTTCCACCAGAGGTCAATATATGTGTACAAGTTTGACCTGGTATTTTCTTTGTTCTATCAGAGGTCAAAATGTATGTCAAAGTCCGACATGGTATTTTCTTTCTTCTCTGCTAAACTGGAATTTGTGTGTGCGTACGGCCTACAAGTTCCTTTATCCAACAAAATACCAAGCGCTGTATGTAAGAGGCCGTTGATACTTCCGTCAGATCCTGCATCTCATCTGGCCTCCAGACGTCTCGATCCAGTCTTGCCGCTGGTTAGGACGAGAGAGTGACTCTTCACAAACCAGCTTCACTTTAAACAAACTTTCAGTGCGTGTCGTCAATCATCCGTAGGATAATCAGGAAGTCTTTATTGTTCTTATGGCCAGCTATTCTTAAGATTTAGTTACGGAATTAAAATGTTTTAAAATGTGCAATTTGTTTTTTTTTTTTTATAATATAAAGATTATGGCAATTATTTAGTAGCTGTGTTCATATTCCATTATTTCATTTCTACGATATATTCTTGTTTTTTTTTTCTGAAAAAGAGATACGTTTCGAAATTATCAAAACATTTAACTATCCTGAGTACATTAAACAGTAAGCCTATATTTACTGATTTATATGTGAACAATTTTGAAAAACGAATAAATATACGAAGAGTTATCATCCAAATGCGACCTTCGCTTATTTGTTTATTTTTGTTTATACGCTACGCCACTTTAGCATCTCGACATTCTACATTGTTAAAAAGAAATGGCAGTCAACGTGCAGTTGGATGACACCTGTAAATTTTACAATACAATGTTTCAATACCACACAGCCAGAACATCTCCAGGAAACACAAAAGAGAACAAAAGAACGCAAAAATTAAAACCCGGCTATTCATTACAAACTTCACATGAGATATATAAAACGTTTTTTCAAATTCAAGGGTGAAACTGAGGAACATCAAACCAGATCCATAAATTTAAAAACTAATGAACTGCCACAACAGCAGTTTGAAGGATTTTGCCGGATGATTGGCTATACACATAAAATAGCATAAAGGCTTGAGAAGTTCACATAAGCTACTATCCAACCTCCTCGTTCTTATAAAATCTCTAGCGAATACCAAAATATCTCAGCTCCCTCGTAACCACAAGAACCCAGTTAGGTCAACACCAGTACTCTTAGAGGGACGAATCTAATCAATTCTAGTTTTAGGTAAATTCTCCAACTTGCAGGAATTAAACAAAACAAAGCCAAATTCTGCACAAGTTATGCAAGGAAAGAAAGAATTATTTCTATTTAAATTTCACACAAATGCTTCGTGTAACAAAAAAGTAAAAATGTTCTACAATAATTTAAGTTGTAAGTTGGTTGGTTGTTTTTGTATTACGGCATATCAACCCTTTTCGGGTTATTTAATGCCGAATCCAAATATTCTGTAGAAAATATTTTTTAATAGAGTATATTTGTTGTTCTCACGCCGGTTTCTATTTAACCCATAGTTGGGATCCTAACAGGTACTACTACTCCGGGTCAGAGTGGACCTGGGAGCAATGGTAATTAAAGGGTGGCTCCACACTCCCCAAAGCCCACGAGCTGGGGCCTCACCACTGGATATAGTTTAAGGTCATATCCAGAACTCCCATTGAGGGACTTTTACCCTCTGCAGGGGGGGAAGACGGCGTATTCTAATACCCCACCGACAGGGCCTTAAGTTGTAAGTAACGGCAAAACATGCAAATGAAATTGTCAATCATTACGTCTTTCCTGATTAAAGACTTAATATTTTAAAAACTTGTACATATCGTACTTCGAAGAGTCCATTCCGGAAGACTACAATTTTCTTAAATACTTAGCTTAATCATTATTTATTTAATTGCTAAAATAGTTTACATATTAAGGACACTACTTCAGTAACGATTAAGTTAGAATTTTGACAAAGATATCAAACAAGGAGGAATTAATTTTAGACTACCTTTTATAAAAGACAAGCATGGCGACCTGACATTGCCTGGGATTGAATGATCGTCAACAAATGTTTCATACTCCGATATTTTTTTTTGTCAACGAAATTAGTGAAATCGACTATTTTTCAATGAAATAAACTGATCGCGAGGTTCAGGGAGGAAGCTTCATATGCCTCTCTGCAATGACTTAGTTTACAATAGATTGCAGTCTATATTACATTGTAGTGAACCTACTGTTGGTTTTATGAAATTATTTTTTATGTATAATGACGTGAATTAAATTCATCCTAACAAATGTTTTTCATGTTACCTTGTTTAAACTTGTTTTTCTTGTTTTATTTATGTATATGTATTTATTTGTCTCTACTTTTCATGTCTTGACAAACTTTTAAGATGAGATTCGCCCCCCCCCTTCGCGACTACTATTGAAACAGGCAAAACACTGCTCACCCATGCTACAAAGTAAACTAGCGACAAAAAAAAAAAAATGCCGGGAATTATTTTCTCTATTAGTTAGGACTTTATTTAAGCAATATACTTAATATATACTATTGCTGTAAGCTTGCTTATATTGAAAATGCTTGCTTCCTGGCTAGCCAATCAAACTATCTAATATAGTTAGTCTTATTTTCAATTATATTAAATTAAAAGTTTAAATACAAACGTCAAGTATCCTTTGCTCTAAACAGAACAATTTATTTCGAACGCGCCCCTGTCCTATAAAAAAACTACTCTTGATTTTAAGGCCTGACGTTACTGCTTGTGCGATGATACTGCAAGAGCGAGAGATCTTCGCTTGGCAAAATGACAACAAAATTGAAGTCTCTAAAGATGGATTATGTGGAAGACCCAAATCTTAGGCAGTCGAAGGTGTCTGAAAACGACGTCAGGTAGTTAAACGGAGGTAGGAGGTGCTGAATTTTTTCAGCAGTGCATTCATACATCCCTATCGTGAACGTTTGTATGATTTTTACAATTTTTTAATTTAATTATTTTTCTACGTTCCTGTTTTTAAATTATTTTTTTTTAATTATTGGCCAATATTATATAAAAATTATGTTACGCCAAAAGATTAACATTCATGCAAGTAACGAAAATATAAGAATCTTATATTTGGAATTATAAATTTTTTGTGTAAAAATATTAAATAAACAATACATAATTCAATGATATCGATAGTTCAAGAAATTAACTTTTCCTCGAGTTATATCGAATTCATTAATATGTCCTTTAGGGGGTTTTCATAATGTTCCTGTAAAAATTAATTGATTCTTTTTTAATTGTTATAATTTTACAATGCCTTATTTTAATTAAAAAAGCAAAAATAAATTCATTCTCTTTTTTTATTACAGAAAACCATAACTTTAGTAAAGGTATTTTTTGTTTAAGCATTTCCACCGAGATTTAAATAAAAATAATGGATTCATTACATTTCGTGATCCTTATTTGATAGATACTGACAATTTCATTAAATTTGGTTAATTTCCTGATTTTATGTGAATATTTAAGTAAGGGGGGGTCAAAATGTTTATTCATTTTGTGCATTGCTATCCATATTGCACGTACCTAACAGTGTTAACACACACACACAAAAAAAAAAAAAAAAAACAGGTGGACTTGTAAAATGCACACTCACTCCTGGTATTTTTTTCTTTTCATCTTTTTTCTATTTTTTTCAAGGGATTACACCTCTCTTATATAAAGAATTTTTCATTTAGTCTAAGAACAATGATGTTAAGACCTTTATTATCCAATGTACTCAGTATTGTTTTTACTGGTCGCGATGTTTGTTTTCGCGCACGCGTGCATTCAATTTTTGGTCGTTTATACATTAATTCTGTATACTCACTTGCACTTTTATACATTAATTGTGTACTGTTCCATAGCTAGCTATAACACATACTGACCCAACGGGTCACGGGTAGTTTAGTTATTTATAAATACGGTAAAACATTAAGAATTGCAGATCTTGTTTCTTTCACCATTTAAGCTATCCTTCTTCATCAACATATTCATCTATCTATCTCTTTCAAGTATTGAAACAACGCCCGTTTCGTTATTTTCATTCAGTTATGGAGTGGACTGCAGACATTTTCCCTGTCTAAAAGGCGGTACGTGTGAGTTACATGGAAGCCTCTACGAACGCTATTGTCAGCCAAGTTACATTGGGCTAAAATGCGAAAGTGAGTATCCATTCGAACACCATAACCTTACTTATTGCATATTTATTTCAATTCATATTGCATATTTATTTCAATTTATTGGAAAATTGTATACTCTGCTACCAAATTGTTAGCCCAAAAACATGCTCGGTCACGTGATATATAGATAGACAATAAATTTTACTGCATGTCACATTTTATATATGTATAAACTCCCCCTTTAGAAATCACTTATTTAAGTTTTTTTTTTCTTTTAAGAAAGGGTCAGCACACTCAAGGGAGATAACCCTAGATAGTTCTTCTGTCTGATTTTCAGAGTTTCTCCCCTTTACTATGTTTGCTTTTTGTATTTTTCACATACTTCGATTTTTTCCTTCCTTCTCTTTCTTTTTCTTTTTTGTTTTGTGTCTTTTCCTTTTTCCTTACATTTTATTTCTTTTTTACTTTTTTCTTTCTTTTCACCGCCTTTCTATCATATCAGCTATAATAACATATCCCAAATCAAATAATCTACATCTCGTTAAAAAAAATGTGATGCTTGTTATGATATAGTCGACAAAATATTTTATACATACAACGTTTTAAGCAAAAACAATACTACATGCTAAATTGTCATGTCGAAAATAGTAATATATCCAAAAATTACAAAAAATCATCAAGTAGATTAATTGCAATTGTGTTTTAGTAAAAAAATGTCTATCGCTTTCTTTCTTAGAACTGCACGCCAGTGGAACTCTCTGCCGCTTGCCTGTTTCCCACCTGACTACAACTTGGACGTCTTCAAGTCCAACATAAACAAACTCCTGACAAACCACCCCCTTAAGTAAGACACTCTATCAAAAACCCCAATACTCATGATTACTACAATACTATCTCATTGATTAGTGTATACGCAATAACCCTTATCCCTGAGTGGCCTGCGGGCCTTGATAAGTGGTGACCCCCATGTAAAAAAAAGACAACAACTATTACCACCACTGACCAAGTAATCTATAATATTTGTTTCATAGATTTGTCCTTTGCGTTTAGACTCATACTGTCTACTTTATAATGTCTAAGAAAATGCAATTTTACCCAATTTTCTGTAAGATTACTTTTAACTATAAATAACTTTCTATCCAATGATTTTTCGTAATTTTTGGATATACTACTATTTTCGGAATGGCAGTTAAGTACGTAATATTGTTTTTGCTTAAAGCGATATATTTTTTTTTAATATCGATCTGTCGACTCTATCTTAATAAGCACTTTTATTATTAATTTGTTTTTTTTTTTTTTTTTTTTAAATAAAAACAGATAACAGGAGACACGCTACTAAACATATTGGAATCAATAATGTTTCTGTAAATGTTATGTTTCTTTGAACTTACAAGTGGTTGACAGATTTAATAAAAATTTTAATCATAAGTTAGAAATAATACCCCTAAGCGTTTCCTGATGATTTAATTGCTTTTGTATTTTGTGTAAACTTACTTCCAACTACACCAAAAAATACGAAACCTTAGAGTGCGGAACTAACACCTTTTTTCTTTTCCTGTCCGGCGACTTTTACACCTGAAGAAGGCTGGAGGTTACATCGACTGAAACGTTGTGCAGATAACACCGAAGATTATAATAGTTGTCCGATTAATCCAGACATTTATTTTAGTTAAATATGTATTAAATAACTAGCAGGACCTGTGGAAAATTCACAGCGGATTCTTTAATCTGTAAATAATTGACGTTGGCATTCTGTGGATGTTCAACGTAAATGGAGATGCCCTAATATTATTGTAGCTCTTTTGTTAAAACTGCGAAAGTATTTATCTAAGCGAGCTGGGGCGCCCGGCGTAGCCCGGTCGTAAAATACGCTTAAATATGGTATTTTAATTTATGCATATTTCGTATGTATTATTATAGAGTTAATTTGCTATCGATTCTTATATATTATAAAGTTGTGTCGAATCGAAACTGATAGATATGTATATATATGTGTGTGTGTGTGTGTGTGTGTGTGTGTGTGTGTGTGTGTGTGTGTGTGTGTGTGTGTGTGTGTAATTTGAGAGCCATCAGCTATAAACGAAACCGAAACTAGAACTTATCAAAAACTCTTAGTGAAATTATTTATCACAAGAAATGGAAGTTCATAACAATTAAACGACACCGAAATTGCTTTTGATGTAAGCGTGACACACAAAATAAATAACACACACGCTAATGTATTTATATATATGTTAAAAAAATAATGTAACATATTATGGTTCTGAGCCTTTCTAGTTTTCTCATTAGTTTTCTCATTTCGGACAAGAATTGGCTCATGTAACTGCATAGTTGCTAATCACCCTCATGTAACTGCCATAGTTGTTAATCACCCTCATGTAACTACTATAGTTGCTAATCACGCTCATTTAACTGCCATAGTTGCTACTCACGCTCATTTAACTGCCCTAGTTGCTAATCACGTTTATGTAACTGCCAAAGTTGCGAATCTAGCTCATGTAACTGCCATAGTTGCTAATCACGCCCATGTAACTACCAAAGTTGCTAATCACGTTTATGTAACTACCATAGTTGCTAATCTCGCTCATTTAACTGCCATAATTGCTAATCACGATCATATAACTGCCATTGTTGCTAATCACCGTAATGTAATTGCCATAGTTACTAATCACGATGATATAACTGCCATAGTGGTAATCACATTCATGTAACTTCCATAGTTGCTAATCACGTTCATGTAACTTCCATAGTTTCTAATCACGCTCATGTAACCGCCATAGTTGCTAATCACGCTAACGTAACTGCCATAGTTGCTAATCATACTCATGTAATTGCCATTGTTGCTAATCACGTGTACATTCTGATCAGTCATATCAATCTTCAGGGTTGCTTAACAGTAAAGATGTTAGAATATTTATAAAAGATTTTTACTAATAAATAAAAAAAAAATCAATAATAGCGACATTAGTTTGCGCCTTTAATAATATAGTTAACTAGCAGGCCGCCCGGCGTTGCCCAATCGCAAAATATGCATAAATATTATATTTTAATTATTGCAGATCTCTAATTTATTACAAACAGAATATAATAACTATTAAACTTAACGTTAAATTCCTTTAAAAAATGAAGTAATGAAAGAAAATGAAAGAAATACTGACATGTGTATACGAGTATAGTTTTTTCTAAACAGTTCACTTCTTGTTGTAAGTAAAAAAAAAAGTATACGTGAGGTGAGATCGAAACCAAAACCAAAAGACGGTGAGTCAAGTTTGATAATCATTAGGCCAGTTTACCACGACCTTTAAATGATGTTTTCAAACATAAGGAATCTGTCATATAGAACGTTCGTGGACGCGCTTTGTGAAACAGTTGATAAATAGAAAAAAAATCCGATGACCCCCCCCCAAGTAAAAATTTTTTTGAATTTTTACCTCTTAGCAGCCCCTTTTCCCGGAGAAAATCCGATTAAAAAATTTTCTACGTGTCTGAATACCCCATATTAAAAATTGAAATATGTAGATAAAAAATTCGTTCAATATATAGGTTGAGAAGTGTGCTCACACACACATTCTCAATTATATATATATGTATATGTATATATATATATATATATATATATATATATATATATATATATATATATATATAGTAGTAAGTTATTAAATATATATGGCGATTAAGCAGTTTATAACTTAGTAACTAGCTCTACCTACGTATTGAGCACTGTTGAAGTGAATACTTAAAGTTTACGCATAAATCTATACTTTCTTATTATTAATTTATGTGATTAAATGAAGTAGTCATATATATATATATATATATATATATATATATATATATATATATATATATATATAAAATGGGTTAAGAAATTCCAACGAAAGAAAGATGTATGTTTAAATAAGGGAGTAGTCACCAACAATGTGTATTTTTAAACATTATTTTATTATTCCGTGTCTTGGTTTTTCATTGAGAATTATGTTTAGATCATTGTAATAATGATTTTAAGTCATTGAAATCGTTTTTACGCGCGTTTCAGACGTTCTGTTAGGCGTCCTCGTCAGAAATTATTTTCAAATGTGTTGGAGATGTAAAAATGGCAATTGTCGTAGTTCATTTGAAGTGTTTCCAAGGGGTGGAGGCTTGTAAGTGTTTATTATTCATTGGCATGTTCAATTTTTATTACATAAGAGCAACATCAAAATTGCAGATAACAGACATCTCTATGTTTCAATACACGTACACACATGCAATGGAAACAACTTCAAAATAATGTCAATCTTCCAAACAGACAATTATTTTTATTTACTTACACAGGAAAAAAACTTCATCACCAGATTCACTCCTGAACTGAACAGAGCTTAATATCATCACGCAAAAACATGAAATGCAAGGTACACTCGCATGCACATCCATACATACATATATACACACCCACACATAAATCAGAACCAGCACATTGTGTACAAACATTGTGTACAAACTCCAAGAGGGATAGGAGGCTTCTATCATGTCTGAAAGTGACACAATGTTCAACGAGCGAGATCGAAGATGCGTCGCTGTACAATTCATGCTCTCTACCAATCCAAGTTATGACAATAGGACCATTGCCAGTACCCTCAAAATACATCGCTGGGTTGCCACGAATAACAGGGACGTACTCAGGGTGATGAAAACAAAGTTTCCGGCGTTTATACATTAATTATGTATACTCACTTGCACTTTTACACACACACACACACACACACACACACATATATATATACATATATATATATATATATATATATATATATATATATACTAGCTGTATCCTGCCACGCGTTGCTGTGGCTTAATTTCGTGTAATGGAAAATTTTAATGAAAAGAGAAAATGCATGTTTCTTATATTCTTAGTACAGCAATCCACTCCAAAAAGTAAAAAAAAGGCGAAAAAAAAATATGGTACTCTTGCAGAATTGTATGCGGATCCTCGGGAGTTACCATCAATCATGGCTTGGGCTCGACCAACATTCAGTGGATTAAGCCGAAAGTTGTTAAACCATTGAAACGCTAAATAGTTTTCTTTTTTATTGTATTCAAAAATGTGAGTTTTTAATTAATATAGTGTTGATTGCCCATTATTTACTGCACTGTTGTAGATTTTCCAGAACTCACGATTTCCTAATTTTTGTGCTTCGATGCGTTTTTAGTGGTTTCAGTAAATTCTCTCTTGGTTGTGGCTATTTCTTTCTTAACGTTATTTCTAGCTTCTATGTACTTCTGTTTGTTTGAACTGGACTTATGTCGGTTAAATCTGCGGTATGCATGCTGCCTTTGAGCAATGGCAGTTGCGCAAGTCGAAGTAAACCATTGGGGAGAGTGGGGCTTGCTATAAAATTTCCGCACGGGAACGTGTGCTTCCATTGCCGTTTTGAACCATTCAGTGGTCTCATTTGCGCACTGTTCGGCAGGAAGAAAAAAATATTTCCCCATGGGGCATCTCTGATAAGATCTCTGATGGCTTGCCAGTCAGCCTTTTTAAATATCTTGTTGTTTTGAGCAGTGGCTCTTCAGTTTTGGGTCTAGAATTTAGGGCGATTTCTACCATTATCACTGCATGGTCAGCGTTCCCGAGTGGGATGTCAGCATTTGTTGTACAATCCTCGGGAACTGTAGTCAGAAACAGATCTAGAAGTGATTCTTGTTGTTCTTGCTGGTCAGGGAAACGGGTTGGAAACGTAACCATTTGTGATAGGGAGTGAGACATAGCAAAACTATGTGTTGTGCTGCCCGCTGCATCCGTGTGAGTAGAGAATCCAAGCCAGTTTTTGTGGTGAACATTAAAGTCACCAAATACATGGACTTGGGCGCTAGTGTCAAGGGAGAGTGTTGTGTCTATACTGTCAGAGACTTTCTGCATAAGTACCATGTTTTGTTTATTAAATTGTTAGGTGAAAGTACAGTATTCATGCAGAGAGTGATCCGTGTTGTAATAATAACGTTAATATTTAAAAAGCCATTCTTAACATGGGGAGGGGATGGTGTATTTTAAACCTTACAATTGAATAAAAAACATATAATAAAACTTTAATTAAACCTGGAAATACGATTTAAAAAATAGCGCGGACCACTCTTTGCATTAGTACCAAATATTATTTAAGCAAGTTACCAATCCGTAAAAAAAAACTGTACTTTTACCAACCAATCTTATATCGAAAAACAAAAAAAAAACTCAAAAAGCAAGCGACAAACTTTTTTTGGCCTTATATAATAAAGAAAAAAATGTGTAAATTAAAAAATTTGGAAGATAAACAAATGAATTATGTTTGTTTTGTTTTTTTTACTTATCGAGTAAACAGAAAATTAAATCTACCTACTTTCGTCAATTCGTGGCTGTGAAATGAATCGAACAGGAAGTTCAGTTTTATCAACAAAGCAGGTTCACACTAACGGTTAAAAATATATATTTATTTTATTTAATATTTTAATAATTCGCGAGGTAAATTTATTTTAATAACATAAAAACATCCCTCGACTCTAAAGATGGGTTGTCTGAAAATTTCAAATAAATTGGTAACGTAGAAATATGGTTTTATTCACTTGTAACAAACCAAGAATTACATTTATATATATATATATATATATATATATATATATATATATATATATATATCAAGAAGTAAAAATTTAATTTATAAGCCCCATCCCCATGCTTCTGTTCAGTCTTGAAAGATAAAGGGTACCCCTTAGGGGCAGTAGCGCGTGTAGTTGTGAGGCAAAGGTTGCGCAATAACCAACCACACCTCTCCTGAATCGATACTGTTTGAGTCTAGTGGCAAGTAGAAGACCAGGACGACTGGAAAGAATGTCGAGATAAGCGGAGAGCACATACAGTACCTGAAAGTCCCAAATTGTCACCCACTTAGTACTGACCAGGTTTAACGTGGCTTACATTTATAAGCCAAAAGCTTCTGTAAACTTAAAACGATTATAAATATATATATATTTATATAGTAAACCCAACCAAATGCTGTAAATTATAATTTACAAGAATTATTAATATTTCTTTTGAGTGGTTTGTCAAACAATAAATCCTTATATATATATATATATATATATATATATATATATATATATATATATATATATATATATAATTATAAAACTCAAATGACCTTGTAACGAGTGATGTAATCCACTTTCCGGTTTATCGCTTCTTTTGCAGGTTTTGACCTGCGCGCTGAAATATTAACGTTATTATTTCGAAATTATTATTTAACATGGGTAGAGTGGGGGTGTTTGGCAACTATTTTTTATTACAACTATACTGTCGCTATTTTCTTAAAACTAAACAACTTTAACCGTTTGACAAACATAAGAACAATTGTAGTAAGGCCAAGGCTACTACTACTACACTCTATCGTTCCCTTTCCCTTCTTTCCTTTCTTCCTTCATTTTTATTTTTTGTTTACATTTCTAGATACAAAATAGTTGTTTGAGAACGGTGAATTCGTTGACACATTTACTAATCTGTTTCAATATTAGTTTTATTTTATTTCATTTATTTAGGTTTTATTTTTTGCTTAAGGTTTTATTAGTTATTTCTTTTTTAGATTTTAAGTTTCTATAACTTGGTTGAAGGATTCCAATATGGGGTTTTCATTCTTATATTTCTCATCGGTAGCTTCGTTCGCTTTTGCTGCTAAATGACTTTCGTCAGCGTTCGATTCGTAAGAAAATCATGTTTAATTTTCGATTTTTAAGCGATTATTCAAAAAAATAGGTAACTTTACACGAATAGGGAGGATTCTTTTTTCATGCTTGAGTGATCCGTTCGTGATTTTTCATCTTAATATACTTTCATAGAAATGTTTCTGTAATGTAAAAAAAAAAACTATTTTCTTTACGTCACAAGTATCACGCTCATACATGAATTCCATGGCTTATATAACATACTGACCCAACGGGTCACGAGTAGTCTAGTATATATATATATATATATATATATATATATATATATATATATATTAGTCATCTCGCAAGAATGGATGACTCAAGACTTATTTGATGAACAGGCCGCGAGCGGGAGCGAAGCGTTTCCACGAATAGTCACCACGGAGAGGGGCTCGTAAAGTCAAGTTAATTTACGATGGACTCCGATGTAGCGTTATTAATAAACCAAAGCTGTTGAGGAAATCGCGTGTTGCGTCTGTTGCGATCAGTTGAAGCACAAATCTGTTGAGAAGATTGTGGGGGTGTCTATGTTCTATGGAGTGGTATTTTTGAAAGGTGCAACCTAAACGGTAAAAGGCGACTATAAAATCGCTTGATTTGTAATATTGATTAGGTAATATGCGGCAATATTGCCGCATATTACCTAATCAATATTACAACCTTGCAGAACCGCCACCAAAATTATAAGCGATTTTTGCCGTTTAGGTTGCACCTGTCAAAAATTCCACTCCATAGAACATAGACACCCCACAATCCGTTAAAATAAATTACCACGCAGCAACAATACACCCCCAATATATTATATATATATATGTGTGTGTGTGTGTGTGTGTGTGTGTGTGTGTGTGTGTGTGTATTCTTCTTGTTCACTCATTTTTCTTAATTAAGCCTCGCACCGACAGTCGAGTTTTACTTATCTTCCATGTTTTTTTTTTATTACGCACATTTGATCATTCTTTTAATAATATTATTGGAACTCATTCTCGTTTCTTTGTGAATTATTCCACGGATTTCTACCTTTTGGATTGCTTTAGATCATCTTCCAATTACGCGATTCCCTTGGATTTTACTTGTGCGAATGGAAATTTTACTAACTTTCTAGATTCTGCATTTTTGCATTTTACTGTCATTGGATACTTTACCCTTCACCAGACTATCCATTCACATGAAATCATTTTTTTGTTCATCCTATTCCCTCTGCTTCACTATTTGTTACCAAGTAAGATATATGACTTACTTGTAGTTTCATCAAATACATTTGCAAGCAAAATCCGATCCCGCATTTTGCTAAATACTACCCTCTGATGAAGAGGAAAGTATTTCTTCGAAACTCCGCGGATTAAGGACTGTCCACTTATTTAGTGTTTCCTTTTTAAAATTGAATATGTTTTTAATTCTTTTTCAAAGTGTTTTTTAATATGTTTTATTAACTACTTGTTCTTATATATATATATATATATATATATATATGCATGTGTGCGTATGCATATATATCTATATATATATCTATATCTATATATATATATATATATATATATATATATATATATATATATATATATATATATGTCTGTATATATACATATATATTGCAATCATAGCAGGAAGACCCGGTTTGATGTTCATGGTTAAAAGTGAGAAATGAAAAAAAATAATGAGGGAGGCCAGCTGAGCGGTTTCGTCCTCACTTTTCGTAAGCTGGGTCGAGGGCTTTCCTTGTTTATTAATAAAATCGAGTGATTCATTACATATGTTTTGATGTTTTAGATTATATCACTAGTAAAATTCAATTTAAACCTTTTTGAAATGAACATTAAAATGTATGTCTTCTTGGTGATTTGTAGCTCTAGTATTGCACTATTCACCCATCTTAAAAATGTTGTTATTTTCATCTATACTAAATTGGACATTTATTCAACGATATATATATATATATATATATATATATATATATATATATATATATATATATATATATATATATATATATATATATATATATTTGTTTACTGTTTTGGGGGGAAAGAATTCCAACAAAGTGCTCAATTACAAAGAAAAAACGTTTTCGATATAAGAGCTTTATATATATTTATTTAATAGTACAGAATTCAGAAAAACATTGGTACCGTCGTTTTAGAAAATTCATATTAGAATAAAATAAAATATACAGAGATAGGAATAAGCTATAGTTAAATAAAAGTGAACATCATTATAAAAAAATAAATGCAGGCCTGAAATTTTTTCCTCAAACAGAAACAACATGGCTGACGAGAGCCTAACATCATTTACGTTTTTACCATTAACTGGTCCCCTTTATGTTGGGCTTGACACCGACGGTACCAATGTTTTTCTGAACTTCTGTACTATTAAATATATATATATTTATATATATATATATATATATATATATATATATATATATATATATATATAGTTATGTGTGTGAAAGGATAAAAGACACGATATATCATGGAATAAAATATTGTGGAGACGGAATATGTGAAAAAACACAAATAGAAAAAGATAAATACAGGAATAATTATCAAAAACGAGAGTTTTACCGACGTCTTTAGAAAGACGCCCTAATATTATTGTAGTTCTTTTGTTAAAACTGCAAAAGTATACACTTGTGCCCGATATTATTCATACCCCCCCTTGAAAATTGAGTTTATTAGGTGTAACTTTGTAAGAATTTATTGTTTACGTCCATATTGATACATATTCTTAATAAACCTCTTCTGATCATTTTCGTCATTTTAAAATCTCGGGATACTTGTAATAAAAGAAATATACAGCTATTTATAAAATCTGCAATGTTCAAAAATAATCATACCCCCTTATTTTTTCAGTATTAATCGAGTTTCTGACTGTTTGTTTCCTGTTTGATTCTTATTTTGAATGCTTTTATACAACCTTTGATTAATTTTATTTCGTTTTTTGCATTTTTCAGAAATTAAAATGATATCAACTGAAAACCAATAAAAGAATAAAAATTATTAGAATGGGGAAGAAAAAAGAGCTTAGTACTGATCTTAGGACTAAAATTGTGAATTCACATAAGGATGGTTTAGGTTACAAGTCAATTTCCAAGAAATTTGAGGTCCCTACAGCAACAGTACAGAGCATCATCAAAAAAATTCCAGAGCCACCACACAACAAACAACTTGATTGGTAGAGGAAGGAAAAGAAAACTGTCTGCTAGAGCCACCAGGAATATTGTAAGAAGTGTTAATGCAAATCCAACCACCACTACTAAGGACATTTTAGAAAATCTGGAGTCTTCTGGCATAAAAATATCAAGGCAAACATTGCAAAGGACTCTGCATGAAAATGGTCTGAAAGGAAGAAGACCAAGAAGGACTCCATTGCACACCGGAAAACACCTTGCAGCACGTCTAAAGTTTGCTAGGACCCATGTGAATTCTCCAGAGTCCGTTTTCTCAATTATTTTGTGGACTGACGAAACAAAAATTGAATTGTTTGGCCATATGGATGCCTCTTACGTCTGGAGGAAGAAAGGAGAAGCTTACAACCCAAAGAACACCATACCCACGGTGAAACATGGTGATGGAAGCCTAATGTTTTGGGGCTCCTTTTCGGCTAGTGGTCCAGATAGTTTGGTCAAGATAGATGGAACCATGAAGAAGGAGCAATATTTGGAGATACTCCAGAAAAACATTAGACAGGATGCGGAGAAGCTCCATTTAGGACCAAACTGGGTTCTTCAACAGGATAATGATCCAAAACATACTGCCAAAATAGTCAAGAAATGGTTTGAGGATAATCAAATTAATGTTTTGGAATGGCCTAGCCAGAGTCCCGACTTGAACCCTATCGAAAACCCTTGGCACATATTGAAAACTGAGGTTAAAAAGCGGAAACCTAGAAATTTGAGGGATTTGGAGAACTACTGCATTGAAGAATGGTCAAAAATCAGTGTTGATGCTTGTAAAAACCTTGTTGATAAATATCCAAAACGGTTACAGGCAGTTATTAAGAATAAAGGGCATGCTATTGACTATTAGTAAGAGAGGTATGAATAATTTTGAACTAGTGCCATTATTGTTTTTCTTTGTATAATGTTTCAAACTTGCATAATTTATTTATTTGTTGAGTTTAAATTAAATGCTTATGCTTGATTTATTGTTTGAAATCCCTTTAATATTGTCTACCTTCTCGTTTGAGCAATATTCTTATAGAAATCTCAAAGATCCGAGGGGTATGAATAATATCGGGCACAAGTGTATATCTAAGCTAGCAGGGACGCCAGGCATAGTCAGGTCGTAAAATATGCTTTAATATGATATTTTAATTCATACAGATTTCGTATATATTACTATAAGAGTCAATTTTCGATCCATCATTATATATTATAAACTTATGATTTCAAAAATAAAAATATATCCATATGGCTTGTGTGCATCAGCTTGAATCGAAACCAGAATCAAAACTTATGAAGAAAAAAGAATGTATGTATACATAACATGAGTTACTTCAGCTATAATCGAAACCGAAACCAAAACTTATAAAGAATTCTTGGTAAAATTATTCATTACAAGAAATGGAAAAGCATAACAATTAAACGACAAACACCTGGAAGAAAAGTAAATGTGACACAGAAAATAACACACACGCTATCGTATTAATATATACATTAAAATATTTTATGTACCAAACAAAGTTTTTCATTAAACTATTTTAGTTAAAACAATGTTGTAATAAAAATAATTTATTTAGAAAAAGGAACTGTCATTTAACATATATATATATATATATATATATATATATATATATATATATATATATATATATATATATTTAGATTTAATGTTTTTATAAAAGTATTTTATGTACAAACCAGTTTCGTTTCGCTAATAACCTGTCACTTTTTTCGTTAGTAACGTCAAGGCTTTTAATGAAGTTCGAGATTTCACAACAAATATGCATATTGGCTTTTGTTTACATGAAAATGTTATAGTAATAGCAATAATATTTTAATTAACGAAAACATCAGCGTCTCTCTCCCTCTCTCTCTCTCTCTATCTATCTATCTCTCTATCTCTCGCTCTCTCTCTCTCTCTCAATAAACAAATGTAAAAAAAATAAACAAGGAAAAAGTCAAATAACTGCTAAATTTTTATCCCCGCCGGCAGAGATTTGTGTTATACTACGGAATAGCTTAGAAGAAATTATTTCTTAACAGCTTTTGAAAGATAAAACCCTTAATTTTATAGTATTAAAAACAAATATAGCTGTGAGAACACGCTAATCGAATGCTGCCTATATTTTTATTGTCATGGGAATCGATGAAATAGCAACATTTTTCAATTAAATCGATTGATTGTCTGTTCTAATTGGGGATCATCGCGATGCATTTGGAGGAAGCTTCACGTACCTCTCACAGTGACTAAGTTCACAATATATTGTAGGCTACATTGAACTATAGAGAACCCACTGTTGATTTTATAAAATTATTTTTATATATAATGGCTGTCATTAAAGTTTAAAATGCAAAAGTCAATCATTATGCTTCAATTGTGCTCTAAACAGGAACATCCATTTCGAACGCACCCTTTTTATATAAAAGAAGCGACTGTTGATTTTATATATCTGGCATTACTGGTTATGCGATGATATTGGCTTGATTTTAGTTTAAAATTAAAAAGTCATGTATCATTAATAAACTGTGCTTAAAACAGAAACGTTCATTTTGAATTCATACAAAAGAACATACAGTTGATTTTGTATATTGAGCCTTTCGGCTTGTGCGTTAATAAAACTACTAAAATGCACTTGTGAAGTTAGGCTGTGTAAAATGTTAACTTTGGTTCCTTCTTTCATCGGATTATTTCGATTATTGCTTATTGATACTTATCGGGGACACACCGACACAAAACCTATCTAAGAACATAGCAAGGCATATAAAGTATCTACATGTGAAATTTCATAAAAATTGATCAAGCCATTTTCGAGTCCATAGAGAACGAACTCACAGGCACACAGGCATACAAATACACAGACAAAATTCCTTTTATATAATAGTAGAGATAGACATAAAGATAGAGGCTGATATATATATATATATATATATATATATATATATATATATATACGAGCAAACAGTTAAAACATGTTAAAAACACTTTTAAATGAGTTAAAACATATTTAATCTGAAAAGGAAACACTAGATAAGTTGATAGTCCTTAATCCGCGGAGTTTCGAAGAAATACTTTCCTTCTCATCAGAGAGTAGGAATTAGCAAAATGCGGGATAGGATTTTGCATGCAGAAGTATTTGATGAAACAACAAGTAAGTCAAAGATCTTACTTGAAAACAAAAAAAGTGAAGCAGAGGGAATATGGTGATAAAAAAAGGTGATTACACATGAATGGATAGTCTGGTGGAAGATAAAAAATCCAGTGTCGGTAAAATCCAAATGTATAACTTCAAGAAAGTTAAAAGAAATTTCATTTGCACAAGTAAAATCCAAGGAAATCCCCCAATTGGAAGAAGATGGTCCATAATAATCCAAAGGCAGAAATCCATGGAATAATTCACAAAAATGTGTACAAGGAAAAAAGGAAAAGATTCCAATAATATTAATAAAAGAAAAATAAGATATGCTTTTCACTCTACTTCCAAGACATAAATATAAATAAGAAAGATCAGGGAAGAAAAAGAGGGGAGAGAAAAAAGAATTTATTATATATATATATATATATATATATATATATATATATATATATATATATATATATATACTAGCAGTTCCGCCCGGCTTTGTTCAGGACATACAGTACTGTTCATGAGGTTATGTGCATATGTATATATGAAAAGTGTGAATATGTAAAGTAATGCCTTTCTGTATAATAGTCTTCCTTAACTACAATAGAGGAAAGACAGACAGCGATTTTCACTGTTATATATATATATATATATATATATATATATATATATATATAGAGAGAGAGAGAGAGAGAGAGAGAGAGAGAGAGAGAAAGAGATTGGCTGCTATATATAGTAATGATTTAAAAAGTATAAAAAAAGACTCAGGCGCCACCACCGAAAATCGAAACCGAAACGTTCAGCTCACGATTTATTTTGCCTCTGCGTCAATGACTGGGCTATGAAAACTTGTGTACTGTAAGGCTTAAAATTAAAACATGAACCAATAGCTACTACTTTATTAATTCCTAATGCCGGCGTCCGACCGTCACTTGGCAAATTTCATTTTTTTAATTTTCACATTTTGCACCAATTTTTTCAGGCTAAAACCTAAATATAAAGTTTTGCATGGATTCAAATACCTTATATATAAATTTTCATGTCTGTAGACCAAAAACTCTAGGAGGATTTTGGTAGGCAAAATTTGTCGAACAAAAATATATACGTATACATAAATATGTATGGAAACAATTTTGTGTTTGCTATAAACTTTTTACGCAAATAATATGCAAGTATAAATCATGTAGAATATCTGCATGAATATAATTAATAGTCAACTAAACATGATCATCCCATAAGAAAACCGAAAAAACTAATAGGGAATTAATTAAAATGAATGTTTAAAAGAATATGCAAATTAGCTAGATCTTTTGCTAATGAATGCGATTCCACAACCCATATATAAGAAAATTGTATTTTCTTTTTAAATAAATAGAAAAGACTGTTTTAATATGAATATCAATACAGACAAAAGGAAAACGAATATATATATATATATAAACATGTATATATATATATAGAGAGAGAAATAAGGCAGTACTGTTCATAAGGTTATGTGCATATGTATATATGAAAGGGACTATTTATCGTTAATTTTATCGACTTAAAATGTTTTACAGCTATGCAGTCGTTTCATCGTTTCCTTCCAGGCCAGGAAAAAAGTTACTTCAGATCCGGAAGAGAAGTGAGGTCGCTTCTGCTTCTTGTTTCGTATGGCCATTTTCTTCTGTCCGATTTTGCTTGAGGAGGAAGTGTTTCGACGTTGGTTTGTCGAGAGTAGGAAGGCTCTTCAGCTCCTTACACTTATAGCAGGATACTGTAAAAACCACCGTTCATTACTTCCTTTCCGTAAACATTAAAACCCGGTATTTGTTCTTTTTAAAAGCATTGCTCTATCTCAACACATTTGCGAAGTTATTGCACGAGAGCTTACTACAAACAAAAAAAAAACACAAGAAGATTTTCTTAATGGAAATCGCTCCAAACAAGACATAAAGCCACTTGATATAAGAGACTGGGAAAATACTACGTTTAAGTAAAAAAAAAAAAAAATAGTCAACAATAAATGTTAGATATATTGAAAACAGCAATTCTATCTACGTTGTCAGAAACATCACTCGTGGATTGTGAGGACTATAGGACAAAATATGGGAAGCGAGAGGTGCCAGTCTACTGAAAGTAAATTCAAGGTCCACTTTCTACAAATGCTTAACTTAATAAAAGACGGGTTAAACGGTTAAGCCAAATTACGCTAATCAATCTCAACCACCAACACTTCATGTCTTATTTTTTTTTCTATTGTTCTTATTGATGCCATAATATGCAAATAACAAAAAAGAAGCATTTTATCTCTTGGCTGAAGTTATAAGAACAATCCACCTCCGTGTATTAAATAAAGGATTCAGCCTTTAATTCAGTGCATTTAATTTTACTAAGGAGTCGTCACTTACCAAGGCGCTCGAGGACAAAGATTAGTTGAGTGTCAGGTGGACTGTTAGACAACACCGGTATAGTTGCTAATGCTGGTTGTGATTATTTAAGAGGACGACATAACGAAAATTTGTTTACATTATACTTGAAAACGACCATGTTGTAGTCAGCATTACCATTAGTTCTCTGATATTGTATATCACAAATGGACAGTTTTATGAAAGAAACTTTGTTCATGGAAGTTTAGTTTTAGGTAGATAGATAGAGATAGATAGAGAGAGAGAGAGAGGGAGAGAGAGAGGGAGAGGGAGTGGGGGTGAAGAAAAGGGAAGAAAAGGGAAACTATCAAGTTGGATATAAATACTCCCAAGTTGGAAAAGATGAACCTTAAAAAGAGTCGAAGATTACATCGGCCGAAATATTGTGACTATGATAACCCAGACGAAAATAGCTGTCTGAATAATCCAAATACCATGCTGCAAAAAGCAATTTATCTTTACCAATACTTTTCTATACAAATAAAACAGCAGCTGTGTATCTGTCTGTTTGTGTGAAAATATTTAACCGATAAACTTTAACTATTAGTCACATAACACTGAAATTAACAGGAAATAGTAATCATACACCAAAGAATAATTTATAACGAGTAAAAACTTTGTTTGGATGGATGAATAAACGCGTACAGACATATCGGCAAGTTGAAATGCAAAATGCCCATTTCAACTTGTCGACATATTTTACTTCTTTCTGCGCAAGCCCAAATTAAATCCATTTCTTCAAGTCGTTTAATATTAAATATTTTATACCTATCTATCGATAGTTACATCAGTACGAGACGCGGCTGCATGGTTAAATAATTTGGTTTCGATTCTGGCTGATGGCACTTAAGTCATTTTTTGAAATCAGTACTATATATTAGGCACAATATAATGTTCAATAGAAAATTGGCTCCATAATAAAAAAATACAAAATATGCATGAATTAAAATATATTTAAGCGTATTTTTCGATCCGACATTGGCCACAGCCTCCCACTAATTGATAATATAAGCTTTGAAGCACATATTATTTTACATGATTCTTGTTCTTTTTATGAGTTATAATTCGTTTATTATTATTTTTTTATATAGTTTTATAGTTCTTTTACCACTAGAGTCTTGCCACCATGAGTTTCGAACGTTTTAGCCAAGTGTGTGATTTCTTTTGGTATCTGTTTGAACTAAGACTTTAAATCGTATCTTTAAAGCGAATGCTCTTTTTTTTAAATACAAAGTAGATACTTAAGTCTGTTTCATTCGTCATGCATTGCAACTGTTATAAGGGACATAATTACGGATAGCACCGGATACGAAACGGTGTATAAAAGAGCGTCTTGCATTGTCTTGGAGTCAGTTCAGTGGTACGCACTAGCCCGACCGTCTCGCGTCTTACACTCTCCAAGTGTAGTCAGGATTAACCAAGCTCCCAGGACGAGCGTTCCGCACACACGTTAAGTTACCTTTTTCCTTTACCTTCATTTACGCGTATATCAACTTCAAGGCGAGCAGCCATTTTGTATTGTGTATTATTCGAAGTACGAATAAACCTTTTTGTTACGCATTCCACTCGGCGTATTTGTCATGTTATTATATACCGTCAAAACGGGATATAACAGTTGGCGACAAGGATGATTCTTATCTCTTAACAGAGATAAATTACCGTACTAATAGGACTCTGTACTATTCAAATTTACAAGGATTTCGTTACTGAACACGTACGGCAAAGAGCTATTCGAAATTGTCTTACATAAAGTACGGATTTCTCCGATATGAACTCACGGAAATGTAATAAAATTGTACTTGAAAGATATTGACAAGGTAAAGTGAACTTTATTTATATTTTTTGAAAAAAAAATATGTGAGGAACGCAGGCGGAATTCGAACCCGGCACCTTTGGATTACGTTTTTGGAAGAAAAAAAAGAAAGAACTTTTACGATTTTTTTTTCTCTAAATTAAACAGACTATTGTTATAATTTAATTTTTTTTCTTTCGTGCAACCGTATTTTTGTTGAAAAACAGTTTGCTCATTTTCGGGCATTATTCGTTGTGTAAATTTGAAAAGTATTATTGTGTAAAATTACGTTTAGGCAGAATTACTATTGCTAAATTGTATGAACTGTGTGGAATCATTTATTCTTGCAAGACTTGTTGCTAATTGGCGAAAAACGTATACTTACGAAATTTTGTGGAATCATTGTTGTAAATTTTAGAAAGACGTTTTTTTTTTTTAAATATGGAACAATTGGCTGAGTTGACAAACGTGCTAACTCTTAGCGTTCAGGAACAGTCAAAAATGACACAACAATTCTTAGTGCAACAACAACAGCTGCAACAACAACAGCAAGAAATGACACAAAAAACTTTAGAGGCACAACAAGAACAAACAAAAATACTTCAACGCCAAATGTCGACTCAACAAAAGAATTTGGAAAAATTAATTCAAACCTCGACAACTGAGAAAAAAACGAATTTTTCTGCAGAAGGTATTTCAAATTCTCTGTCGGAATTTCACTACTCTCCCGATACTGGCGTTACATTTCCAGCATACTATAGAAGGTATGAAACAGTTTTTACAAAGAGGTGTTCGGATTGGACCGACGAAGAAAAAGTCACGCTGTTGCTCCAAAAACTGGGTACTGACGAAAACACTAAGTACGCTAACTTAATTTTACCCAAAAAAGTGACCTTTGAAGAGACAATTAATACGTTGTCTAGAATATTTGATAAAAGAGATAGCCTTTTCCACTCTAGATATAAATGTTTGAATTTACAGAAATCGGAATCTGAAGACTATTTAGAGTATGCTTGTATTGTAAATTGCTTATGTGAATCATTTAAATTAAATGAAATTTTTGCGGATTTATTTAAATGTTTAATCTTTGTACAGGGACTCGCAGAACCAAGGGACAAAGATATCAGATCCCGGATCCTGACAATTATGGTGTCGGACCCAAATATAACTTTACAAAAAGTTACCGAGGAATGTCAACGTCTCATTAATATCAAGAGAGACAACACCCGCATTGAAGAAAAAAGCGTTTACAAGGTACAACATGTAAAAAGGCAAAGGACCCCTAGAACGTACAAGACCCAAGAACAAAGGACCCCTAAAATGCACAAGTACCAAAATTGTGAATGTTGCGGAAGTACGAGACACACCAAAAAGACCTGCTGGTTCAGGAATAAGATATGTTACGAATGTGGGTTCAAAGGCCACAAGGGAACGTACTGTGACCAGAATAAAAAACGAAAGACTGACAAAGTGAATGCGCTTCGCACAAGGAAAGAGAAAAGTTGCGAAAGGCGTAAGTATGTTAGTGTTCACATAAATGGACATCCTGTAACATTACTCCTGGATAGTGGTTCGGACATCAGCATTATAGATGAAGATATCTGGAGAAGGATCGGTCGACCCGAACTAATGGAAACCAGCAAGATGGCGAGGAGTGTGTGCGGCAAAAAGTTGGAATTTAAAGGAGAACTGAGGTGCAACGTGACATTTGATGGTCAGACACGCACGTCCAAAGTGTACGTGGTTCCAGGAAGGAACACAAGTCTGTTTGGAGTGGATTGGTTTGTCCTGTTTAACTTATGGGAGCGACCAGTTAATTCTTTTTGTAATAGGTTGAACACAGAGAAAGCAAACCAAGTGGAAGACTTTCTGGACGATGTAAAAACAGAATTTCCAAGGGTTTTTGCTGAAGGACTTGGACATTGTGTGAAAGTAGAAGCCAAATTTGAAGTGAAGAAAGATGCCACCCCAGTGTTCAAACCTAAAAGAAATGTACCGTTTTCATCGATGGACGCAATCGAGAAGGAGTTGGAAAGACTTCAACAGTTAGAGGTTATTGAAAAAGTTGACCATACGGATTGGGCCAGCCCGACGGTATATGTGAAGAAAAAAATAACAAAATCAGGGTCTGTGCGGACTTCTCAACAGGCCTTAATGACTGTTTAAAGGACCACAATTATCCCCTTCCATCGGCAGAAGATCTATTCTCAAAACTAAACGGAGGAAAAATTTTTTCCAAGATAGACCTCTCAGACGCGTACTTGCAAATCAAGGTCAATGATGAATGTTCAAAGTACCTGTGCATTAATACGCACAAGGGTATCTTCAAGCTAAAGAGGCTTCCTTTTGGCTTAAAGGTCGCCCCTGCTTTGTTTCAACAGATAATGGATACGATGCTCGCAGGGTTGGAATTTGCGATGGCATACCTTGACGATATCTTGATAAAGAGCAGTAATTTGCAAGAGCACAAGAAGCACGTGAGAGAAGTACTTAAGAGAATAGAGGGGTTTGGTTTCAGATTGAGTCCGGAGAAATGTGATTTCTTCATGAAAAGGATCAAATACCTGGGTCAAATAATTGACGAAGATGGACGAAGGCCAGATCCACAACGGACCGAAGCAATTGATAAGATGCCTGCCCCAGACTCAGTATTAAAACTACAGTCATTTCTGGGATTGATACAATACTATGCGATATACATCCCTAATGTACATAATTTGAGAGCTCCTCTTAACGAGCTACTAAAAAAAGGCAGTAGATGGAATTGGACAAAGGAATGTGAGTCTGCTTTCCAGAAAATTAAGAAATGTTTACTATCAGATCTGGCATTAGCACATGTCGATCCAGAGAAGGAGATTGTACTAGCAACGGACGCCAGTGATTACGGAGTTGGTGCTGCATTACTCCACAAGTATGAGGATGGAACAACAAAAGCAATCTCTCACGCGTCAAGAACTTTGATTGCAGCTGAGAAAAACTACAGCCAGATTGAAAAGGAGGCTCTCTCAATAATATTTGGAGTCAAAAAGTTTAACCGTTTTCTCCATGGACGAAACTTCATATTACAGACGGATCATAAACCACTAATTACGATATTTGGATCGAAGAAAGGCATCCCTACGCATACTGCAAATCGACTACAGCGATGGGCTGTAACTCTCTTAAACTATCAGTTTAAGATGGAGCATGTGTCATCAAAAAAGTTAGGACACGCGGATGCACTGTCAAGGTTGATTCCAAAAAGAAATGAAAGTTTCGAAGAGACGGTAATTGCAGCTCTTAAAGATGAAAGCGAATGCTCAAATTCAATATGCAATATGATCCGTGAACTCCCGGTAACTCTAGAAGAGATTAAAAGAGAAGCTGCAAAAGACGTTTTTATAAAGAAAATGAAAAATCAAGTAGGACGGACGGAAAGAAATAAGATGGCAAGAGAAATTACACCTTTTTCCATTTGCGAAGATGTGCTTATGTATGCCGATAGAATCGTAATTCCACAGGTATTACGAAAAAGAATGCTAAACGAATTTCACACAGGTCATCCTGGCATTTCAAGGATGAAATCCCTAATTAGAGGTTACGTGTATTGGCCTGGTATGGATAAAGAGGTGGAAAACTGTGTCAAAGCGTGCAAAGGATGTTAATTAGCAGCCCGAGATCCGCCTGTAAAAACGACCCCGTGGCCGAAGACGGACTTGCCCTGGTCACGACTGCATATTGATTATGCCGGACCCCTGAAAGGTTTTTTTACTTAATTGTAGTGGACTCTTTCTCCAAATGGCCGGAGATACTCAAGATTAGACATCCAACAGCAAGGAATACTGTTAGTGCACTTGACGAAATTTTCAGCCGGTTTGGTGTACCAAAGACCATAGTGAGTGACAATGGTACAGCATTCACAGGTTACGAATTTAGAGAATTCTGCAACTCACTGGATATACAGCACATCACGACGCCTATTTACCATCCTAGATCGAATGGGTTGGCAGAAAAATTTGTGGACACGTTTAAGCGGGCATTAAGGAAAAACATGAACATTGACACAGATGAGCGGACAATACAAACATTTCTAGCGATCTACAGAGTAACCCCAAATCCAAACAATGATGTAAATTCATCCCCTGCAGAACTTATGTTCGCCAGAAAAATTAGATCCATTTTCGATAGACTTCTACCGGATAAAATGAAAGTTACCAGAAAAGAAAACTTTAATGTAAAGTGCTATTCCCCAGGAGATAAAGTTTATTTTAAAAATTTTCAGAATGGAAAAAATCATTGGGTGGACGGTATTGTTAAGAAAAGAATTGGGAACATGGTCTATACTATTCAAGGTCCCAGTTTTGTCTGTAAAAGACATGTTAATCAAATCCGTTCCAGAATTTCGGAAAATACAGAGGAAATTCCAATGGAAACGTTGTGCGACACATTTGACATTCCAAAACCGGTGGGTATACATGGACCTATAAATGTATCTCCTGAACATACCGCACGGGCTGAACAGAATTCTTTACCAAAGGAAACTCTGACCAAAAGGAAGAGCACACGTAAAAGGAAAGTCGTCAGGCGTTTAAGTCCTGATCCTAAACGGAAGCGATATTAAAGCTAAAATCGGGAAGATTTCAGCTTCAGGGGGAGGTGTTATAAGGGACATAATTACGGATAGCACCGGATACGAAACGGTGTATAAAAGAGCGTCTTGCATTGTCTTGGAGTCAGTTCAGTGGTACGCACTAGCCCGACCGTCTCGCGTCTTACACTCTCCAAGTGTAGTCAGGATTAACCAAGCTCCCAGGACGAGCGTTCCGCACACACGTTAAGTTACCTTTTTCCTTTACCTTCATTTACGCGTATATCAACTTCAAGGCGAGCAGCCATTTTGTATTGTGTATTATTCGAAGTACGAATAAACCTTTTTGTTACGCATTCCACTCGGCGTATTTGTCATGTTATTATATACCGTCAAAACTGGATATAACAGCAACATTGGTTCGTGTTCTTAAAAATAAAAGTTTTATTATCGATCTACTTTAACAGATAAGGTTTTAATTCTGATTACTATTGTATATTAATTATTCATATTTAGTGTGAGTGGAGGCTTGCCATGTTTTCGTAGAACCATTATCAAAGAAGGTGTGGGGTGTTCTTCCTACTAAAAATTATGTTCTAATACTGTCACTTATGAAGGACTGAGAACACATTTAGTAAAAGACACAGGTTTTATAATTCATATTTCCAATTTTGTTTAAAGAATTTATTGTAATTTCAATCTTTTACGTTAATGAAATTCTTTGGTTATTTCCAGGTCGTTTACACTTAACTGTTTACACTCAATTGTTTATTCTGTTTAATTAACGGTCTTTAACGAATTGTTATACGCCAAAGCAGTGATACGAAACACTGCATGCCTCTTCTTAAAATAGCTCGAATACGTTGACATTCCACTTCCGCTAAAATAACATGGTCATTTTAGAGAGAACATGAGTGTATCCCTATACTACAAGCACAAATTTCGTTATTATTTATTGTGTGACTTCATTTTAAATTGCAATATATTAGATATAAAAAATCTTTCATCTGAAAAACATATTTAAAGGGAAGTAACTGTTTGCCTTTTTATTTTCCTTGCCTCAAGCATATTTGAAGAAGAGTTATACCCTTTGTCTATTAAAGGCAATAGACATCTTTGATTAATACATGCCACCCAGCTATTTCCAAGTAATAGTCTAAACTAAGTAGAATAGAAATTGGTTCTCTGATTTACTTTCTGTAGCCTCGTAACTTTCGCTTTCCGTATTTTGTCCTTTAGTTCTCACATTCCATGAGCGATATTTCTATCAAAAGTGGGAGAGGCATTGTTTTATGATCGGAATCTATTTATATACCATAGTTGTCTACTTTTTGACCTTGAATTAGTATTTCTTTTTTAAGCTTCTTAAATCAAGTACCTTCATACTTTGTATAGAGTGATTTTCATAAAACATGTTACTTTTCCAGTTGTAAATTTATATATATATATATATAAAAGCCAAACGTCTGTGTGTATGTATGTATGTTTGTTTGTAACGCTAAAACTTTTGACAGACGGGACCAAACTTGACAAATTTGGTATCATATCGAAGCCCCATCACCCGGATGACAAATATCGAAATTTCACGTCAAACGGACCACTAGAAGTTGGTCAACTGATCAGTTATCTTCGAGGGGGGGCCCCAAAAAAACCTGTCATTATCTATATATATAAAAGACAAATGTTTGTTTGTAACGCTAAAACTTGAGATGAAAGATTCCTCTCCCCTAAGAATAAAACATATGTTCAATATCTGCTTTTGTTTTTTCATTGTTTATACGGTCCCGAGCAACGCCGGGTAGCCCTGCTAGTCTATTATATAAAGGGCAGTGTTTGTATGATAAGCTAAAACTTAAAAAATACGCAACAAACTCCTACAAAATTGGTATTATTTTAAATCAATCTAATCCCGGAAATATAATATCTAAAATTAAAAACAAAAAAGATTCGTTCTATATTATCCATATAATCGCCATATAATCATTTGTATCATTGGATAGTATCAGAAATTAAACGTGATTTTTTTTTAATGTTACCATGTATTAATATAGCCCAGGAAATGAATTAGCATATTTTCAAATTGAAAGATGCTAACTCTGAATTTTATTTATCGTTTCTTAACTATTGCTATTTTTCTACAAAAAAAAAAAAAAAAAAAAAAGCGATGCGAGTAACTTAGTTTTATTATTGCTTTAATTTTATTTGGTATTTTCAGTAGCACTTTTTATTTTTCACTCCCCAATAAGGATTTCTCTTCTAGGAATGTTTAGAAACTGATCACTGTTTAACATCTATTCAGGGGTTTTTTTTTATAGTTCCGTGTAACACCGTGTAGCTCTGCTTGTCTGTCATATAAAAGGCAGTTGTCCGTGCGTGCATCTGTATATCGGTATGTTGTATGTTCGACTAAAAGTAAAAAAGCTAGAAAAAATAAGCACCCACAGACAAAAGTTTTCAATAATATAAACATTCGATGACTGACATGCTTCCCTTGACCACTGCACACTCATTAACCCTTATTCTCGAGTGGCCCTCGGGCCTTGATAGGTGGTGACTCCTTTGTAAAAAAAAAATATTCTTAGAAGAAATTAATTAAGTCAAACAAAACTAAATCGAAGCGCGTTAAAAAATTCCAAGGCAATACTAGAAAGGTACAGCTCATGGATAATTTTACATTCTTAATTTGGAGATAGGGATTTATAATTCATGTTAGTTATTCGAACTATTGTTCTTATCTTGAGTGGTATTTTCACAACATTTCGGCTCATGTAACCTCCGTTCTTCTTCGAGTATATCTTGTTGTACTGGGATACTCATTGCGTAACAGATAAAGTACTAGGTAAATCCAGTTACGAACCATAGTAAGAATACAATTGCTGATTACTTTAGACATCTACCCGGTCATATTGACGGCACGGGAGCATGCTAGCCATGTGGATTAAATAAAGTTTTCCACTTGAAATTTTGTACACATTATCGAATTCAACAAGATACATCCGAAAAAGGTCGGAGATTACATCGACCTAAACATAATAACACCAATGTGAGGACATTAGTCCGAATAATCCAAATAATACAGTTTTGCATTGATGATGGGAAGCTTCAGTCTCATCAGACATGACTTTCTGCATCTGATGCACTGCAGCGTCTGCTGTGGTTATACAATCGAAACTGGAGTTGCCTCTTCAGATGCGGACGTGGGATGGTGATAAGGAGACCCAAGTTTGCCCAGTCACCAGCCCCTCTCCATCTCAGTGTAGCAGAAGAGTCCGACTGAAAGGCAAGACAATACGGTCGGAGCCAGCATGATTGTAAGAGTTAAGAGTGTTGCGGTACTTCACGATACGCCTATCGAAACCCCAAACCAGCTTTTTGTCAGGGTTAACTCCCTTAGCTTTTGCTTTTACCAAGCCACTAAGAGGGCAGTGGAATTATTTGAACAACATAAGTAACAGAATAAACTTTTGGCTTTTTGACTAAGAACAAAATGTAGTATTTGTTTTGATGCAACACTTAGTCTTTTCTTCCTGATTGTTATTCCTGTTTCAAGTCAGAATACCATGTTTTTAAGAGCTAAGTTTTCCTCGGATTAAAAACTGACATTATACCTAACTTTACTCTCGTGAAGTGACCAACAGTCATTGACCTTTTCGTAAAAAAAAGGTGGAATAGTTAAAGCGGTTTGATATTAGATATTCTAAATGTCAACGGTGGCCATTCAAAGAATTCGAATCGTTGTTGTGGGTCAAATGCAAACACCTGTCTCTGCCATCCTTTGTTTTCATTTTGGAAATAATTTTATTTTTTTAATCGTGTGGAGAATTTGAAAAAGGGTTTATCATTTGCATTTAATCAATGCAGAGGATGGAGACCTTTTATAGGGAAAATGAAATCGGATTCAATTGAAAATTTGGTACTTGTGCATATTTTGGACCAAGACGTAACTCGACGCCCGATCGGAGTTGCTCGGAACATGACGTTAACTGCCGAGCTTTGCCGATTATGAAAACATAACAAACCCTGCTAAAAAAAAAATGAAGGAAACATCTAAACATAATAAATTTAACAGAAGAAATAAAAAAAGCAAAAAATAAACCAAGAAACAACGACCTACCGTAACAAGCTTTTGGTTTTATTTTTTTGTAATATAATAATTTTTTTTACTGTATATTTTTTTTTGTCCAACGAGAAAGTTTCAAACAAGGCAGATAAGCAATTTCTTTTAAAGTTTTTCTGTAACAATTAAAAACTTTTTTTTCAATCAAAAGATTAATAGATTATGTTTTTGTTTTTGGTAATGGTGGCTATGGAGGGGTGTCTATTAAGAAAGCCGTTCTTAACATGGGGAGGTAGGGGAAGGGTGTCTATTCCGAAAACCGTTTTTAACATGGGGAGATGGGGGTGTTTATTCCTAAAGTCGTTCTTAACATGAGTGGGTTGGGGGTGTTTATTTCGAAAGCCGTTCTTAACATGGGCATGTTGGTGATGCATTGTGTGCGCGTGCATCTCCATCCACCTCCATCCTTTACAGATCTTCTTTTGGCGATGATGCACTTCTCGCCACAGGAAACGCAGTTTTTTTTGTTTTTTTTTGTTTTTTTGTTTTTTCAGCAATTAATTTTTTTTTTTGACAATATTAAACCGTTGGTTCCGGCGTCATCAAATATTTTTTCCAAACTATATATATATATATATAAGTTGAATGTCTATGTGCGTGTGTGTGTGGTCACGAATAGGCTCCTATATGGTTGACTATTTTTAAAAAACTGATTACATATAATGATAGAAGATGTATCGAGACACAGGAATGGGTATGTTTGATCTGGCAGACCGGTGGTTCATTAAAATTGTGGCGTCTGCGTTCGCGCTTGGTCCACAAAGTATGGAGAAAAAAAAAACGTTTACAAGTGTTTTAGATATATAGTAACGGCCATAATATAAGGAACGGAAAAAAATTTACAATTATTCATGTATATTTAAAAAATAGTGCATGGATTTTTCTGAAATACTCAGAATAAACAAATAGAACCAATGTGTATAAACTAGTACCAAATAAAAAAAATTACGATTCAATATTGAGAAATATTTTAGTTTAAAATTATATCTGTGGATTTATCCTGGCCAAAAGTTAAGGAACGAAATAGAAAATTTATTTTTAAAAGACTAAACTTTACATAAAAATAGCTAGTTTTTAATATTGGAACTGCTAATAAGCACATCGAAGAAAAATGGCGTCAACGACTCGCAAAACTCTGTCTCTCCAAGAAAAAAATTAATTTTAGACAATTACAAAGAAAAGAAATCAATTTCAACAATTTTTAATATCGTTCGAAGATCAAAAAGTGTTGTTCATCGTGTGATAGCTCGATATAAGAATAAAAATACATTAGAAGCATCCCCTAAAACCGGTAGACCCCCTAAAACGTCTCAAAGAGAAGATAGGATTATGGTAAGGCAGGCTCTTAGTGACCGATTCAAATCCGCAACATCAATTTCTCGTGATTTTAATGAACAGACTGGGAAAAATATATCTAGAAACACTGTTTCTCGACGGTTAGCAGCTGCCGGATTCCATGCCAAGGTGCCAGTATCTAAACCCTTGATCTACAAGAAGAACAAAAATAGCCGTTTGAAGTTTGCCTATGGGCATGTCGTCTGGACTGCTGAATAATGGACTAAGGTTCACTTCAGCGATGAATCCAAGTTCAATTTGTTTGGATCTGATGGAAAGAAGCATGTACGGCATAAAGCAGGTGAACGATTATCCTCCAAATGTGTTAAAAAGACACTTAAATTCGGAGGGGGGAGTGTAATGGTGTGGGGTATGATATCCTCGGAAGGAGTTGGCCCTCTAGTTCGAATCTATGGTAGGGTTAATGCGGAGACTTATAAGCAGCTCTTTCAACAACATGTCATTGAGAGCTTACGCCTTTCACCTAATAAGCCAAGCATTTTTATGCAAGATAACGCCCCTTGCCATAAAGCTAAAAAAGTGATAAGTTACCTCGAGGAAGAAGAAATAAGAGTAATGGACTGGCCAGCGCCGAGTCCGGATCTGAATCCGATAGAAAATGTTTGGAAAATGATTGGAGAAAGAGCACAGACGAGGAATCCCCAAAATCAAAATCATTTGTGGGATTTATTGAAGGAAGAGTGGGAAAAGATAAATCCTGAATTTTGCAAGAAACTAATCCAGTCTTGTGGTCGAAGATGCAGTGAGGTCATAAAGAATAAAGGGATGTTCACTACATATTGAATGAATTTATTTTTTTTAAACATTTGCATTAAAAAAAACATAAAGTTTCTATTTCGTTCCTTAACTTTTGGTCAGGATAAATCCACGGATATAATTAAAAACTAAAATATTTCTTGATATTTAATCGTAATTTTATTTTATTTTTTTTTGGTACTAGTTTATACACATTGGTTCTATTTGTTTATTCTGAGTATTTCAGAAAAATCCATGCTCTAATTTTTGAAATATACATGAATAATTGTAATTTTTTTCCGTTCCTTATATTATGGCCGATACTGTAGATGTACATTAGAATACTTTAATAAGTATGTTTTAACTTAAATAGGGATGATATAATAAAATTGTGGGGTCTGCGTTCGCGCCGGGGCTCCATAGAATGGAAATAGGCACAAACTTTAATAAAGACTTTTATATCTATCTGCGTAAGTATACTTTTATAATTATGTTTCAGTTTGAAGAAATATGGTATAATAAAATTATGGAGTGTTCGTTCGCACCTGACCTCCATAAAATGGAAATATGTTTAACAAGGTTTTTTCATATAGATCCACAGAATATTGTGATAAGTGTTTCAGTGTGAACAGGTATGGTATAATAAATTATGGAGTTTATCTATTTTATTTTTACTTTCATCATATTTTGCTTTGATTGTGATACGCCTAAATTCGAAGCTATCTCTTTACGACCCTTTCTTTTCATAACCTATCATACTTTCATAAATCAGAGTCCATTTTCTGTAGGCTGTTTTTCGCACCCAGTCAACGACGGGTACTTTTGCTAGTATATATATATATATATATATATATATATATATATATATATATATATATGATTCAGGATAAACTGCTAAACTAATAAACCGAACATAATGAATTTTGGAACACAACTGGTAGGCATAAGAGAGGTTCACATTCAGTTTAATGTAGTTTCACGCAAACGGAAGGAAGCAGTTGTGTGTGAAATGTGAGCAATAGGTATAAGATATCGATTAATAAATATTTCTCAAATTCCAGTTTTTTAGAGTATTTTCAAGACGTTTAAGGGGCATAATATGGCATTACTTTGTTTGATATTCAATAAGTACCAATTATGCAAGTGCAAAAGTTTGAAATAACCTTTCAGTTTTTTTCCGTCATACTTCAAGTTGAAATAACATTTTCGTTTGTCACATTTTAGATATTATTTTTCTTACTTAAACGTACAAAAAAACTACCTTTCTTTTTTTTATTAACAATACACACGAAGAAGGCCGGTGGTCATATCGGCTGAAAACTTAGTTGAACTATAAATATCAGCGTTGATAGGGTTAATATACGAAGAAAACCAGTGCAAATAACGATAATAGACAATAACTTTTAGACAGAATAGGTATGGTGACATCTCAGCAAATTTACATTTATATGAAACATAAAAAAAAAACAATGTGGTAAACTATGGAAGAATCACGCAGTATCTATAAATCCACGTGGATTATTTTATGGTCAATGTTTCCATGTCTAGAATTAAAAACGAACGGAGAATCCGAAACTGATTTCGATATAAACACCAGCTGTTCAGTGTTGCTTAATGTCAAACGCCAATAACAGAAAGAAGAATATTCTGACATTACGTTGGTGAAAAGTGTACAGAACAAGTTTGCCATAGTAATTATTGCACATCTACGTAAGCCTTAAACAGTGACACATCATTTGGGCCACGGAGTTCTTTCTTTTATTTTTTTTTAATCAATCTGCACAATCAAGCACCACGTATTTCGGATTTTTACTTCTACGTATTTCTCCACGTAAACCACCTTAAGAAAGTTTTAACAAAAAACGAAACGTCGATGAACGAATAAACAACTACGCTTTACCGTGTCATTTTTATTATATATATATGTGTGTGTGTGTGTGTGTGTGTGTGTGCGTGCGTATGTGTGCGTGCGTGCGTGCGTGCGTGCGTGTGTGTGTGTGTGTGTGCGTGTGTCGTTAAGCCCCCTTACTTTGGTAAAGCGCTATTATTAAATCATGTTGCCTACTACTTACTTGTTGTTAACAAAAAGTGCAGGTCGATGTTTATATGGAGATATTAGAGACATCATTTACGAGCGTCTGTCCCATGGCCCAGTAAGTAGAACTGCTGACTATCAAATAGATTCTTGGAGGTTCGGTTCCTAACTTGGGATAGGTGTTAGTCTGAAGAGTTGCAACAGCAAAACATTGTCTGTGGCTGACTATCTAGATACCGCCCTTCAGTCTCGAAAGACAAAGAATACCCCCTTTAGGGGCAGCTGTGCGTGTAATTGTGAAGCAAGAGTTGCGCAATTACCACCAAAGCCTTCTCTGAATCGGTACTGCTGGAATCTAGTAGCAAGAAGTCGAGGACGACTAGAAACAATGCTAATATAATCGAAGAGCACATACAGCACCTGGAAGTTCCAAATGGTCACCCATTCTGGTACTGGCCAGGCTCATCGTTGCTTAACTCCGGATATATATATATCGTCGGTGAAATATGTATTTTCAATTATATTTCACTCTATGTGTATACCAATCCCTTTTAACTAAATGTATTTTAAATAAAACAACAGGTTATATATAAAAGAATAACCGCTTAGTTACATTTCAATATCCAAATATTTATTTTTCATGCAAAACAGCTATTCCAGTATGTTAAAATTGCGGTACATTTTTTACAGATTCGTTTCGTTATACAATAACAAAAGATAATTATTATTTCAATACCGTTTCCGTTCGTACATACACTCTTAAGAAAAGTTAGAAATTATTTTCTTAGAAAAAATGCAAGATAATGTTACGCTGCAATAAGAAAAAAGTTCATAGAAAACTCAACAGCGCGCGTTTGTTCTGGCAGCCATCTTTGTTCATATTCTTTCCTCTGAGCATATGCACGAAATGAAACGGTATTGACATAATAAAAACTGTTTGTTTCTACATAACGAAACGGATCTGTAAATAATGTACCGAAATTTTTTCATGCTATAGGAGTTGTTTTGCATGAAAAATAGTATTTCATCTTGGAAGGTAACTATATGATTATTCTTTCATATATATATATATATATATATATATATATATATATATATATATATATATATATATATACACTAGCAAAAGTACCCGTCGTTGACTGGGTGCGAAAAACAGCCTACAGAAAATGGACTCTGATTTATGAAAGTATGATAGGTTATGAAAAGGAAGGGTTGTAAAGAGATAGCTTCGAATTTGGGGGTATCAAAACCAAAGCAAAATAGGATGAAAGTAAAAATAAAATAGATAAACCCCATAATTTATTATACCATACCTGTTCACACTGAAACACTTATCACAATATTCTGTGGATCTATATATAAAAAAAACCTTGTTAAACTTTGTGACATATTTCCATTTTATGGAGGTCAGGTGAGAACGAACACGCCATAATTTTATTATACCATATTTCTTCAAACTGAAACATAATTATAAAGTATACTTACGCAGATAGATATAAAAGTCTTTATTAAAGTTTGTGCCTATTTCCATTCTATGGAGACCAGGCGCGAACGCAGACCCCACAATTTTATTATACCATCCCTATTTAAGTTAAAACATACTTATGGAAATGTACATCTATATCAAAAACATTGTAAACGTTTTTTTTTTTTATTTTTTAAATTTTTTATTTCCATACTTTTTTAGGACAGGCGCGAACGCAGACGCCACAATTTTAATGAACCACCGTTCTGCCTGATTAAACATACCCATTCCTGTGTCTCGATACATCTTCTATCATTATTTGTAATCAGATTTTTTTAAAATAGTCAACCATATAGGAGCCTATTCGTGACCAGACACACACAGATACACACACAGACATTTAGCTTTATATATATATATATATATATATATATATACAAATTATATATATATATACAAATTATATATATATATACAAATTATATATATATATACAAATTATATATATATATACAAATTATATATATTATATATATACAAATTATATATATTATATATATACAAATTATATATATTATATATATACAAATTATATATATTATATATATATACAAATTATATATATTATATATATATACAAATTATATATATTATATATATATACAAATGATATATAATATATATAACAATTATATATATATAACAATTATATATATATAACAATTATATACATTATGTATATATATATATATGTATATATATATATATATATATATATATATATATATATATATATTATTCAAGTTTGTGCATAGATTTATTATTTTAGAGATCCATCGTTGGTGCTACCAAATCAGGTTTTGTGAAGATACTAGTTCCCTGGACTAAAATGCATCAAACATTGATGTTATTGATTTTTTTACAAAACTCAGTCATGTTCTGCAAAGTACAAACCGAAAACAACCAATTTTCCTTGCATAACAACAAAATTTAACACAATGAATTAAATCTTTGAAGATATAAACCTACTTGAAGCATAAATTTTTTTTTTCAAAATTATTTGATTGCATTAAATAATCTGAACAGTGTTGATATGATGTAATACAAAAGAACCAATTAAATTTTTATCAAGAGATTTTAAAACTCATATCGGGACATTTCAAGTGTGCTTATCCTGAAAGCGAAACAGCTTGTATATTATAAAAAAAATCATTGACTTTTGTTATAATAAAAGTTTCAATTATCATTCCTTATTTCTTTGATGCTTATGTAAAACTTTTGCTCTATTCGTAAAATAATGCTATTGTACAAATTTATTGCCAGAAAATTTTATTTCCTTTTATAAAGGTTGTATACACAGAATGGAAATGATGAAGATTATTATGAGAGAATTGAAACTGGTGAATGTCATGAACAAATTGGATTACTTATGAAAACGGTTTATAACAAACATTTGTATATATTGGATTTGAAAACAATCATATTATAGTTACAGAGAAGAATCGTGTTGCCATGTGTTCCATCGATAGAAACTTCTTGTAAAGAAACCTTCTCCATGGAAATGCTATTTGATGAGACGAATTCTTCAGATGTTAGAGTTCAGTCGTTTACGTTTCGTGGAAATAACTTTTTTTTTTACATAGGCATCACCACATTATCAAAGCCAAGAGGCCACTCAAGGATAAGGGTTAAAGAGTGTACAGTAGAAATTGGACAATATAGTAATCATTAGTAATGAAAATTTTGTAAATTTGATAACTTATATGGAACGGCTCATCAAGAACTTATTTACGTTAGACTTGAACACAACCATATTGTAGTCAGCTGGAAAGCAGGAAAACGGAAGACAATTCCACAGGCGTGCAGTTCTAAGAAAGAAGCTTTGTTCATGGAATCTACGTTTAGGTTTAGGCACAGATAAAGAGTGGGGGAAATTATTGATAGTGTTTACAGCTAGACGAGTGTTTCTTGTGAAAGTTTGGCGAGGGGGGACCATAGATTGAAGCTCAGTCGAACACTTTCCATGAAAATAACGATACATCAGAGACAAACTCGCAACATCTCTTCTGTGAGATAGAGGTTGCAAGGAGGAGAAAAGGACATCTCCTACGAGGCTACGAAGTCTATTTTGAACTCTATCAAGGCAGGACAAGTCCTTTCTAGCAGCTCCTGCCCAGATGTGGCAACAGTATTCCATCCTTGGACGTACCTGGCTCTTATATAGATAGAAAATTGCATCAGCAGTGAGATATTTACCGGATCGATAGAAAGATCCCACCATTTTTCCAGCGGCCTTGGCAACAGATGTGATGTACGTGTTCCATTTAAGATCAGGAGTAATGGTCAAGCCCAGAAGCTTGTCAAAACTTGAGGCCTCCTGAAGACGAGATCCATTCATTTCAATTGATGCCAGATGTGGATCAGAATGTTAATGATGTAAAGAGAGAAGCTTGGTTTTAGATGCATTAAAAGTAACCAGCCACTCCTTTCCCCATTGTACTAGGTGCTCAAGATCAGAGGAGAGAGAATTGGAGAGAACTTGGTCGTTTACTGTCTTAGATGTGCTAAAGAAAGACGAGTAATATCCCTTCTCCTGTACTACGAATCCGATTTTGAACGTTTTCAAAGCAAGAAACCGTGCTCTAGCCGGTAGTACTCTATTTTACGACTCTCTGGATCTTGTATGTAAGGTTCGTTCCAAAAATAAAGAGTCCTATTTTTAATTCATGATTGCCTAAAACATTTCTCCGTAAACATTTATATTATTTACATTCCATTATGGGCAATAGAAACACATTTTATACGTTATTGCTTTTTATTAGTAAGGACTTCAATTCTAAACTGAAAGACAACTTCATGAAACAAAACAAAATAAAATTAAATTAACTTCTCTCTTATATTTTAATTTGTTTTATTAATGGATAGGATTCTTTGTTAAAAAGCTACAATAAACATCCATATGAATGCTTTGACCTTAATTGCTGATTTCAAAAGCCGAAGAATTAAAAGATACATCTGCCTATACTTTTAATGCTAGTTTTATTTATGGTGTCTTTTACATATATTAAAAACCCTTCACAATACTTTTGATGAGGAGGAAACTTTGTTTGTTAAAAATACTATATGTAAAAACTATTGTCCGTGGCTTAATGTCTATCACAATAAAAACATTGTTTTCCGAAACGATCGTACAAATTATTGATTTTGTTGTTGTTCCTTCTTGTGAAACGGATTTTTAATTTAATTCTAATTTGAATTTTAAATTATCAATCACATTACTGAATATATATATATATATATATATATATATATATATATATATATATATATATATATATATATAGCAGTATTACCCGGCCTTGCTCGGGGGCTGTTTGATGCTTTTTTATGCTTATTTTGATCGTTATCTTTGGTAATTCCAATATTTTCTTTTCTTCTTTTGTAATCCTAACATTATTTTAGTACATTTAGGTTATATTGACACCTTCCAGCATAACGGGTATTCAAACATGCGGCAAGCATTTTAATCAGTTTTGGTGCGAAAATTTGGCTGACAAAAGGTCAAAGTTGAAAGAGTTGACCTTTGCAGACTTTACCAGAGTTCTCCGCCCATTTTGGGTCTAAACACTTGAAATTTTAGATCTAGGTAACTTGGACATAGGTAAAACTTTGTATTTTGATTTGAGACCAAAAATATAAATATTAAGAGGTCAAATTAGGGTCAAAGTTTTAAAAGAATTACCTTTGCAGTCTCTACGAAATTACTCAGACAATTTTTTGTCTAAACATTTGAAACCTTACATAAAGTGTATTCACACGTAGGGCAAGTTATGAACAGTACATAGGGTTCGAGCAAAGCCGGGCAGAAATGCATGTAGTAAATAAGGTTGGTGTTGAGCGTAATAGTAAATTTAATGCCAAATAATTTTGGGTGTGAGATTAATAGTGAATTAACAGTAAATATCTTTGGAGTTGAGAAAATAGTAAATTTAATGCCAAATAATTTTGGGTTTGAGATTAATAGTGAATTAATAGTAAATATCTTTGGAGTTGAGAAAATAGTAAATTAATAGCAAATAAGTTTGGGTTTGAGATTAATAGTGAATTAATAGTAAATAACTTTGGAGTTGAGAATAATAGTAAATTAATAGCAAATAATTTTGAGTTTGAGATTAATAGTGAATTAATAGTAAATAACTTTGGAGTTGAGAATAATAGTAAATTAATAGCAAATAATTTTGAGTTTGAGATTAATAGTGAATTAATAGTAAAAAGGTTCGAGTTTAACGTAATTATGGGCGTCACTGCTAGTATAACATAAAATAAAAATCTCTGAATAGATTAAAAAAACTTATTATGTAATAAGCAAAGTATACAAAAATTTAATTATTCGACAAGCAATAAAAATAAAACAAGAAAAACCTTATTCCAGGGAGTTTCAAAGAATACGGTTCTTCTTATCAGAGGGAAGATGTTTGCAAAATATACAATAAATTTAGCAGATTAATGCATCACAGGAAACAAATAACTTGAACCTTATCATATTAGCATAAAAAGTCATTTCACAGTTTGAGATAGTTTGAAGGGATTCAAGGGGATTGAGAAAGCAAAAAAAAAAAAAACGAAAAAGGAAGAAAAAGAACACGATAAAAAATACAATGGAAAGCAGGGTAAAATCCAGAAGAGGAAAAGTCCAATATGGGTCTGTTGAAAATGCATTGGTAATCCACGAGAAAACAGAAATATGAATATAAATGCCCAAAGTAAAACGAAGTTCAAGAAAAATCATCAGGATGTGGAGAAGTCAAGATATGCAACGTTTATTTTTATTTTTAAAATAACGGATCAAGGAAAAGAGGGTGTTAAAATGAAGATACCAAATGAAATCAGGAAAAGGGGCAGTGAGAGGAGAAGAGAGAAAATGAAAAAGAGAGATAAGAGTAAAAGAGAGGAAGAAAGGATATAAAAAAGTCGAAAAGAAGAGGGGAGAAGGATAGAAAGAGAGGGAGAAGGCGAGAAAGAAAGGAGGAAATGGGACGGATAGAGAGTCATCTTTCTAAATTAATTTTTAGAACAGATAGATACAGGTCAGAATGGGTCAATTTGCCCCAGACAGGAATATAATTGATGTTGATTAAATCTAATGCAGAATTTTAAATTATAATTATAAATCCACGCATACGCATATGTACATATATAAATGTATAAATGCATATGCACATATATATATATATATAGAATAAAAAATGAATAAATAAAAAATAAAAATAAAAATAATGTAAAATAATATAGGAAAAATATAGGAAAAAAGTGAGACTAAAGAGAGAAATACTTCACACCCAATAGGGATAATGAAGATACTTTAGCCTCACAAAATGGGGGTAGAAGAAATCTTTTATACTGATTACATTTATAACCATACGTTTAAGAGGTGAGCTTGTAAATAATTTCTAATTGGTTATATTTTATTTTTTTTCTTATGTTCATATTGGGAAATGAGTTCGCTCTTGGAGTTAATTAAGTTGACACTTTGGAGGATGTAATTATACATACAGCTTTAGATATGCAAAGGTGACAAGACTTAGAACTTGGAGTGTAAGACTTAGACTTTTTAAGAATAGCCCAATTTATATAGAAAGGAACGTTTTTAGATTTAAGTTTTTTAATTAAAGTGGTTAGGAAAGTTCTCTAGTTATTATCAGTGATTTCATTGTTAAAGTAAGAATTGCGGTTAGATATTTTAACATTCATTAATGTTGAAGTAGCGCCGATATATTTGTATATTTTACCTGGCATTCGTCTGGTGTTAATGGTATCTGGATTTCTGTTAGAGTTCAGGGTTGGATTACGGTTTAATTCAGGGTTGTTATAATTGACAATAATAGATTCAATTTGTACTGGTTATATTTCGATCTATATTCAGAAGGGAGATTTGAGTATTATATGTATCTTGAGAAAATGAGGTTATCATTATTAATATTATTATTGCTATTATTATTGTTGCCATCCTTACTATATTCATCAATATTGATATTATTATTTGTGTTGTTGGTTGTGACATTGTTATTTGCGGGTGAGATGATCGGTGGGTCTGTCGAGTCAATACTTGGAGGCGTATTCTGTGTAGTAAGCGAATGGAGGTTTCTGTCATTGCAACTATTGTAGGTTTTTTCGAGGTAACTCAGTAACAGTACATGAATATATGATATCCCTGTCGATGCAATTGTTTTTGAGTGGCCATTCTTGCTTATTATTACAGTTGCAGTTAGTTTTTGGTATTAAGGGGAAAGGGTGGCCTGAGCTAATTTTTTTGTTGTTATTAGATGTTATTATCGTTTGTGCTAGGTTAGGCATCGTAGAGTAAGATATTTTAATAGGATTTTTATCAAATGTCGTACTATATATATCTATATATATATGTAGTTGCTTAAAAGAATTTTCTACAATATTAAAAATTTTTGGTGTATTTGTTTTGACATTTGAGCTGAAGGGGATTAAACCAAATATTTTCTTTTTTTTTCTAGAACGGTTACAGGGGTTTATTTAGTCAAGATTATTGCATTGGACTGAGTTATGTTGGTAAAGAGATTGGTTATTAGAGTTATTATTCAGCGGAATAGATTGATTTCTGGAATATGACTTATTTCTAGTAATATTATGGGTAATTTACGGATTTTTGACGGCTGAAAATGGGGTTATTATGGTTATATTTATTTTTTTCATTATAGCTTGAATTTTTAAGGCGTTATTGAAGAAGGTTGAATTTTTTTTATTTGCGGAGAGTGAACAAATCCTTCTAGAGACAGAAGGTACCATAGATTTTATAATAGAATTAGTGTGATTAGAAAACTTATGAAGAAAAGACTTAAATTGGGCTTATGGTAGGGACTGTAGGATTCTGAATTGAGGTTTAGCGTGGTGGTAAGAAAATTAGAAGTTTTTTTTTTGAGGTTCACTTGTTATAGATAGCCCCAAATTATAAATTGTAAATTTATAATTGTTTTATTGTATTCTCTTGGTCTAGCTCTAGTAGCGAATAGGGCGTCATCTCTATAAAAGCCCTCTTGGATGTGTTTAAAATGATGTTAAAGTTTTTTCAAAAGGTAAAGGCCAACTAAGTCTGTCACCTCTTCAGAATCTGAACTACCATTAGGATATCAAAGTTTTGTCTTTTCAAGTCCAAAATTTATTGTTGAAATGTATGAGAGATTTTCTAGCGAAGAAGATTAGTTTAATTTCAAAATCTGTAAAATCAGAGTTTTTCTTAGGGAAAATAAAGAGCCTTGTTCAAGAGGGTCGGAGAAAATGATCGGTAATAATTGTTGATGTCATATGTTATAAAATTGATCATATGTCTATGTTTTAGGGTAAGAAACCAGAGTCTGCGTTTTGCCAGAAAGGGAGGCTAACTAATTCTTTAATAGAGGGGATAATTCTATCTAAGATTTTCTTACTTACTGAACCCAACGTTGAACTAGATGGACAAATCAATCTAATAGATGGGTTGTCATAAAAGTTAAGTTTATGGTTCTTAAGGGTAAATCTAGGGGTGCCTGGTGACAAAATTTCAGATGCATTATGGATATTCATAGAGGTCAATAATGATTATACGATTCAGAGTGCTTTTGGCACTTTTTATAGTTAGGCTAGTCGAGTTTATATCGGCGGGAGCGAATAGATATTTATTTTTCTTTACTTTTACAGCAAAGTTTTCCTAGTAATTGGATTTGAATAGTATTTTTGTTTTTAAATTTTTTATTTTTATTTGAATAGTATTTTTGTTTTTAAAAATTTATTTTGTTTCTAAATTTAGCATAGAGTGTTCAAATTCAACTAGGTGAGAGGGGTTATGGTTAGGGTGGGAAATAATGTTAAGACCATAGAAGTTAGTTGCTTTTCTTTCAATCTTCTTTTGTTCCCAGTGAGAATTAACAGGAAGATTATTATTTAATGATTCCGCATGGGATGAGAAACAGAAGAATTAGATAACTATATATATATATATATATATATATATATATATATATATATATATATATATGACTACAAATATATAATAATTTATTATATATATATGACTACAAATATATATATATTTATATACATATATATTTGTAGTCATCGACATAGTCCTGTTTCGTTGTATCACAACTCATCAGTGCCGCTAGACTAGCACCTCTCCTAAGCCGAGGATTGAACCTAGAACTGTCGTGTTGACAGTCGGCAGTTCTACCACTCGACCACGGAAGAGATGCCCAAAAATAACTCGGCAAATGTCTATTTTAAACAAACATTCGTCCGCCACTTTTACAGTGCTCAAACCGCCTGTTTATAAACAAACGGCGAGCCTCGCATTTTTCAGCCAATTAAGCAGCGGGTGAGATTATTTACTACGGTGCTCTACCCAAAGAGGGAGGGGGGCTTAAAATATATTTGTAGTCATCGACATACAGTCCTGTCTCGTTGTATCACAACTCATCAGTGCCGCTAGACTAGCATCTCTCCCATATATATATATATCTATATATATATATAATTATTTCTACATTCAGACAACGTAGCAGCTCGCAAGAGCCATGACAGCCAACAAACAAGAAGTCCAAGACTCGAGTTTCGTCCAAATAACGGCGAAACTCGAGTCTTCCTGTTTGTTAGCTGTCATGGCTCTTGTGAGCTGCGACGTTGGCTGAATGTGGAAAAAATTATATATTCTCTCACATTCTCTCTCTCATATATATATATATATATATATATATATATATATATATATATATATATACAGCGATCGTATTGTCTTTTTTACTGGGAATGTATCAGACCTGCTTAATTGGCGGTTCGCTCTCTTTTTCTTTTCTGTTATCTAGATGTATCGTTGCTATTCCTTAATTCAAATGGATACGGTGGCGGATAACTGAAGTTATTGTGTTTAATTACACTGGTATGTCGCTGGAAAAAAGTATAAATCTGTTAATTAAAAAAAGAAAACTTTAAATTTAATTCGAATTTCTGACGAGAAAATTCATATTTTCTACTGTAACATTTTGATATTCAAAATGAACAATAAGGATGTGATTTTAATGTAGAAAAAAAGACTTATTCCTTTATTCGCTTTTGACATTTCCACAGATTTATTTTGTTACACGAAAAGAATGCGACGTGAAAATCGAATACGAGTCTTTCTGTTTTCCCATCGATCACGTAAGCAAATCGATATTTAACACTCGGCTATGCTGACAGTCAATATGTCATCACCGTGTGAAGAGAGCTAATGGTATATAAACTTGAAATTCTATACATCGAGCAATTGTTTACTCGACAAGATGAAGAACGTTCTATTCGCACTGCTGCTTTTAACGACCCTCGGCCTGACCGAAGGTAAGTCGTAAACATCCGCGGATTATTTACAATTACATCATTATGCTAAAAGACCTTATTTTGATCTTTTTAGAATGAATATGCCTACATTAATCCTCTCTTAGAAATTTTGGGAATTTTGCGAAGAAATAATTTAATTTGTTGTTCTGCATGATATATTTTTCTTTTAGATTAGCGGGAGGAGTAGGGGGGCTTTGCTTGGCTTTGCGCGGACGTAAAATATGCTTAAGTATGATATTTTCATTTGTCCCGATTTCGTATATATATAGAGTCATAACTTCAAAAGTAAAAAAAAAAAATTATTATTTAGGTATTTAGGTGTCATCAGCTGGAATCGAAACCGACAGACCGACAGACAAACACATAGCCATTTATATATTAGATTTTGAGAATAAAATGGCCAATTAAAAATTGACATTTTGATTCACAGTATCAAATAAAACACAAAAGTTTGGGGTCAATTAGATTTCAAAGACCCCATTAAAAAGGCTGAAGAAAAGAGACGACTTTGTGTCTACAGCGGCATCTGCAAGCAAATAGATAAAAAAAAAAAATGAAGTTTATTTTTCTTTTTGGCCACAAGGTCGATTTTTCACATAGGGAAAGATTTATTTTTGTGTGGACCTTGAAATCTAATAGATCCTAAGTTTTAATCAAAATATGCGCCCGGTGTATCTGTACATTTCACCATTCTGTGGAGAGCAAGCGGTGATAAAATTATTGTAGGATCGTTTTTGTTCGTTCTTTAACTGTAAAAGTGTTTTTCTTCTTTAAAAGTTGGTGCTATGTTTGGTGAGTAAAGTGAGTCAGCGAATTTAAGTTCCAATGCTGTATTTGAAGTAACATGTTTTGTGTAACATGCATTCGAGCGTTGTTGTGATCGGCTGACCCACATTCACCCATATTCACTAACCTTCGTTGTTTGTGTGCGAGTTTCCACATCATTTGATCCAATTGATTGGTGTAAACTTCAGCTGTTATTGCCGCACCAGGTCTCATGAACGGAAAACCATTAAATCGGGGCTTCAATTCTTTTGGGTGGAACTACGGTTTTAGAGTGTAATTTGAGATTTCATCTTTTATCAATCATCATGCTCAACGTTTACAATTGTTGAAAAGAATCAACTTTTTTTGTCACACGTAATGATACGAAATAAAAACAGTTCTGTGTTCTGTCATAACATAAAGGAAGGATTTGATTTTCAATACTGAAATCACCAGACCGAAGCCTCTCAAATCATTGGCGCTATTTATCAACAAACACTTCATTAATGTTTCTAGCTTCCTGAGAAGCATTTGTCCCACTAAGGAATTTGCATTTATAAACACAAATTTTTAATCAACCCATGGATTTTAAGATATCCATCTGAAATTTCTAAAATTAATTTTTTTTATTACATTTTCACCCCAAACAAGGCACATTGCCACTTTGCTGTAAGGGGCTACTATCAGGGACATAAGCTACTGGGGTACTATGTAGGGAGTTGGGCAGCACGATATCGGTTCACGTTACACTTGAACTTCTGCATGTCAGTACAGTTGGCGAAGCATGGACCTGGAAGGAATTCCAAAGTCTAGTGGTTCTGGGGAAGAAACTACTGGAGTAGAAAGCTCTCTTACATCCAGGGATCTCTACTGTGTATGGGGTGGGATTTAGCTGCTTGTTGGGTTTGTTGAGGGTGTTTACGTCGTGGGAGCACAAGTGTTTGCAGTTCGTTAGAGCATTCACCATTAAAATACTTGTAGAACAGGCAGAGGGTTCGTCGGTGGGACAGAGGTTGAAGCTTAGATGACATTTGAGGACCTATTAGGGTTGAGACTCTCTTTTGGACCTTGTCTAGGAGCGGGAGACTAGTAGCAGATGCACCAGCCAAAATATTACAACAATACTTCATACATAGGCGAATGGTGGCCTTATAGAGGTACAGGATACTTTCGGGCGTTAGTAGCTTTCTAGCATGGTAGAGAGAGCATACCTTCTTCGCAGTGGTCGAGGCAATGCTCTCAATGTCACGGAAGTTTATGTTCCTGTAGTCTGCATGTGTAATATTATAATTTTATATAAACAAGGGGGAAATTCCACAATGGCATATTTCACATATAATATATTGTCTGTAAACATTTCATATATAATATATTACTTGTAAACATTTCATACATAATATATTATCTGTAAACATTTCATATATAATATATTAGCTGTAAACATTCTGTGAACATTCATCATGAATAGATACCCGGTGATGTTATTGTAGCCTTTTTGTTAAAACTGTAAAAGTATTTATCTAAGTAATCTGATTAATGTAGTGTCAGAATATATTATAGTTATTACGGTTTATATTCGATATCCTTATAGGAGTATGTAGCATATTTCCATTGTATGGAAGCCTAGCGCGAATGGAAACCCCACGATATCATTAAACCATCTTTAGACAGAATAGATACTATCTATGATATTTTCATTTGTCCAGATTTCGTATATATATATATATATATATATATATATATATATATATATATATATATATATATATAGAGAGAGAGAGAGAGAGAGAGAGAGAGAGAGAGAGAGAGAGAGAGTCATAACTTCAAAAGTAAAAAAAAAATATATTATTTAGGTATTTAGGTGTCATCAGCTGGAATCGAAACCGACAGACCGACAGACAAACACATAGCCATTTATATATTAGATTTTGAGAATAAAATGGCCAATTAAAAATTGACATTTTGATTCACAGTATCAAATAAAACACAACAGTTTGGGATCAATTAGATTTCAAAGACCCTATTAAAAAGGCTGAAGAAAAGAGACGACTTTGTGTCCACAGCGGCATCTGCAAGCTAGCCAAGAATAAGAAGTATATTTTAGTTTCATGTACGGCCCAAAAACGACACCATTTTTAATTTAATTTAATTTTTATTTTTTTACATTGCGTCTTCGATGATCGGGAGATCCTATTTATTAAAAAGGATGACAGAAGGTGATAACATATTACGAACATAAAATTAGCGTCTTCATTTACTAATTGAATGTTCTTTGTATGTTATCGACTTCTATCTTTGTTTTTAATAAATTGGATCCCCTGATCGATTAATGTATAATATGGAAACTGTGACACATGTAGTACGTACGTAAAGGTACTTCGGTATTAATATAGAGATTATAAAGCGACAATAAAAGAAATTGCGGAAGTTATAATTCGATAGAAATTTGTTTAATGGAATAGGACATTTCATTCTTAATAACCTAATATAACCTAATATAACAAGTTCAATCATGCTATTTGAAATTGTAATGGGCTAGGATGACCCCCATTTATTCTCCTAGAAAGTTAGTTACGCGTTGTGAAATTGTGAACGGTGCGCTGCGGAATCCCCAACCAGATCTCACATTTCATGGCTATTTTCATTTCTAATTTTCTCTAATTGGGATACACATTTTGTATAATTCATGTGAGATTTTCTCATTTGTCTTTTTTTAATTTCTTCTATTAACATGCACCAGCATGTTAAGGTCCAGTTTTTTTAAAAACTGTTTGATTTTGTTGTTTGCATTGGTTTCCTCTTATCTATTTTCAGAATCAGGTATTTACAGAAGTGGCTTCATGAAGTGATGTTATAGGTGCGACATTATTCGAACACGACAAGTGCTTTACTGAGCTTCAATCTATGGTCCCCCCCTCGCCAAACGTTTACAACAAACACTCGTCTAGCTAAAAACACTATCAATAATTCCCCCCACTCTTTATCTGTGCCTAAATCTAAACGTAGATTCCATGAGAAAAGCTTCTTTCTTAGAAGTGCACGTCTGTGGAACTGTCTCCCGTTTTCCTACTTTCCAACAGACTACAATCTGATTGTCTTCAAGTCCAACGTAAACAAGTTCTTGATGAGCCGTTCAACTTAAGTTAACAAATTTACCAAATTTCCATTACTAAAGATTACTATAGTGTCCAATTTACTACTATAAACTCTTAATCCTTATCCTCGAGTGGTCTCTGAGCCTTGATAAGTGGTGATGCCTATGTAAAAAAATTGTGTATCACTAATGTTCAAATTTATGAAATCTTTCTCTCTCTCTCCCTCCTTCCATCTGTATATATATATATATATATATATATATATATATATATATATATATATATATATATACTGTATTAACAAAAACCAAGACTTTTAAAAAAGAAATGATAGCAACAAAAAGTGTATTTCATCGTTAGTTACAATTGTTTCAAGACTAGTTGGACAAATTCAAACATTATGGCGTTTTAAAAATTTCACATAAATAGTCTTTCTTCAGACTTATTTAATAAAAAACACTTTAACAATAAAAAATTACGTAAAGATATTTCTCTTAAGGGAAATAAAGCATGCGAAAACATTTATCCCGGACGCATCTTTGTCAGGAGCTTATTTAAATATTTGTATATCACCTAATTTTCGTATCACTATTTTAAAACCTGTCATAAGAAGTTACCATAAGAACCTGTACCAATTTAATATCTTTTAATAATACTGTTTGTTTATTTATTAAATTATATTTCTTTATTTCACATAATTTATTTTAAAAAAATTTTTTTAGAATTTTATTTTTATATTTATAATATGGCCAAATCAACTAGGCTAAAAACGTTACGATTATTTTAGTGTCGTATTCGACCTATGCTTGCTTCTTTATTTACAAAATATCCGCTATATATATACTCTGTATTTATTTTTACATAAGCAGTAATATGTTGCTACACAATCATGAGCATGTTTCGGTCAGTTAGCTACTAGTAACTAAAGACCACTCACGCAATACAGCTTATACGAAAGTTTGCCAATTGTATAAGCTGTATCGCCTAAAGAGCTCTCTGGTTACTAGTAGCTAGCTGACCGAAACATACTCATGATTGTGTAGGAACATATTATCGCTTATGTAAAAACAAATAAATATACTCTGCTCTGCTTTGTTATTGAGCACTCTCGTTACACTTCATTGGTTGGTTACCTAACCTCTGAAAAACAATAACCTCAGATTATATATACAGTGTATCACAAAAGTGAGTACACCCCTCACATTTCTTCAAATATTTAAGTATATATCTTCATGGGACAACACTGGAAAAATGATTTTTTGACACAATGAAAAGTATTCTGTGTACAGTATATATAACAGAGTTAATTTATTTCCCCCTAAAAATAACTCAAAATATAGCAATTAAAATCTAAATCCCTGGCAACAAAAGTGAGTACACCCCTTACGAAAAGTTGTCAGTATTAAAATACATGTCAACTCTCAATATATTTTTTATTTCTTTAGAATAACGACTTGCAATAAAAGTGTTTTAAACTTTGAACGAATGCCACAGAAACGCATGGAATGTTTCAGAATGCTTATGGACTATCTTACCTGAATCAGGCATGAATTTTTGAGTGGCATAAGAGATTCAAGGAATGCAGGGAGTATGTGGGGATGATGAGAGGTGTGGCAGGAGTGAGGAAGTCAGAACACCAGAGTTGATTTGCTAAATAAAGACAATAAGCGCACATTTTGATGTGAGTGTGGGGACTGTACACACAATTATTTGCGAGGAACTGAAGACTCGGAAGATTTGCATGAAGTTCATCCCAAGGGTGCGCAGAGAAAATCACTGACTATTTGAGTAAGATGGGCAGCAAGACAGTTCCCCCCCTCCCTATAGTCAGGGGCTTGCTTCCTGTGACTTTTGGTTAGTCTTTAAGTTCAAGGAAACCTTATTTTTCTACATAAATAAATAAGTAAATATATATATATATATATATATATATATGATGATTGCAACGTCTTGTCAGACAAGTGCCACTACCTCAGAAATTTAAAATCCATGAGCCCAAATGCCTGAGAGAGTATCTATACAAATATGATGTTACAGAGTCTTAGCTTTGTGCGACAGCTAAGTCTCTCTCTCGGTTCAAAATGTTGAGATCCAGCAACAAGCAAGAGCAAGATAGCCAGCAACAAATTAAACTGCAGACCAGCTTAATGCGGGTAATGGTCTTCCGCTTTATGGTTTTTTTAAATCAGAGATTTGCTTCTCCTAGAAAGGTTGCCTTCACCACGGCTTACGGGAGCCCTCTCCACCCCAAATCACTAATGTTCAAATTTACAAAATCTCTCTCTTCCTCCACACACACACACACACACACACACACACGTGCGCGCGCGCGCGCGTGTGTGTGTGTGTGTGTGTGTGTGTGTGTGTGTGTGTGTAGGAAGAGAGAGATTTTGTAAATTTGAACATTAGTGATACGCAATTAAACCTGTCGTGTTAGAATTATACCAAATCCATAGCACCACTTTATAGGTCTGTTCTGTGAATACCTGATTCTAAAAATAGATAAGAGGAAACCAATGCCAACCACAGAATAGGTTCAAAAATGAAACTTAACATACCGATACACATAAAAAAGAAGAAAGTTTTAAAAGGACAAATAAGAAAATTAAAGATGAATCGTACAAAACGTTTACTCCGATTAGAGAAAATTGGAAATCAAAATCGTAATAGAATTTTAACAACAACTAAAACGTAGCTGCATTTTGGTAACCTTTCTTTACCACGTTGTTACTTTCAATATTGGTACTCGACCGAACTTCAATATTTGGCTCATATTACATGATATCGAAATATTTCTAACAATATATATTTACCCTATATATATATATATATATATATATATATATATATATATATATATGTGTGTGTGTGTGTATATATATATATATATATATATATATATATATATATCCAAAGTGTGTATGATTGTATGAAGCAATGCATTTTTAAATTTTACGAATGAAAAACATTGCATTATATTGTTAGAAATTTCAAGATTATGAGGGGTTTTTTAAGCGTAAAAACGACGCTGTGTCTTTTTATACGTGGCTACGTTTTTTGTGATCAAGAGCGGAGGACCGCTTGAAATATAAAAAAAATAAAAATAAAATATTAAATATAAAAAAACAACAACGTCGTTTTTATGCGTGAAAACCTCCTCACAACCTTGAAATAATTTGTACAGAGTGATCCGAAAGAAACTAAAATAACTATAATATATTTTTGAAGCATGATTTCTCCAATTAATGAATATGAGAAGAATGTATGTTACATGGACTTTTATTTCAAATTCAAAATGGGCACAACATATCACCACCAGCTTTTCAAGTCGACCATGAACCGTATGAAGTGATTTCGCAAGAAATTCTTGCGGAATAGAACTAACAACTTCACGTATTCACCCTTCAAGATTCCAAACCAAATTCATATAACAGATGAGAAAAGAAATCAAAAGCATAGATTTAATTACCACACATTAACTAATATTTAGAAACATATTACAGCATTTGAATAAATTATAGTTATTTTAGAATAGGGAGTTACTTTCTGATCACACTGCATATATATAGTATGTGATTACGTAATAGTAAACCCGGTCGGGAGATTAAATGTATACGCATGCGGTCACATTTAAACATTCATTATTAAGTAAGTATATAATTATGTATACGAGTTTTTTATTTTGTTTCAAAGTTTTCGGAAAGCAAGCAACCCTTTTGGGGGACTAACACTCTCTATATATAAACACGTACATATTTGAATAATCCTTTAAAATTCTCCTTTACCCCTCAAGCGTTAATTTAGCAAAGGACTAAAGAACATTAATTTTCCTATTCCCAATAGACCAGTTAAATATTTCTTGCGGACTTTTTTTCTTACCAGATTCCATCACAAGAATAAATCTTGTGTGGTTTACTTGTATCCTCGTGGCAGGTTTTCCTGACAAATCCTTATACAAAGAGACCTTATACACCCGAGGACAGTGTCTCGTACACACACACACACATACACACACACACACACACACACACACACACACACACACACACACAGGGTGGAACGATAAAGGTGTCGCCCTGAAGAAACAACACCACAGTTTTATTTTAAAAAATGTTATTGAAAAAATGAATTCATGTAACTTGATTATGTAGTAGAGTTGACAACTATTCAATGTAGCCGCCTTTAGCCTCAGTCACAGACCCGGAAGTAGGAGCATGCCTTTTCCATGAGCGCCGGCGAGAGATCGGCAATTACTCGGCGGATGGCGATGATCAGGTTAGCTTAGGTGTTGTGGGATGTCATGTTTGTGATATTCTCGACGTATGACCAAACGAAGTAATCCAACGGGTTCAGGTCACGAAAGGAGAGGGGCCAGTGATATGAAGGTATATAGTCGTAGCACTCCTTCTGAAGCCAAGCCGAGTCCTGCTACCCACCCAGAGTCTGCTAACAGCCAACTGATTACATAACGGGATTACCACACTCTTCAGAACATTCAGATACACTATGGTGTTGACTTTCAAGCCGACTTGAAGATGTGAAGTGGCACGATGTCGCCCCCTCCCACTTAAAACCACACCAAAGATAATAACCATTGCCGAAAATGTCGTTGAGCTGTACCCGAAAGCGGTAAGCCGTCTGGATTTTCACTGTGACAGTGCTGGCAATGGTCCTGTTGTCATAAATTGGATCGGCAGAGAGCATGAGTTGTACAGCGGTGTATCTCCGATTTCGCTTGTTGATCGTTGTGTCAATTTCAAACATGATAGAAGTCTCCTATCGCTCTTTAAATTTGTACACAACTGGCAAACTAGTAGAAGGTCTACAATAAGAAAAAAACGCGGTTTTCATCAAAAGGAAATAAAATAAAGTTGTTTTTTTTCTACGGCGACAATTTTATCGTTCCTCCTTGTAATTGGCATTATGTAAACACAAATTTTAAGATAAACAGCAAGTACTTGTTTTGTATTTAAGATTTTGCTGTACAGATTTGGTTTTTTGTTCAACTGAGTTTGGATTTACCTTCGAACCACTATCAGGATTCAATCTTGAAAACAGCATAAACAAAACCATCAAACAAGATGTCCTCACCACCTTTCAAAACATTCAGAATTATAAAATGAACATCAAAAGTAAGAGAAGCAATCTTTAGAAAGGATTGGTACATCCATTCACACCACAGTATCATAATCACGAAAAAAGGGAGCTCTTGGGTCGCCCTTGACTAACGATCAATTACTTTGCTTTTTTACGTCTGAGTGATTTATTTTTTTGAAAATATAAATATTTTTACCGAGTTTGGTCCTGTTATTTAATGTTGTTTTAAAACTATTTTAGGTCTTAGCTTTGCCAACGGTACGAAGTTTTGCAATAACCTGAAGTGTGAAAATGATGGAGTCTGCATCATCGCTGCTGGGAACATCTCGAAATGTGTTTGTTTTCCTTTCTTCACTGGCCGTTTATGCCAACACCGTAAGTATTGTTTAAAAGTATTCCCGCCGACGAACGTTAAATATGGCGGATACGTTAGTTACCTGGTTCACGTTTTAAAAAGAACAAATTTAGAGAAATCATGCTTCCTAACCTTCCAACACTCTTGGCCTTTTTTTCGATAAGATTTTATGTTGCGCTATGACAACAGTCGTTTACCACTGAGTTATCGCTACGAATAGCTGGTGGTATTCTCTGTAATTTGAAAGCCTCCCTAAGGTTCCAGTAACCTTTGCACTTTATAGCTGCGGTCTGGTTAGTGCTTTCTCACATTGGTATTTCTTGCATCCTTAGCACTTCAGGCCCATTTTGTGTGATACTTGTAATAACATGAATATGTTTCTTTGACGGAGAGGTAATTCATGAAATTTATAGTTCTAGGTCTCGTTTCTCGTCTTATCCTTTTTATTTCTGTTTTCTGTTTTGTTGATTTTTTTCCGTGTCTCACGCTGTCATAATTATCCTGTCAGTATTTTGCATTATGGATTTTTCTAGTTCTTTTTTGTGTCATTCACACAGTCTTCTATACAAACCAGTTTTCTCTCGCTGTCTTTCTATTCCACAATCTGTCAACATTGTTCTACAATCGATCAACATTGTCCTTTGGGTGTAGTGCATGAGTTTCTTAGTCTTCTGATCGAGCTGTCTCACTTCTTCTTTAGTCCACCCTATGAATGATCCAGAGTATCTTACTAGTTATACTGCCCATGTACTTATGCCATTTATTTGGTTTCTGTTATATAATTTAGTTTATTATTATTATTATTATTATTATTATTATTATTTACTTACTTGCTTGCTTACTTACTTACTAGGAGTAGTCACACATGCCATCATCAAAAAATTAATTTTGATAACAACTTGTGCTGTTCTCTGGAGTCTGAGTGACAACAAGTCTCCCAAGATTTCCAGTACTCTCCATCTTTTTTGATAACCGTTGTAAAATAATTTGCGTTATCGCAACAGCCACTTAACATTGATTTCTCGTTGGGAACCATCGGTCTTTACTGGAATTTTGTTGCCAAAAATCTTCTCCAAGGTCGCAGGCCTCTTTGTACTCATCCAGCGGAGGTCTGACTAGTGCTGTCTCTCCTCGGTTATTCCATCCTGATTGACCCTCCTCATTTATTTGGTGTGGTGTCAGTTTATGGTAACATACATACATTCATACATACATACATACACACAAAAATAGGAGATTGACCGGAACGCAGGTGCGCATCGGAATACTTTACAATTATACCGTCTCAGTTTGCATGATTTAATGCGATCTTCCTTGTGCTTTACATCTGTAGCCGTTTCTATATGTTCAGTTTGTGTATGTAGTTCTGCATTCAAGGGTTTTCCTTAATATTTCTGCAGTTTTCATTATTGATACCCGCTGTATCTTTTCAGCCATCGCTCTGATTCCAATTTTCACTTTTTTCAAAGTTGTTCAGTATTGCACTTAGTGTTCCTACTATAAATGGTGTTGACTTTCTTCATTTTCCAGATCACTTTTGAGCTCTTTGGCATTTCTGTGTATTCGCTCTGCTTCTCTGTCTCTTTGATCTTCACTCTGTAATCTGCTGGACTGCAACATCTACAATCTGTCAGGACTTTTCCTTCCTTTTAACTATTATGACATCCGGTCTTCTTGCTTGGATGGGTTAATCTGTTTGTATATCCATGTCCCATAGAATCTTGTGACTTTCATTTTCAAATACTACTGTCGGTTTGTGCTTGTACCATTTGTTTGGGTGTTTAAGGTGCAATTATCTGCATAATTGCCAATGTACTGCCTTCCCCACTTGATCGTGTCTTTTTCTGCGGCTAGTTTCCTACATTCACTTACCATGTTGCTTAGTGTTCCGTGTCTCTCCACAGAGCCTGCATTTGCGGTTTTCTTGGGTCTTGTCGATCCTTCTTGTGTTATTTAAACAGTCTGCTACACAGACCAGCCCCTTTTCTCCGTCTTTTTTTATTCACATAGAGTCGGTCAGTATTATCTTTTTGGGTGTAGTCCACTGTGCATTATCATGAGTTTCTTGGTCTTTTGATCGAGATTTCTCAATTATTCTTTGTCAAATTTATAAACGGTCCAAAGTATCTTACTAGTGACACTGCCGACGTGTTTATTCCTTTAATTAGGTTTCTTCTATATAGTTTTGTTTCAAGGGGTTTCCTTGTTCTTCTGGGGTATTCCTTTACCATTTTCTCTTTATTTTTGTAAGTGGCTGATGAAAGATCATGGCAATGGCTTAGAGCTGGATATCTGACTAAGAGTACTGAAGCTTTTGTTTGTTCAAAAAAGTGGTTCTAGGAGAGGAAGTTGCTGCAGAATGCCGGATTTGTGGTAAGACCTCATAGTCAAGTGCACACCTTGCAGCAGGGTGTAGTGGACTGGCCCAGAGAGAATACCGCAAACGACACGATTGCATGGGACTCTGGATATATTGGGAGGTGTGTAAAAGGGCAGGGGTGAAGTGTGCTGGAAAATGGTTTGAGGAGGTGCCTAATGAAGTGATAACAAGTGAGGATGGCAAGGTAGAGGTATGGTGGGACTAAAGTAGCATAACGACCAAGCAATTGGAACATAATCGTCCGGATTTGGTCGTCATCAACATGGTCTAAAAAAAACTGGCAGATTGTAGACTTTCAGTACCCTGGGACAGGAATGTGAGAGAGAAGGAGAATGAGAAGTGGAGCAATTATGCTCCATTGGCCTTGGAGATAAGGCGTATACACGGGTTAAAACACAAATAATCCCAGTCGTAGTTGGTACACTAAGAGTAGTATCAAGTCGTCCGGAAGGACAATTGAAAAAACTACCAAACCCCGATGTTTTAGGCAGCCTTCAGACCTCTGCAATTATAGGTACCACCAACATCCTTAGGAAAACCCTTGATCTTTGAAGCTCCTGGTTTGAAGTCGGGATTAAGGGAAATCCTCTGGAAATGAATCCCATCCCTTTCCAGAGAGACGTTGATAAACGAAATCAGAATTATTATTATCATTATTATTATCATTATTATTATTATTATTATTATTATTATTATTATTATTATTATTATTATTATCTCATTTCAGACGCAAAAGCAAATATTTAGTAAAATGTATTATGATAAATGTTAGTAAACTAAACTGCATTATGCAATGAAAGATTATAAACGTCTTCCTGTATACATATATTTTTCAAAGATTCAGAAAAACACAATCAGAGCAATAGAGACGAACGTATGGACTTAAGACCTGAATCAAACCTATTTACTGTTTGATACCGGATATCAAATGTAAGGGAAATAACTGATCTGTTCGTTGCTTCTCCTTATTCAGAATCTACAAGACGGATTTTCTCTTTGATTATAATATAATGTCTTTAATTTCTTAGTTAATTTTATTTAGAAATGAACAAACGGGTCCCGGACCTGTGCAGTTATAGTACACACATTTTCTTTATGTTTTTTGTTTTTTTACTTGAATTTGTTTACGTCATCCGAGGTTAGCTCGTCTGCAAACGTCTCTGACACGATTCTGGATCGTAGATTACTTGAACAATATCAGTCTTTAAGATTTTGTGTTATATTTGTATATAGTTCCACAAACGCTTGATTTCCAAGTTATAGTCTATTGAATCTGATACTGGCCAACATGCTTCAGTGCCCGGTCGTACAACACGCTTTACATGATATTTTAATTTATGCAGATTGTGTATGCATTATTATAGAACCAATCCTCTAGCGATCATTATATATTACGAGGAATAATTTACTCGAAGGACTAAATTGCAACAACAAAGTAAATAAATAAATAAAAGATAATGATAATGTCGTTAAATTTTATCTGTGTTTGTTCACGTCAGCTGATATTTGGGATTGACGATGATTCCCTGGAAAAGTCACTTCAGATTAATGTTTAATTTTTAAATATGCTAACGAAGAAATGATTTGTGGCGATTTTAAATGGTACCTATTTTTTATCGTAAATTGAACTTATTAAAAAACAAGGCTGATAGCCATTAGTCGCGTGCTCTTGTGTAATGAATGAATGCGTGAATGTAGGATTGACATAAAATTCTTAAAGATAAACTAAAATGACCGAAAAATGGGCTGAAATGACTTAAATAAATAAAAAGTAAATGATTTAGAATGACTTTAATAAACTTAAGGATGAATTGAATGACCTTAAGAATGACTTCAATGCTTAAAAAATAACTGGAATCCTTCAAAAACAACTTGAATGATCTGGAGAATGACTTAAATGGCTTTGAGACTGACTGGTTGTAGAGTGGGTGATCATTTTACATTAAATTAATACAGAAAAGTGATCCCCCAATTTATATCATAAAAATTATTTGATTTAGGGAATTTGAAACGTTATTTTCGCATTCAGGAACCCCGAAAACCAATAAATAGTGGTATAATAAACATAAAAAGAAATAAAAAGTACATGTGTTACGGACCGACCGACCGACCGACTGAGTGACTTATAGAGTTGCTTGCACACGACTAAAAAAACTATTCTGTGGTATGAATTTTAAAAAAATACTATTCTCCGTCGGTCGGTCCGTCCGTCCCTAACACATTTACTTATTAATTACAAACAAGTGCAGCATCGGTTAATAACAGATACTACACTTTGATCTTAGCCATGTGGCCAAAGGAAAATTACATTTTGGACAAGTTTCAGAAAAGTCTAATGGATAGGTAAAAATTTATTGGGCAAAAAGTGTCATTATTTGCAATTTTGGTACATTTTTTTACCCCTTATGAGCCCCTTGGAATACTGAATACCAGTGACAATAGAGAAACTATACAGTTTTACACCATAACACATTGAATTCAGCACCAGTGGAGAGCACTATATAGATATACATATCAAGATTTTATTGAGAAATATAAAAAAGGGCATTTATAGCACTAAAATTCCCCAGGGGACGCAAAGCAGAATTTTTGTAGGGCCACCCATACTGAATTTATATTAAGAACAATGCCCTGCGCATTATGGACAAGTTTCAGAAAAATGTAATGGGTAGGGCAAAATTTGTGGGGCAAAAAGTGTCATTTTTTTCCATTTTGGTACATTTTTGACCCCTTATGAGCCACTTGGAATGCTGAATACCAGTGACAATGGAAAAGCAGTGCAGTTTCACACCTTAACACATGTATATTTACATTCAGCAACATGGGAAACCACTATATAGACATACATATCAAGTTTTTGTTGAGAAATATGAGAAACGCGCCAGAAGAAATGGCGTTTTCAGCACAAAAAATCCCCGGGGGATGCAAACCAGACTTTTGCCAGGGTCATCCATAGTGAATTTATATTAAGAACAATGCCCTCCACATTTTGGGGTAAGTTTCAGAAAAATCTAATGGATGGATCAAATGTTACGGGACAAAAAGGTTATTTTTTTGCCATTTTTGACCCCTTTTGAGCCCCTGCGGACAAAACAGGATTTTTCGCAAAAAAAAAAAAAATAATAATAATTTTTTTACTATGCACATTTATATATTAAAATATAATTAGTGACAAAATTTCAGGAAAAACTAATGGACGGTTATCCGTCAATCATCCGGACTAACGGACAGACGGACACATTGAAAACATAGGTTCCTCTCTGATAAATTGGGGGAAAAAATGTTACTCCATACCCCTAGCTTAAAAAAAATGTAAATGTGTTACAGACCGACCAATGGAGTGACTTGCATGCGACTAAAAAGGCCTTAGCATGGAAGGGTTTCCCCTTCCATTGCCAAGGAAAAGTTACAAATGTAAGTGCAGCATCTGTTAAGAACATATACTACACTTTGATCTTAGTCATGTGGCCAAGGAAAAGTTACAAACATAAGTACAGCATGTAGTAATAACATATACTACACATTGATCTTGGCCAAAAAGCCAAGAAAATGATATTTACTTGCTCCCCTATCGAGAAAATTAGGCACAAGACCGATTTTTAATGTGAGGAGTGAAGAACAAACTCCCCGGGGAGTAGGGGAGCTGGATAGTGACAGTTGGTATGGAGGGTTGCCTCTACATTGACCAAGGTCTTATATGTGGGGTTGCCCCCACATATGGTCTTTGCTTACAGTATCTGCCGGAACAAATACTACACTTTGAGGTATTTATTTGCTCCCTCACCGAGCAAATTAGGCACAAGGCCGATATTTAAAGTGAGGAGTGAAGGGGAAATGGGGACCAACTCCCCGGGGAGTAGGGGAGCTGGATAGTGACAATTGGTATGAAGGGTTGCCCCTACATTGACCAAGGTCTTATCTGTGGGGTCGCCCCCACATAGGGTCTTTGCTTGCAGTATGTGCTAGACAGACACTACACTTTTATCTTGGCCAAAAGGCCAAGAAAGCTTTAAAAGTTAAGAACAGCATCTATTAACAACAGACATTTGATCTTAACCAAAAAGGCGAAGCACAAAAGTGTTACGGACAGATCGACGGACCGACGGCTGACGGACCGACGGAGTGACTCATAGAATCGATTGCACGTGACTAATAAAAATTAAAATTAAATGGTGAGGTACCCCCGGGCTTAAAACAGGGGATCATTCGATCTGTAATCGAATGCTCTACCATTGAGTTATATCTTCAGATGACAATAAACCTGTTTTAAGAAGAAATAATTTGCTGAGATTTTATTATTTCCCTTGATCAGTGTAATGTAAAATATTCCCTTGTAAAACTTAATTTTTATATCTATGAGAGAGAAGTACTATTTTTAAGATCGGATTTTTTCGATTTTCGAAAATGATTTCTTTAACTATGAAAGGGAAAGATTTTTTCGATACTTATCGGATGAATTTCTGTACAAAACATATCTAAGAAGACTGCCAGACATATAAATCACCTTTGTGTAAAATTTGCAAAAGATCTGCTCAGCCGTTGTGGAACCTCACGCACACACACAAAAACAAAGTGATTTTTATATAATGAAACATACAATGTCTGTTATGATAGTGCACTGTTATTTCTACACAATGGAAAAAATTTTATCCCTGTGACAGGATTACAAGTAAAAATTAAACCGAGCCTGGTGTTGCCACCTACATCAGCAAACCATGATCAGCAGTAAATTATATGGTAACCAACATGGTTGGAGAACTGCAAATGCTGGTCTCTGGTAACAGCGTATAACAAATTAAATCAAATAAAATGTGCATCAAGTGCGCTTGAAAGTCAAATGATAACGTAATATTAGAAAAATAAAAAAAATATTTTACTTGTTTAAAATTTATAACAAATATATTTCAGAGATATACTCCATCTTCAGTGTGTTGTTTTTTTTTCTTTGTTTTTTCTTGCTTACCATGTTGTAAAGTTGGAGAAAGAAACGTCTGTTTGTAAAGATCCACGCGTTGTTTTCAACGGTTGTATTTTGAAATGTTTGAACTGTGCGTATGCAACGCGAGAATAACGTCATGGTTGAGTTATTTTCAAACAAATAGCAAGAATAGTTTTAAGGTTCCCCAAATCCATACTATAATTGTCCACACGTGGCGTAACGGATAAAGTACTAAGTGAAATAGAGTCATAAGTGACACTCGTCGAGCGGTTGAAAGTTCAATCCTTAGTACGGGCGATACTAAAAATACAATTCCGAATTAAGACACGGCTGACGGAAAGAGAGTATGCTTACCACCGTGGATTAAATAAACGGTTCCGTTTGAAATTCGGTACAGATTCTCGACATGTAGAATCAACATCAGGTGCTTTTATATGACAGGGGCGCGTTCGAAATGAATGTTTCTGTTTGGAGCAAAATTGAATCATGATATTTGACTTTTGCATTTTAAACCTTAATTCAAGCCATTATATATAAAAATACTTTTATAAAATCAGCAGTAGATTCCCTGCAGTGCAATGCAGACTGCAATATATTATGTACTATGCCAATGTGATGAGACATGTGAAGCTTCCTCCCGGTGCACCGCGATGAGCCCCTTCTCCCTGCTAGTAGAACATAATCCAGAAATGTTATCGATTTTGTTATCGATGTAATAATATTATGATGCCACACTAGAAAAATAGAGAAGTCTTTTAACGGATGAGTCGCATTGACAATATTTCAATATTAATATAATTAATGATTATCATCTTTTAACAAAGCTGTTTCTATCCAACCAGGTCTGTGTTATTCCAATCCTTGCCAAAATGGTGGAACGTGTATTGAATATAGCAATGGCACGTTTTGTCAATGTAGATCTCCATACGTTGGTACCGCTTGTCAAATAAGTAAGTATTGTTTTCCTTGTTGATAATGATAATATCGGAGCAAATTTCAGTATCTGTTCTTTAGTACGTGCAAAAGAAATGACCGATCCCCATAATGTATAAAGCTTTTCACCAGTCTCTTCATTTGAAAATTCGCCAAAATTCAGAAAATCAACCAATTTTAATTAAATTTGCAATATTTATTAAGTACCGACAACAAAATATGATGAACTCATTTTTTTTTAAACCTCAGTGAAAATGTATTATTTTGTGTCATCAAAACAATACCTTTGCTAAATGTATAGCATTAAGTATTAAATATTACAACAACGCATGGATTTATGTTTGTTTTGTTTGTTTGTTTTTGTGAAAATAAAGCATCATAGTTGTTAATGATTATTTTTTTTTAATATTTCAGGAACATTACAAAAAAAAGCTCTTAAAGTCTGTGTTAATGAAATCAATATAATTGAAGAAAAATAATTTCTCAAGCTAACAGTATTATCATTTAAGCATGGTTCATTTAAAAAAAATCCACTTGCAAAAAAATATTTTATGTAATTTAATAAGAATTCTCGCGAAAATTTCAAATGTAATATATTTTCATTGCATAAATGGACATGTAAACATCAGCGTAATAACTTTTTTATAATTTGGAAAATAAAAACCAAATTGAAAAAGAATCACTAGGAAAAATAATTTAAAAAATGGGAATATTTCTACAAACTGTTAATTTGGAGAAATACAGATGAGCAACATTGTAAAAAAAAAATAGACCCCTTTGCCACTCGCCATATTCTATTTAATTATTAATAAATAATTAAGTATGTCGTAGTTTGCTTGAAGCATTGTTTAACGGATAAAAAGTGTTTTTGAAGGCTTAACAGTGCAGGAATGTACAGTCGTTGTAAGCGTATAAATAAACAAATATTAAATAATTCAATAATATTTTTTTTACCTAATCATAGATGTTGCTTTTCACTTTTGTTTTTTTTTTTCAACTGTAGATGGCATTTATTCCAAAGATTCTTTCGGGGGCATCTCTCATCTTCAGTAGAGAAACGTATATCCACTCTCTAAGCTGTTAACTGACTGAAGATGAGAGATGCTGTCGAAAGAATCTTTGGAATTAATACCACCTACAGTATTAAAAAAGCAATGTCTCCAATCAGGTAAATAAAAAAGAATATTATTGAATTATTTAATATTTGGTATTTTTGAAGGCTTACAATGCAGGAATTTACAATCATTATAAGCAGATATGTAATAAAATAAATGGATGATAAACAATTCAATCATTTTTTATATATTATTTTATTTATATTTATTTATTTATCTACCTGAAATTTTATTTTCATTTTTTTCAGCTGTGGATGATACTTATTCCAAAGATCCTTTCGGGTAATAACCCATCATCAGTGGAAAAAGCAATCCTATCTCTTGGCTGTAAATTGTAAAGGGAGGTAATTCATATTCTGTTTAAATGCTTATAACTGGTCGTTGTTGTCTAAATGTTTTTGTTAGATTTTAATTCAAATGTCTATTTAATATGCTCATAACTGGCCGTTGTTTTTTTTTTAATGTTATTGTAAGCATATAGACGCTCTAGAGTTTCAATGATTATGTAAACGGTTAATAGAGGTGATTTTTTTTCATTTATCTATAGATATATGATCATGGAGAAAGTAATTCTAAATTATGTTTAAATATGGTTGGAAAGGGGAAAACCATTATATCTATTTATTCATTTGCTAAATTGTTAAGGTGAGTATATATATATATTTTTTGCTGTATGAATTTTGACTGAGACCGTATAAGGAAAATATTTTATCTTTATTAGAACAAACCATGCTCTTTATATTACTTCCCCCATAAAAACACAGGATTACGCGAACGCACATATTCAGTATACGAAATTCAATGCAAAATTTGTAATGAATCATATATCGGAAGTTCTATAAGACCATTACATATCCGAATTAAAGAAACACATTACCACCAAAACATCGTCATTCTTCAAACATGCGTCTATAGAACATAATCCAGACAAAAACATAAAAGTAAAAATTTTAGCAAATTATAGGAATCAGGAAAACCTCAGATTAAAAGAATCAATACTGATTGAAAAATTAAAACCAAAAATTAATAGTAAAACAGAAAAATCTAATAGATTTCTAATAAAGACACAAACAGACTAACTATTTTCGATATACGGTCTCAGTCAAAATTCATACAGCAAAAAAAAAATATATATACTCACCTTAACAACTACCTAATCTAAACAAATTAGTAAATGAATAAATAGGTATAATGGTTTTCCCCTTTCTAACCATATTAAAACATAACTTAGAATTACTTTCTCCGTGATCATATATCTATAGATAAGTGAAAAAAAAACACCTCCATTAACCGTTTACATAATCATTGAAGCTCTAGAGCGTCTATATGCTTACAAGAACTTAAAAAAAAACAACGGCCAGTTATAACTATATTAAATAGACATTTGAATTAAAATCTTGCAAAAACATTTAGACAACAACGACCAGTTATAAGCATTTAAACAGAATATGAACTACCTCCCTTTACAAGTTACAGCCAAGGGAGAAGATTATTTTTTCCACAGATGATGGGTTATTACCCGAAAAGACCTTTGGAATAAGTACCACCAACGGTTGAAAAAAAAAATCAGATAAATAAATAAATAAATGAAAATAAAAAATAATATATAGTATTTTTTTTATTGATATTTATTTATTAATCTACCTGATTTTTTTCAGCTGTGGATGGTACTTATTCCAAAGGCCCTTTAGGGTAATAACCCATCATCAGTGGAAACAAATCCTCTCTCTAGGTTGTAAATTGTTGAATTATTTATTTATTTATCTGCTCATAACGACTGTAAATTCCTGCATTGTAAGCCTTCAAAAATACCTTTTATTCTTTAACAACGTTTCAAGCAAATCACGCCATACTTCGTATTTAATATTTGTTTATTTGTCTGCTTACAACGACTGTACATTCCTGCATTGATATCCCTTCAAAAAACACCTTTTAATAAATAATTGTTTTTGGCTTATATTTTTCAATGAATAAATTACCAGTGTAATCAGTGATTTTAATTGACTATTTCACACTTAAAATGCCATTTTCCTTTATTTTAAAATAATTTAATTTAATTTACACCGCGTTTAAGGATAAACCCAGTAATGTAAAAGAAGTAATAAAAAAATAATTAAATATGTACTCCCTTTTTATTACAACAAAAATGAGATTTTCTAACTGATGGAATAGGTTTATAATCTTCAAAAATACATAGATAATCATGCTTCAATTTCTCTATATATTTAAAATGAAATTGAATTTCGGGACATTTTAAGCTTCCATAGAAAATATGCGCGTCGCCTTTTCATTTATTTTATTCAACAATCGCCAGTTTCTGTTACAAAACTCGCTTTTGGAAATAATTGAGCATTTATTTTTCTTAATTCAGTATATTAAGACTTTGTTTTACTGATTATCTTTAAAATAATTTAAAAAAAACTAATATTTATATTTCAAGGAATTTTTACAATGAATTTAATTAGGCTTTCAAATTTAGCTTAATTTCCGAGTTATCGGAGCAGCTGTGAAAACAAATTTTAAAATCAATATATATATATATATATATATATATCCGACACAGTTAGACACAATTAATCAACCGAGAACTACGTCACTCTACATAAAAACATCAGAAATCAATTGATATATATCTGAGAATCAAAACACGGAAAAGAATATGCTGTTGTCATAGCCCTATTTATCATCTACTGCGGTTATTTTTTTGCGCTCGCACGGATACTTCCTGTTATTTGTTTTTAAAGAGTTGGTTATTTTTTATTTTTATTATTTTTTAGGGCTCCGTTACTCAATACTCTTACCATAAAGCCTCTCCACACCCGGGCAACGCCGGGTACTCCCGCTAGTGTAGTAATAAAGGACAGGAAATAAGTTAGCAGTTTTATAAATTGAAATCTAAAAATTATTAGATGTCAATTCCTGATTTAATTTATCGTTTTTTAATCATTTTCATTATCACCTTGTTTCTATTAGCGTTTTGGGTGCCTCCTTGATTATATTGTGTGTTTCAATAGCGTTCTGAAGCCTCCTGAGTTTTATTTTTCCACTACCCACTTACAAAAAATAGGGAATTTTTCTTCTTTGATGAACTTGTTTTATAATAAAACTAGTTTATAAAAGAAGAAAAATTGCTCTGTAGATTTCCTTAATTTTATAAGTGATCAATATTAATGATCAAAATAGAGCAGGTGTGTTTAAATGCAGAGTCACCCGAGATAAATATCTCTATCCTTTTGTTGGTGTTACCTGCAAGACATAATCTGTAACGTATTTAGCAGCAGCAGCAGTATAGCACGTATACAAATGACCTTGCTGGTGTGCGAGTTGATTACCTAGAGAAGGAAGAGAACGAAACAGAAAAGCCGAGAGAAAAAGAACACACATGGACGGCAAACGACGAGTGGGCGACCAGAGTATTTGGAAACACGACTCGGTGCGAGAGGAACTTTTAAAACAAGATGAAATCAGAACTTTGTACAAAACAATGGTCGGACAACCGTATCTCGTTGCAGAATCTGCAAACATAACAATTGAAAGCAAATGAAAGTTAAAAACCTGCGTGGCGGGACAACCAAAAAAAAAACGGGCCAGTGTGATAAATTTGAAACCCGCGTGGCAACAAGACAAGAAGGCATGTTGACACACGAGAAGAAAAAGCACTTGTTCGACACGGCGGAGTTTTTTTCAACTACATGGCGAACAAAAACTTTTAAAACAAGATGCAATACATTGTGGAAAGTACCGTCCATAAAGGCCTGTTATTTCAACTGAAAATTTTTCATTTTTGTTTATTGCAATTGTCTCTGCATGTAATGTGTGGATATGTGTTAAAATGTGGCGACACTGATGAAGAAGATTAATGACCACGTTACAGATCAAAGTGCTCAATTTCCTGAATAGAGCAGGTAGTAATTTTTAAGCGCTAAATGTTTAGAAAAAGACATTACTCATCATCTTATCAAATTTAAATTTAAAAATTAATAGATGTTAACTCCGAACTTAATGTGTCGTTTCCTAACTATTGTCAATATCACCACCATTTCTATCCAAAGAAATTGAGCGAAAAGGAACTTGATTTTAGTAATTAATTAAATAATTAGAAGGCATCCTTACTTCGATTTGAGTGTTTCAGTGGCGCTCTAGAATTCGCTTTTTTTTATTACTCCTCACTTAAGAATAACTAATCTCTCTGCTATGGGAGGGATTTTTGTTATTACTGCTATAAAAGCCTCTTTTATTTTATAAGTGTTTTCCATCCTAGATAGACTAGGTGTGTTTAAACACACTGTCACTCGAGATATGCAACTCTTTCCTTTTGTTGGTGGCTGTTTAGTTCTCCCCCATTGCAAGAACTTAGACACCAGGCTCGGAAAGTGGGATTGAGAAGTCAGCGCCACCGAAGAAAGGCACTCTGATCTGCAAAAAGTGCCTGGACAGCCCCATCGGCATTCTGAAGTAAGGGCGCCTCAAGCGATTAGCAATAAACTAATCCCTTCTCAAAGAGAGAAGGTAAAGCCTCAGAGGGTGGATCTCCTAGAACTGCACAGAACTAAATTCCTACCGCAAAATCAACAGGGGACCGGATCATTACAGGTCTAATCTCTGATGATTTTAGAGTGCCCGGGATAAAAATCCATGTGCCAGGCAAGGAGCCATCATCAAAAGTGTTCAATATCCTGAATAGGGCACGTAACAATCCAAAATCTTAGATAGCAAAAGAGTGATTGTGACAGGAAATGACTCTGAATTTTATTTATAGTTTCTTAACGTTTTCTTCAGAAGGGACGGATGTGGCCAGACACTCAAAACGGGTGGTTTTAGTAATGTTCTGGAGGCCTCCTTTGTAAGGGATTTGAGGGCAAAACGTAAACATGACTTCAAATGTTACCATGTAGTAAATTCTGATAGAATTGTTTAGTTATTCTTCATTCATTTGCGGAAAGCTAATTGCCAGAATATTACCGTTTCTTACGGATCTTGTTATTTCTTACGGTGCTCAACAACTGACGCAATGTTACTATCATAATCATTAACCTACAGTATTACATACAAGTGCTATATAGTAAACAAAAAATTGCTCAATATCCAAAATAGATCAGATATGTTTAAATGCCGATGTTCCAGGAAAAAAATATATTTTGTTATACTATTCTATGCAAGAAAATCTACTCGACGTAACTCAGATGTCATAATAGTAATCTTCCAGTACAATTACATATGATAAGTGGTATGTAGTAATCAAAAAGTGCTCAATATCCTCGATAGAGCAGGTGTATTTAAAATCAGCGTTGTCCAAGAGAAAGAGCTGCTTTGTTCTTTTTGTTATTATGTGCACTAGACAAAGTACATAGTGTTACCCGAGATCCATAACAGTAATAATAGAGCATCATATCTTGTAAATATAGTATAAGTTAGTAATTCAATGTGCTCAGTATATTGGATAGAACAGGTCTATTTGTAGGCCAAGTTTCCCGGGGAAAAAACATCATTATTTTGTTACACTATGTAAACGACATAACTATTTTTTGCTATCCCTATATATATACGTTTTATTTTTATTACCGTATTTCTCTGCTAAGTTACATTATTGTTTCAGCTACCCGGCCGTTTTTTGGCCGTCTGTAGCTTCCTCAGACCTGTAAAAGTCTGAGGAAGCTACAGACGGCCAAAAAACGACCGGATAGCTGAAACAATAATGTAACTTAACAGAGAAATACGGTAATAAAAAATAAAACGCATATTTGCTCTACAACAGTATTGAGCACTTTCTTCAGGTTTTTATTAATTACCATTTCTACTAAATATATATATATATATATATATATATATATATATATGTGTGTGTGTGTATGTGTGTGTGTGTGTGTAAATTAACTCATTTTTACCCTCTGATTTTGACCTTAATAGGATTAAAAATCAAGACATTTCATGCAAATGTAATATACACAAACTGTAGAACAATATCTGTTATAGGCCTATTGCCTATCCACTACCTCGATAATCATAGATTCCTATATTCAGTCTGCTGAGAGTTCACGGCCAAAATCGGTTAAGATCAATGGAAGTGGAAAAATCTTTTCTCTCTAATAAATTCCTCCTTCGCTCGCCACCACTTAACACCATTGCGGGATCGTCCACAAGAACACCGGAGGAACACCGGATTGTTTTTGCTTAAAAAAACTGGAATGGAATTTTAATTCTACTGGGTGAAACGCACCATGGAATTAACCGAATCGAAGAGTTATTTATGCCATTTTTTCGCTTCATTTCGTCTTGCAGTTGATTAAAAAAAAACTGGAATGAACTGGGTGAAACGCACCATGGAGTTAACCGAATCGAAGGGTTATTTATCCCATTTTTACGCTTTTCGTTTTTCACTTTCGCTTTGCTTTGTTTTGTTTTTGTTTTTTCGAACATGTCCATCATTTTTTCCCTGATGTCTGCTTTCTGTTTTTATGATTTCTTTTTTAAAGAGGTTTTTTGTATGTTGGCTGTTTTTTTTTTGTTTTTTTTTCCGATATTTTAAAGAAGTTGAACATCGTTTTTTATTTTTATTTTCATATTTAAACAGGGTTATTCTGCACTTTACGCCCCTGCTCTTACACACAATCTAAAAAAACGGGCAACGCCGGGTACCGCTGGTAATATATAAAATATAAGGCAATTTACTCGATGTTGCCTAGAAGTCATAATTGTAATACTACAGTATTACATATGATAAGTGGTATAAGTCGGCAATTTTATGCATGCATGTTTCTCTTTAACAGTCAGAAACTACATAAGATACAGTTTCAGAACTATATGAGATATTACTAATATTTTTTTGTTATTCATTCGTCATTCATTTTGTATTCCTTTTCTTTTCATTATTCTCATTTTTACTTTAATTTTTCCCAGTTATATTTCCTTCGTTTCTTTAATCAATTTTTAATCATTTTTATTCATTTTTCATTCAATATTTATTCACTTTTTAAATTCTTTGTCTAAATATTTTTTAATTCTAAGTTCGTTCATTTTTTTAGTCAATTTGTTTTTTTTTGTTTTTTTTTTCATTCATTTTTTTCATTTCTTCATCCATTTTTAAATCTGATTTTTTTGTAGGTTTCATCGATTTTTATTCTTTGTATTTACTCATTGTTTATTCCCTTTTTCATTCACTTTTTCCTTCATTTCTTTTCATTCACTAATTCATCCATTTTTCATTTACTTATTCATTTATTTTTTCTTAAATTATATTCATGTTTTATTGCATGTTTTTCTTTAAATTTTTCATTTTTTCTTTTCAATCACGTTTTTTTGTACATCTTTCGATCTACTTTGATTCAGATTTGGTAAGTGAAGTTACAGAAGTTTTGTTCTACTCGACGTTGTCTAGGACCGATAAAATTGTTATTATCAACGCAGTTTTGAACATGGCGTTTATCGCGTTTTGCATTCGAAATTCCTTATTGTTAATTGTGCATAAGTATTTTAATTAACAGAAATACAATGGTGAAGTTATAAGGTTGGTGTAAAAGTTTGGCCGGTTTTAGAAGGAGCATTTTAAATCAATTGTAATTCATTTTAAGCATATTGCTATTACTTAAACAGATCACCATGATTAATTTATAACATTTTTACTTTCAGATTATGAAAGCATCATCCATATTTTTATGTAATATTCTAACCCATGTTGATCCGAAAACGACCTTCTTTAGTCAACAAAATGGAAGTCATCTTCCGTCATGATAATATTCGTCTTCACACAGCACTACTCACCAAAGATCTTCGAAGAGGATTTACGTCGATAATCCTGTCTCATCCTGCATATTCTTCTGATCTAGCTCCGTCTGATTATTACTTATTTCGTGGGTCAAAATATTAGATTAATATCACCAGAGCATATTACACATGAATTCAAAACCTTAAGAATTTTACAAGCGAGGCATGTATAAGTTGGTTCAGAGATGGAATCAAACTATAGAGAGCAAAGGTTGTTCACAGTTTTTATATTCATTTTGAAGATGACATTTTAAATCACCAAGTTTTTTTGTTTTTTTTGGGGTGTTTTTTGCACTGACTTTTTTTTCAGATAGATGATAAGTTTGGAATACACCATAATATAGATTGTGAAATAAATATAAATGGTTCTCTCTTTACAGAATGCGATATCGTAGCTGACATAATGATAGCGATTGATCAATCAGGCAGCATCAATATGTTTCGATTCAACAAAGTGATTGACTTCGCGATCAGCATCGCCCAATCGTTTGACATTAACAACGGCAAGACACGCATCGGCGTGATCACATTCGCGTACAACGTCGTGTTCCATTTCGATTTGAAGGCGTACAACAACAAATACGATCTCATCACGATGATTAACCTGCTGCGGTACACATACGTAGGCGGCACCACGCGAACAGAAAAGGCGTTCAGATACTTGAATTACGTCTCGTTTACACATCAACATGGCGACAGGCAAAACGCGCCGAACTACGTGTTTATGATAACAGACGGCGCATCACGCTATCCGAGGGAAACGGAACAAAGTGCTTTTGAACTAAAGACGAAAGGCACTGTCGTCTATACTTTTGGCTTCGGATATCGCGTCAATTTTGCGGAACTCTGTCGAATATCCACGTCACCTTCTTCGATGCACGTCGTACGTAGAGCTTATTATCACCTTTCCAATCTCATGAACGAATTTCTTCACTATAATTGCAAAGGTAAGTGCATACAATATGACCCATACGTATACACCTTGACCAATATTAAAAATCCCATAGTATTCGTTGTCCAAATAAGATCTCCTCGGTATGGTTAACTCACACTGGCTTTATCAAGGAATAGTGCACTTTCTTCGAGTAGTGTTACCTTAAGCAACAGAACGAAGCTTGATACTTCACCAGATTAGATGAATTCTTTATTTGTTACAAATGTATAAACTAATTTTATTTAAACTTAATAATGTTGATACTCAAAAGATGAAAAACCAATCAGGGATAAAACTTGCGGAGAACGCGCAGTTTTACGGTTGTTGTAAAAACGGAACAGAAAGTTAAACGTCGTTCCGTTTTATATTCGGTACATTTTTACATTACGTCTGACTCACCATTCACATTCGACATCTCAACTGTTATAAGTTTTCGAGTATGCTGACAAGGTTGGATGTGACTATTCCGAAAGCCATTCTTAACACGGGAGGGTTGGGTGTGTCTATTCCGGAAGCCGTTCTTAACATGGGGAGGTGGGAGTGTCTATTCGTTGTAAGCATACCTGGAAACCTATAAAAGTCGTCATTTGCAATGTGAACTCTTATGTAAAAAAAAAAATATATATCAAAAAGATATACCAAATTGACATTTTTTGTTTAAAAATTAAATTATTTCGTTATTGTTAATAAAATTTTATGTTTATAAAAATATTTCGTTTATATATATATATATATATATATATATATATATATATATATATATATATATATATAAAGTACGGTTGTTAAATGTTATTACTTTCGATGCACGAGTTGTAAAAAAAAAACAGATTACAACGGAACGAAATTTAAATCCCCGTTCCATTTTTTAAAGCAATCGTAAAACAGCGCGTTCTCCGCAAGTTTTGCCCAATGAAGAACATGTAAACCGATAACTAACTTTTTTCAAGCATCACACGTTGGATATCCATCATCCAACGACTTCTAGGCAGTTTTGTCGTACATAATTTCACTCGAATAATACGGATCGACAAGTGATTGATTTGCTAAAATATTCTGGGTAGGTTATGGCCTCTATTTCACCTTGAAAGGCAACAGATACCCACTGTAAGTGTTGCAGCACGTTTATGAATAAATAGATGTGCCAACCATTCCTCTCTTGAATCAGAAAATTCCAGGACGATAGGAAACAATGCCAAGATAAGCAAAGATTACATGCAGCATATGATGTTCCCAAATGGTCATCAATTTAATGCAAACCAGGATCAACATTACTAAACGACGGTGATCTAACGTGAACCGTTGGGTCAACGTGATTATGCCATATGTGATTAGTGTAAGTTTTCAGGCAGATAGTGTTCTGAAAAAAAAACTGAAGACATTGTAACTGTTAAAAATTGATGAGAGCACCACTTGCTCTTTAACTTCAACGGGGCCGCAAACAGGGGCTACAAAAGTAAAGAACGCCTAAAGATTTGAATAAAGCTCTTTCACAGTTTCATTAGAATATTGAAACGAAGAAAATCTCGACTAAAAAGCATCAAGTCTAGCAAAATAATAATCCCAAATGCTAAATTATTCTTATTTCAAATAAACTTAAAAAAAAAGACTTGATAAAATAACTTGAATTTCTATCAATTTGTATGTTTTCATTTTATACTATTACACATTTTTACACATTCGTTAGCATGTAGACTACAAGGACCCAATACGTTGTAGCAGAGTACGTTGCAAGGAAGATAGGACAAGTGATAACTCGACTACTTTTTTATAACAACGACACATATTTCCTTATTCTCCCGCTACGCATAACTTATGACTGTGACGTCACTCCATGTCTGTAACATGGCCGTCTTCTCTCGTGATCGTGTTCCTTCTCTCTAACCACTTTCCTTTCTACGTTATCCACGCCTCGAACGTGCTCTCGAACGTGCTCATCTGCCTGTTGCACACGTTCTTTTTAATAGTCTTTTTCTTTATCCTTACAGTGACGTCATTTCGTATTTCGTATGCATTTGCATACGCGCGTCCGCGCTCTGTTGCACTATTACAGATCATTCCCATTATTTGGACTCTTTGAACTATTGTTCTCATCTTGAGTGTTATTCTCACAACGTTTCAGACTGTAACTTTCAACGTTCTTCAGGTGTATTTTGTCGAACTTGGGCATCCTTCTGTTGACATCGGAAATTTGCGCATAATTTCGAACGGGCCCCGTTATTTTATCGAAGGGAGTAACATGCTCTCGTTCCGTCAATCATGACCGGATAGAAGCCCCAAGTAAATCGCAATTGTATTCTGAGTATCGCTCACACTGAGTGTCGAACCATCAACCTCCAGAGAGTGTCACTTAGAATTGAATTTTATGAAGTAATTTATTTGCTTCGCCATAGGTCCTTATGAGCGAATCTTAGAATAGTATTGGACAGAATGATTCCAGAGTTTGACAAGATACACCCGAAGAAGGTCGAAGGTTACTTGCCTTAATCAGAGTTGGTGTTCGTTATTAGTGGACCAGTGTTTGAATCATCTAAATTTGTTTGATGAATGTCAGAAATCACACGTGTTTGTTTATGAGGCCCTTCGCCTTTACATCTATTATAATTATGTAACAATGCGTGGTAAAATATCAGCAAGAGGCGTAGGATAGTTGGCTTGCGAAGATATTAGCACCAATAGCCAACAAAGCACATATGCAAATTAGGAATTGTGCGCGATCTTACGTGACTAGAAAAAGAAAAAAGACAGTACATGATCGGAAAAAAAGCCCGCGCCGGAAAATATAGACGTGTAAAGTCGAAGACGAGAAATGACTGGCAAATTCAAGCTTGAGGTCAGAGAAGAAAAGGGACCGGGCGGGATGTATGTGTGGTCCTGTGATGGTGGCGAGAGACTTTTAAGCTGGTTTCAAGACGGCAGACTTCTGTTAATCTCATGGCAGACGAAATGAACAGTTATAAAAAAAAAATAAGAAGCAATATTTAGAAAGTAATGGTAATGAATCCTCTTTGCTAAAACAAGTAGAAATGCCGAGTCGGATTTATTTATTTTGGTTTGTTTATTCCTTTTTGACGGTACCAGACGGCGTGGGGGTCCGAGAGAGGTTTGGACTGTAACGAACACGGTTGGAGTGTTACGGTCACGTTACAATTGCATAAGAAACTATTTTCATGTTAAAATCCTGCTTACCTTTCTTTTGAATTTCTTCCTACTTCGGAACATTGGTGGATAAGAAGCTAGACAAGTTTGATATTCAAGCAGTAGCGAATAAGTGCCGAAATGTAGCTCTGAACCCGTGATCGACTTATTAAAAAGCAAGCATTCTAATCGCTTGTTAATTACATAATCAATCTCCCCCCTCCGCCTCCTCTATCTCTCTATAGATAGATAGATAGATAGATAGATAGATAGATATGTAGTAAGTTATGAAAATATATATAGCAATTAAGCTACACAATATTCCGCGTTTCATTCTCGTGTGAATTCGTCAGACTTAGGCGAAAAGTTGTGGTTATCGCGCGTTTATATATACGCACATGCTATTGAATTTTCTAGTTAGCCAATCAGCTTCCTAGTTGTCACCGCATCCATCCTAATCAGCCAATGGGCGGGCACTTTCGAAATTATTAGGAGCAGTGAACGTTTTGCTTTAAACAAAATCAAATAAAAAAGTAATCAAAAGAATCGTTTGCCAATCGGAAAGTAGACACAATTTTTTTACGATTCCGATACCGATTCCGACACCTTCAAAAGTTTGTCCAATTCCCGATTCCGATTCCGATTAATCGTCCCAATATATATATAAAAAGAACTTTCTGTATGAAAGTTTGTTCCTTATAGACTCCGAAACGGCTGTGCAAAATTTTTATGAAATTTCAGACGAATGTTCTTAGATAAGTTTCGTATCGGAATATCTTCGATAAGTATTGTTAATCGATGCTCGAAAAAATCCGATTAAAGACGGAAGTCCGATTTTGACCAAAGTAAACATCTCGTACAGCCTGACATCACAAGTGCATCTGAGAAGTTTTATTGCCACACAAGCATAAAGGCCCGACATATAAAATCAACAGTAAGTTCTTTGATATGAGAGGAATGCGTTCGAAACGAAAGTTTCTGTTTAAAGCACAACTGAACCATGATACTTGACTTTTGCATTTTAAACTTTAATTCAAGCCGTTATATGAAAAATCATTTTATAAAATCAACAGTAGGTTCTCTACAGTGCAATGTACACTACAATGTATTGTGAAATAAGTCACCATGAGGAGGCATGTGAAGATTCTTCTCAGCGGGCAATCAATCGATTTGATTGAAAAATAAGCGATTTCACCGATTTAAATGACAATGAAAATATGGGAGAGTGAAACATTCGTTTATCATGAATGAATCTGGTGCAACGTCGCGTCCCCCTGCTAGTTATGAAAATAGTTATGAAATAGATTTGTCTTTGCGTTGTAAGTTGTTCATTGTTATTGTTTCTTAAAATGTGTTTTTGCCTTTCTTTTTTAATAAAGCGCTGAGTCGTGAAACCCTTTGCATACGATGTAATGAAGATTGCCAATGTGTTTCAGGTAAGTTGAATTATTACATCCTCATATTTTAGAAGAGGAAGACTATTTATTTATCTATTTTATTTTGTTTTATTTTAATTTTATTTATTTTTGGCAGTGACCCGCCATATGCTGATTTCTTTGTCTGTCGGTCTCTTACTTTTTGAATAGTATGAAGAATGGAACGTTGGTGGTGGGAACCTGTCCAAGCTTCATCTGTCTTAAAGTGATTCTACATTCTCATCCCTTTTTATTATGATGATTAGTTTCTTACGTCAAGTGGTTTTAGGCATTGTCTGAAGTGACTTCCGAAAAAAGATTATTTGTCCTATTTTTTACATCACTTCTATTGATAGGTACAGAGAGAAAATGGGCGTTTCTTTCTGGGGATCTCAAGGACAGAAAATCTCAGCACATTTCTAGTACGTCGACAAAACGTGGAAAATCGTCTCCTAACAGATGAGTTATATATGACAAATAAAAATCTTAACATGTCAATATGCCAATTATCGTAACTATTGGTGCCATGTCAGTGGATAATTACATTTAATATATATATATATATATATATATATATATATATATATATATATATATATATATATATATAATTAGTTTTGTGGAAAAAGAAATCCAGCAGAGTACTCGATTATAAGTAAAATCTTAAGATAAGGCCGTATTTATATTTTGTCTACAGAAGGTTTTTAGATGGGACAAGTCATTGGTACCGTCGGTTTCAAACCCGATAATATTAGGACCGTTTTAAACACCCATATCACTTATATCACATATACCCAGAGGTATTGGCTGAAGAGAGCTTGATATGGGTATCTACAACGGTCCTAATTATCAACTTGAAACCGACGGTACCAATGACCTGTCCCATCTAAAAACTTTCTGTATATATAAATATATATATATATATATATATATATATATATATATTTATATATATACAGGGTGTACACAAAGTCTGGCTACATAATGTAGCCAGACTTTGTGTACACCCTGTATATATATATATATATATATATATATATATATATATATATATATATATATATATAATACCTAAATGATTGATAATAAAGGCATGGCACTCAGTATTATTTAGATGCTTAATAAAAATATGTACTTATAAAATATTTTCATATATATATATATTCATATATATATATATATATATATATATATATATATATATATATATATATATATATATATATATATTGGGTTTTTAGATATGTATGGCTAGGTTTCTTTCCTCTTATCTATTTGCCTTTCTGGTACCTAAGGTACTTAAGCTTTTATGCATTTTATTCTCATAGCATTTATATGCTAGTTGACATGTCGCAGAATGGATCTGGTTATCCTAAACTTACTTATTAATAGTTTTTCTTTTTCTATTTTATTATTTAATTAATCTAATTATTTTCATATAAAATTTCTTTTTCATATATTAGTAAAAATAGTAACCGTATTATTTTACATTTTTATTGGGAAGTGGTATTATCCACTGGAGAGCCATGTCTTTAACAGCTGTCCTGTTTTTAAATCTCCGAAACAGTTTCATGGTAAGCAGCCGATGATCCCCGTTTTCTATTTACAAAATTTTAGTTAAGGTTTTCTATTTTCATCCTTATGTAGTTAAATTCTGTTTTAAAATTGAATACTTTTGCAAAATCGGCTTATGCAAGTGCTAAGTCTATTTCTATTTAACAATCTTAGTAAAGGCTTTTTTTTTCTTCATCCTTATATAAATGAATTCTCCTTGGTCATTATAAACATTTTAAAAGTCGGATTATGTAGGTGCTAGGTCTGTGATAGGTTAAAGTTAATATATATATATTTTTTTTTTCTTTCCGGGGATTTAAACTGCATTCTTTATTTTTGCATTTTTTTTATTCCAAGCTTCTTTAGACTATATATATATATATATATATATATATATATATATATATATATCACACACACACACACACACACACACACACACACACACACACACACACACACATATATATATATATATATATATATATATATATATATATATATATATATATATATAGTCCTGGTCAAAAGACTTAAGAAAGTCGTTTACACAAATTATCGGATTTTTAAACAGATTTTATTTTTTTCCATCATATTTTCCCTTTTGGCAATGGTTTCAACGTTTTGTGTGATTAAAAATTCGATAATATGCGTAAACGCTTACTTTCTTAAGTGGTCTTATTTTGACCAGGACTGTATATATCACTTTTCTTTGTTTAGCAGCATTCAATCTGAATGTAGATACGTAGACTTATTCATTTGTTTATGGAAAATAAGCTGTTTCTCATCTAATGTCTTTTATTTCTTTTTTTTTCAGGAATGAAATGTTGTAATGGATGTTGTAAAAACACGGTTATGGTCGAATGTTAGGTTGGTATTATTTTTTCTGTAAGCATTATAATATTTGGTAGAGTTTGTGCAATATATACTCCTATAAATTCGTTTTTCTTTTGTGTGTATTGATATTCATATTAAAAACCCTCTTTTCTATTAGTATTTAGTTGCTTTCCCACCAAAGCAAAATGTGACACGAGGTCGTTTGTAATGTGGGGTTAAATCAGTTCCCCGGAAAAAGGAAAAAGGGACACTCTGGTTGGGACCAAAAATAATAATTATCCCAGTAAAGAGGTTTCCCCTCCATTTACCGGGACAAATTACCTTAAGTGCACCATCTGCAGAACAGAATTACACTTTGATCCCGGTCTAAAGAACAAGAACAATAGACAAAAGGCAACCCTCTTTTCTATTTATGTATTTATTTGCTTCCCCACGAAAGCAAATTATACACAAGGTCGTTTTTAATGTGGGGTGAAACCAGCTCCCTTAAAACAAGGGTAAAAAGGGGGACCTCTAGCAGTATCCAAAAAAATTGTAATTGTCTCAATGTGAAGGGTTTCACCTACATTGACCAAGGACCAATTAATTTATGTGTAGCATCTGCAGAAAGATACTACACTTTGATCCCGGCCCGAAGGCCAAGATCAACAGGGTATTTATTTGCTTCCCCACTGAGAAAACTAGGCACAAGGCCGTTTTTAATGTGGAGAGTGAAGGCAAAAAGGAGACCAGCTCCCCGGGGAGTAAGGGAGCTGGATAATGGCAATTGGCATGAAGGGTTTCACCTACATTGACCAATAACTTATATGTGGGGTTGTCCCCACATATGGTCTTTGCTTGCAGTATCTGTCGGAATAGGTGCTACACTTTGATCTCGGCCCGAAGGCCAAGAACAACAGAAAAAATCCAACCCTCTTTTCTATTTATTTAAAAAGAAAATACAATTTTCTTATATATGGGTTGTGGAATTGCATTCACTAGCAAAATATCTAGCTAATTTGCATATTCTTTTAAACATTCATTTTAATTAATCCCATATTAGTTGCTTCGGTTTTCTAATTTGATAATCATCTTTAGTTAACTATTACATGTTATTAAATTCATGCAGATATTCTACATGATTTATACTTGCATAATATTTGCGTAAAAAGTTTATAGTAAACCCAAAATTTTTTCCATACATATTTATGTATACGTATATAGTTTTGTTCAACAAATTTTGTCTACCAAACTCCTCCTAGAGTTTTTGGTCTACAGACATGAAACTTCATATATAAGGTATTTGAATCCATGCAAAACTTTATATTTGAGTTTTAGCCCGGAAAAATCGGTGCAAAAGTGTGAAAATTAAACAAATGAAATTTGCCAGGTGAAGATCGCACGCCGGCATTACGAATGCATAACGTAGTAGCTATTAGTTCATGTTTTAATTTTTAGCCTTTCGGTAAACATGTTTTCATAGCCCAGTCATTGGCGGCAGAGGCAAAATAAATCGCGAGTTGAACGTTTTGGTGTCGATTCTCGGTGGTGGCGCATGAGTCTTTTTTTTATATACTTTTTAAATCATTAGTCTATATTGCATTCAATCTCTCCCCTCTCTCTCTCTCTCTCTCTCTCTCTCTATATATATATATATATATATATATATATATATATATATATAAGTGAAAATGTCTGTCTGTCTTTTTTCCGTGGTAGTTAAGGAAGACTATTATACAGAAAGGCATTACTTTACATATTCACACTTTTTAATAATATATTCATACGCACATAACCTTATGAATAGTACATAGGACCCGAGCAAAGCCGGGCGAAACTGCTAGTTTATATATATATATATATATATATATATATATATATATATATATATATATGAATATATATATATATATATATAGTTAACCCCTTTTTCGGGGTCAACGTCCAACTAGCACCATGTGTGTTTGTGTGTTGGGGTGGAGAGGGTTCTCATAAGACGTGGTGAAGGCAACCTTTCTAGGAGAAGCAAATCTATGATTTAAAAAAACATAAAGCGGGAGACCAGTACCCGCATTAAGCTGGTCTGCAGTTTAACTTGTTGCTGGCTATCTTTCTCTTGCTTGTTGCTGGATCTCAACATTTTGAACCGAGAGAGAGACTTAGCTGTCGTACAAAGCTAAGACTCTGTAACATCACCTGTGTATAGATACTCCCTCAGGCATTTGTCTATAAAAATAGTGTTGTGGCGATGGAAAAGTTATCACGCATGGAGGCTTGAAATGCTGGAAACATGTAATAATTGATCTCAATGCCCGTCTTCAGTATCATGCCTGCGTGAGCGTGTGAATTCACCAGTAGGACTAAGAAAAAAAAGAAGTCATTTCTGGGCTCATGGACATTAAGTGTCTGAGGGAGTGGCACTCGTCTGACAAGACGTTGCAATTATCATATATATATATATATATATATATATATATATATATATATATATATATATACACGCGGTGACTCATAAGTCACTTTATAGTTTGAAAATGAAATAATGTTTTCTTAAATGACTATTTAATTTTTTTTTATTACACAGTTTAGATTGTGAAAATTTGCTCTGACTGAAAGATAACATCTCTTAAGTAGCTCCCATTCTCCGCTTCGCAAAGTCGAGCCCTTTCTAAGCTATTCTTCATGACAGGTTTTTACATCGTATATTGTATGGGAAGTATTTCCTGTCGTATGCTTAAGTTTTTTTGATGGTTGCAGGCACATTTGCATACATTTTGTCTTTAAGACATCGCCCAAACTAAAAGTTTGGTGCTGTCAAATCAACTGAACATGAAGGCCATTCGAAATCGGAATTTAGGGATATATTACGAACTTTAAACATTACAGTTAACAACTGCATTGTGGCTCTAGCTGTATGTGCAGTTGCTCTATCATGTTCCCACCAATACCCCGATATGTTTGATAACTGATGTTTAACATAATTCACTAGCATATCTTTAATATATCTCTCGGCAGTTCATTCGCATCTTCAAAGAAAAATTACCTAATAACTCTTCTGAGGTTACTCCACACTATAATGTTACTTTAACTAGGTGCATTGGACTCGCATTAACTTGGCGTGAATTTTCGGTGACCCAGAGTCTGGTATTCTGCTTATTGACACACCCATTCAAATGGAAATGAACCTCATCTCCCATGATCCACTTGTGAATAAAATCGTTTTTCATTTCTTACAGTTTCCTGAAACTGACAGCGTAATTTAGTCGTTTCTAAAAGTCTGGTGGTTGCAAAGATTGCGCTAATTGAACCTTGTAAGGATACATGTGCAGATACGTGAGATGGCAAGTTCTTGCGAACGCCTTCGAGTAGATTTGGTTGGGTTGTCTTCAGTGCTACGCCTCACATCTTTAGTATGTTCAGGTGTACGTACTGAACGACTTCGTCCATATTTAGAACTTCTATTTACAGAGCTCAGATCTGGAAAAAAGCGTCACTAAGTTCATTACTGCGGGCCTACTAGGAGGATGTAAAACATTGAAATGGCGCATATAAGATCTTTGCGTTGCAATAATTGACCGTCCATTTTCAAAGTAAAATTCAATTAGCTTCACTCGTTGTTCTGTTGTAAACTTATCCATAGCAATAATTCTGAGAAGAGAAAGTAAAACATAATAATAGAAAAAAGTTATTTAATTTTTAAAATGTAAAGTGATTTATAGCCACCCAATATATATATATATATATATATATATATATATATATATATATATATATATATACATACATACAAGTTGTACCCTGCCACGCGTTGCTGTGACTCAAATTGGCGCAATGAAAATAGTTCCAAAATGAGAAAAAGCATGTTTCTTATAAGTTTAGTTTTCCATTTCGTATGGTTACACAGTTTTTGTTGTTCCATTTTCTTAGTTGATATAGAAATTATCTGGTTTGGTGACTCCTGAACACGTAACGTAAATTGTCCATGTGAAAAAATAGTCAGTGTGTAACTGTAAACCACACAATTGTAAATATTGTTCCCTGAGTTTTGTTGATGTTATTGCAAATGATAAAAAAATTGGAAAGTGCAATTTCCTAAAGTGTAATGATGTATCCGGCGGAATCATAGGAATGCATAGAATGAAGATATAGTCATCTGTGAAAAGTCCTGTTTATATTGTTGTTTCTATGATATTGTTTTTTAATTTTTTTACTGCAAATCATGTGCCATTGTAAATCTTGGATAAAGTGGTTAATTATCCAACAGCTATATTTGCCAGCGATGTCACCGCATGTACTGCAACTGAAAATTGGCGTACTAATTGAAATCCCTGACAAATATAGCTGTTGGATAATTAACTACTTTATCTGCTTCCACAACAGTGTCGATGGATATGTATTTGACTACCTCACTTGGAATTTTACGTTCAATAATAGCGTTAAGTTTATGGACGTCTTTGTATTGACCCGCAAGAATAGCTAGTTCACTCAGTCAAGTAGAATTCTTTTAATTAATTTGAATATCTGCAAAAACCTTTTAAACTAACTCTTCTTTTGATGTAATGAAATTACAGAAGTAAAAAGTCAAAGAATTTCGCCCTTAACTCGGATAAACTGGCACTTTTCCACACCAAATTTCCCACAAGTGATGCAAACATTTCTGTGCGGATCGAACAGTCTGCAACTGGATATGCATATTTTGAATTAAGTTTAATGTCTTCGCATGGCACCAAAAAGTAGAGTATTTTAGGCAAGCATTTATTTCATCTGCTGGTGTTGATTGAAGAATTACAGGTAACATTTGTGTGAAATCTCCTGCAAGCAATATTACTGTATTCCCAAATGGTCTGACATTGTCACGCAAATCTTGCAAGGATCGACCAAGAGCCTCAAGTGATTTTTTGCGTACCATTGTGCATTCATTCTAAACAATAAGTTTGCATTTCTGCAATATTTTTCCCATACTGGATGTTTTGGAGATGTCGAACATGAGATTTTTGAAAACTTGAATGTTTCGAAGTAGAATAAATAGTTCTTCTACTTGGTAGAAAGATCGCAGGTATTCCGCACACACCAAGGGCTAAGGCTATGTCATTTTGTCACAGAATGGCTGCCCAAATCAATTTAATTAGAAAGGTTTTACCAGTTACTTCTGGTGCTGTTCAAGGTAGCAGTAATTTCCAAATAACTTCTATTCTCACAGTCAGTAAATTAGGTGACTAAAATAGGATTTATCTATGTTTTGACAATGCCTTATTATTAATTAATTTCAGGCTACAAATGTAAAATACAAAGGAACATCACATGGAATCATGAAAACTGAAACGGTATAATTGTAAGGTACCTCATGCGTCCCTGAGTTGCGGCCACTCCCACTTTTTTCTTTTTCTTTTTTTTTTTTTTGTATGTTCCCTTAAACTGGCACCACACCAAATAAGTGAGGAGGGTCAAAGAGGATGGAAAAACCGAGAACAGAAAGCACTGGCCAGATTTCCGCAAAGAGTACCGAGACCTTGGAGAGACTTATGGCCACCCAAATCCTAGTGAAAATCAATGATGGCTGTCAACGAGAAATCAATAGTAAACGGTTTTTGCGACAATGCAAATTTTTTTTGCAAAGGTTATCGAAAGATGTAGAAAATACTGGAAATCTGGGGAGACTTGTTGTCACTCAGATTCCAGAGAACACCACAAGATGATGGCCTCCTAGTGAGTAAATAATTATAATGTTCATGTGATGGAGATAAAAATCATTATTTTCCTAACAACATACACATAAATGTATGTAAGTACTCCGATATTAACATGCATATGCATATACAAACTTAGGAAACCTCATCGAACAACATTATGCACCACAATCCCATCAAAAACAATCTAACACCAACACTATAAACAAAGCCCTTTATCGTCGACCATTCCCAATATACTCTCACCAAAGATGAAAAATATATAGTCTTATAGTATCGAGATTGGTGAAATCAAATCGATTTTTCAATCAAATCGATTGATCGCCTGCTCTATTTACTGTTGGTTATATAAAATTATTTTAATATAATGACATGTATCAAAGAATGCAAAGGTCATGTATTATGGTTCAATGCAGATCTAAGCGAAAACATTCATTTCGAACAAAGAACTTACTGTTACTTTAATATGGCGGGTCCTTCTAATTGTGGAGTAATAAAACTTTTTAAATGTGATATTAGTCTGTGTTAGGGTGTAAACTTTGGTAAAAATCGGGCTGTTAATTCTTTAATCGAATTGTTTCAATTATTTTTTATTGATATTTATCGGGTGCATTAAGAACACTTCAAAATATATGAAGTAAATTTGATTATAATATTAAAAAAATAAACCCAACTGTTTCGTAGTCAATAGGGAACAAACACACACATTAAGTGCCTTTTTATGTGTAAATAGTGATATACATGTGCAGTTGAGTAAATAATTGAAAAACAAAAATGTTATGAGATTCAAATTAAATTAGAAAATACAATGAAAAAAATATAAATAATAAATAATAATCAAATAAAAACTAAAATAATAAAATAATGGCAAAGTAGAATAGAGATATATATTAAAGATAACACGTGTATATATATGCATATATATATATATATGCATATATATATATAAGAGCAATATATATATATATATATATATATATATATATATATAAGAGCAATGTAAATATATATATATATATATATATTGGCAGCAGGTCATTATTAAGACACCTCTGATTGAACACGATACGATATATATTAATGATAACACGCGCGTGTATATATATATACATATACACACACACACACATATATATATATATATATATATATATATATATATATACTAGCATTTCAGCCCGGCGTTGCCTGGGTGTTTGGAGGTGTATGTTGAGCAAAAAAAAAACGATCAATTTTTTTAACTTCGACCCCTATTATGACCCCTTAATATTTATTGTCTTATTGTTTTGGGCTCAAATCAAGTTATATTAGATTCATGTCCAAGGAACCTATATCTAAAATTTCTAGTGTTTAGAATCAAAATTGGCGGAGGAGTTAAGTAGCATTCTCAAAGGTCAAATCGTTGAACTTTGACCCCTTAATAGCCAAATTTCTGGCTGAAAACTGATTACAAAGATTTTTCCAAATCTCAGTACCCTGTATATCAAATTTCGAGTCTGTAGACTGAAAATTGACAGTTATTGAGTGGAAAAATGTACACAAACACACACACAGACACGTTCACTTTTATATATATATATATATATATATATATATATATATATATATATATATATATATAATAAAAATTATAACACGGAAATTACATAATTGTCGATGCAATAATTTATTTCAACCTTATGGTATTTTCAAGCATCTAAATCAGACAATTACATTTTTGATACTGAAAAAGAAAAGAAAAGATCGGGCTTCGACCCTCAAAAAAACCAAAGGTGGTGGTAGTAGCAATCCACTTAATACATTTATAGAGAGGGTGGTAGGGATTTAAAAAATAAAAATTAAAATTAAAAATTAAAAATAACAAATAAAAATATTAGATTAGACACTTATAAGCGGCAGCTCGATGTAACCATAGATACACACACACACACACACACACACACACTCACACACACGCAACACATACACATACACCTACACCCACATACACACACACACGCCTCTAAGATGTACGTTCTGACATGTAAATGTCTTGACACGCGTTTACTAACCTAGGAAGAAGGGGCGAAAGTATACGGATATATAGTGAAAGAAATAGAACAGCGCGTAATGGAAAAAAGAAGAAAAAAAGAGGAAGAAAAGAAGAGGATACAGTGATCTAATGTTAACTGTCATATTAGTCTAGAAACTCTGAGAAACGTAAGGGAAATAAACTGGATGTTTGTACACGCGTCCTATAGTTAATTGAGTCATGGAAAGTAGGTCTATTAAAAGATAAATAAATCAATAAAAAAAATAAATAAAAAATAAATAAATAAAAATAAGAAAATAAAAATAAAAAGAATATTATATATAAAGTTTTAAAACTATCTGTATGTTATTATGTAAAAATTAGTTAGAAATAAATATTATCTTATAATTCATTTAAATATTGTATTTGTAATATAATACTATGAATTTAAAAATTGAGTCTTATGTATTTAATATTTTATATATTTTCATGTAAATAATTTTATTGGTGATTATAGCGGTCGTGGTAATTAATATTTCAATTCTTAATTGATTAAGAAGTGGGAAATTGTAATATTGATCGCCCCCAATTCGATAGGACGTATCTAGTTTCGGTTAATATATACTTTTATTCACTCCGTACAACAAAATTATTCTCATGCACGCATAAAGAAATAAGTAAAATAATTATATTTTTGTGTTGATTTGTATCAAATCTAATAATATCTAGTTTTAGTATTTGGTCTTTTTGACTTAACTCAGTTTAATAACTAATGTATTATCTGCAGAGAAAAATTATTATCTTAAGGCTATCTCATTTATTTATAAGTAATTTGGATAAACCAGGTACTTCGGAAAAAAAAAAAAAAAAAAAAAATTATATATATATATATATATATATATATATATATATATATATATATATATGCCTAGCTTAGATTTTGGACAACAAATCGTAAAGTAATTATTATCGAGTATATACCGGACAACACTATAATTGCCAGTGGGGTGGGGTAGGATGGTTTATCGTAATTAATCTAGTGGTGTTAGATTCGGTGTCTTTACCATTATAGAATTCTCTGTTCGTCGGATCTAGAGTTATTGGTTATTTTAAATTTACATTTATGTCTACATCTGGCCATCAGTTCATCTCGTTTGTTTAGGAGATTACTGTGTTGGTACTTCAGGATTCTTATTTTTTCCTCGAGGCATAAACTGCATCTCTGCCTAAAGCCGTTTGGAACGTCCGAATGACATAGGATTGACCATGAAATCACTGGGGATCGATTCTCATTTTTTAATAACCACCATTGTTTAGCTAACTCGGTTTTATTCTTAAGTTCTGGGTTATTGAAAGAATGTTTGTGGTCATAAAAACGTTGTTTCCAGCTTCCGGCGGAGATACCGAAGTAAACTTTTTTGTCCCTGTTATTATCTTCTGGGTGGATCGTGGCCTTATAAACCACGCACTCAACTTTACAATTATTTTATCTTATTGCTCTGTTTACCACATTGAGCTCTCATACCCGGATTTCCTCTGGATTTATTCCATTATAACACTATATATATATATATATATATATATATATATATATATATATATATATATATATATATATATATATATGTCATTATTAAGACACCTCTGATTGAACACGACAGAGTTATTCCTTTTTCCGATCTTTCTGGATAGCTTTTCTATTTGCCGAGCGTTTTTTTTTTTAAATTTAGACAGTCATATTATATAGTATGACGCCCACAAGTTGTTGTTCGGCCATATTTTTCTGAAACGCTTTCTATCGGTGCATCCGATTATCGTCAAGGGTATAGGTGAGCAGGAGCGAAAAAAATGGAAAATTAAAAAATGAAGAGTAAAATATACAATAAATTGTATTGAATGATGGAAGGTTAAAAGTTTATATAAAAAAAAACAGTCGATTAAATGTCAATTACAATCTAAGTCGCTTAAAAATCTGAATATTAAAATCAACGAGTCCGTGGGCCAATATTGGTAAAGGATGTTGTTTACGCCGCTACGCTAGACATTTTGGCACATGGTTGCTCTTCTCGAATGTAATGGCGATGAGTTCTAATGTCGGGTGTTTTTAGAAGTTTTAACTTTTTTAAAATTGTTTCCGTATTGTACACTTTTTGTATTATCAATCAGGATTTCTTTAAGATTAGATGGAGGGGACAGTTATGTTCTTTTATTAAATTAGATTAGATGTAGGGGACAGTTATGTTCTTTTATTAAATTAGATTAGATGTAGGGGACAGTTATGTTCTTTTATTAAATGCTGGTATATGGCGCTGGTGTTGTTTAAATGCACAGTAAGTCGACGGGACAACGTTGTCGTTGTATGTCCAATGTATGAGTCTTACGCTTATTTTGGGAGTTACATTCTCCTAGAGGGCATTTGAACGGATGCACAACATTGGTTCCCTCTAATGTATTTTTATAGCCGGGGAGGAGTTGTTTTTAACCACCAAGTTTTGGGCTCTAAACTTCTTATAGTAAATGATAGATTTAATTCTACTGTTGCTATCAACAGGAGTTAAGTATTTATGGACGATACGTTTAATTGCCTTTTCTTCAATCTAAAATTTGTTTATGTTTGGGTTTGGTAAAATATATTAATAGAGTTGGCATTATGTCACTGGTTAATATTATTGTTTAGGGTTTTGTAGGGATTGTAGCGCTAGTTTTATTTGTTCTATCAATAATATAGTTGGCAAAGTGATTATTGATTAGTACCTGCTTTATATTTTTTTTATTTCGATAAGTAATTCTTTTCTAGTGGATGAGATCAGTTTTACGCGATTTAATAGATTTTTTTAATTATAGCTATCTTGTACGGTTGTGGACACTCACTTTTAAAATTCAAGAGGCTGGAATTTATGCTGGTTGTTTTATTTTATATACATATATTTATCACAGTATAATTGAATAATACAAAAGATTCCATTTCTTGACATCTTTATAGATACTTCCAATAATACTTTTACGCATGGTATAAAGAGATAATTGCACATTCCCTAGAACAGGAAATTTACAGCACATATATGGAAAAAAATTCCCTTGCCTAGGACGAGTAATTTACAATACATATTTGAAATAATTTACATAATTTTCTGTTGTGCAAACTTTTCTGTATGTCAAAGGTAAGAGTTTTTGTTTTTACATCGGAGTGCTATCGTGAAGAAGAACCTTATTTCTCATTTTAATGTCATACTACCTGAATATATTACATGCTTATTGGTTTTAATAACTTTTATGCACGACACAGGTAGGATTTTATTTGTTTTTTTCAGATGAGTACTATACTGCACAAGTAAGTTATTTCTTGTGTAAGATATGTACAGGTACCTTTTTCTAATTTATAAATGAAAGAACTCAATACTTTTATGAAATTTTCTGTTGTGCTAAATGTTTTGTACATCAAGGGGTAAGAATTTGTTTTTGTTTTTTATCTGGGTGCTATAATGAAGGAGTACATTATTTTTTACATGTAACTTATACTACTCGAATATTTAACGGGATTTACAGTTTAATAACTTATGTACGCCACAGGTAAGATATTCTTTGTTTTTTCATGTGTGTACAATACTGCACAAGTACCTTATTTCTTGGGTAGGATACGTTGCAAGTATGTTATGTAAGTTTTCATATGAGTACTATACTGTCAAATTCATTATTACTTAGATAGGATTCCTTGTACGCATAAATATATTAACAAAGTAAGTGAACATTATATGTGATTTTTGGAATATGACATCTATAGACATATACAAACATATACATTACATACAATTCATAATGATCAGATAATTAGTTTTGGAGTTGATCCAAGACACAAAAAGATATAATAATATACACATGATTAAAATTAATAATGATCGGTTAATTAGTTTAGGGTTGAATCCAATACATACCTATATATAAACATATACACATCTTTAAAATTCATAATGATCATTTAATTAGTTTAGGAGTGAATCTAATACATAGAACTATATGAACATACACACATAATTAAAATTCATAATGATCGGTTAATTAGTTTTGGAGTAAACCCAATATTAGAAATAGATAATCATATACACACCCTTAAAATTAATAATGATCTGTTCATTAGTTTAGGAGTGAATCCAATACATACAAATATACATACATATATACATAAATATAATTAATAATGATCGGTTAATTAGTTTAGGAGTGAATCCAATGCACAGAAATATATAATCATATACACATCATTAACATTAATAATGATCGGTTAATTAATTTAGGAGCGAATCAAATACATACAAATATAAAGACCTATACACATAATTCAAATTCATAATAATCGGTTAAATAGTTTCAGAATGAATTCAATGCAAAATTCCATTACTGGATCTATTTACGTGATTATTGGAATGTAACAAATAAATATCCTATATATTTGGAATATGACATTTTCGTTTATACAGCAAAAGCATTTTTTTGTATTTTTTTTATATAAAAGTGTTCTTTTATAATTATTACGTAACATTTAAAAGTCCCGAATATCGGAATGTAACAAAAAAAAAAGAAGAAAGAAAGAAATGGTGAAGCTCAAATCCGCAACACTGGTGTTAGTAATCGATGATGTTCCTATTTACAATGCCTCTCCACGGGACAGAATTAGACATCAGGGTCGTTTTTTAACGTGGAGAAAAGGAACAAAAATAAAAATTGTCTCAGTCGTGAAGGATTTCTCCTCCACTGACAGAGAACAAGAAATTGAAGTGCAGCATCTGAAGAACAGGTATTTATTTGCTCCCCCACAGAGCAAATTAGGCACAAGTCCGATTTTTAATGTGAGGAGTGAAGGGGAAATGGGGACCAACTTCCCGGGGAGTAGGGGAGCTGGATAGTGACAATTGGTATGAAGGGTTGCCCTTACATTGACCATCTGTGGGGTCTATAGATACTACACTTTGATATTGGCCCGAAGGCCAAAACCGCAAACTGCTTTCACACACTTGTAAATCTACTAAATAAATAAACCTCTGTTACAGATCGTGCGCATGCGCAAATGACGCCATTATCGCTATGCTCGTTAAGTTCTAATTTCTTTCAAGTTTGAACCCCTTTTTTTTATCCCTTAGCAATTGTTTTAATCAATTAAACACCCCTAATAAAATTCTGCACCCTATATGCAATCTTTTGAGATACTGCACGCCGTCAAACGACCATCCGTTTAGGAGGAGATACAATTTAAAAACGGAGACAGACACACGCACACTCACACACACACATAGTGAGATTTATATATTAGATTTCTAAATAGCATACTTAAAACAATTAAGTTACTAATTTCCATTAAATATTTATGACAATTTATTAATGCAGACTTTCTTTAATGTAATATGCAAATGAGATAACCTCTTGAATCTTGATTTGTTTTGAAAAAGTAGTATATATGTAAATCATGCAAGAATAAAAGTATATAAGAGTCTGTTTTTAGTATTTAAGTCCATCTGTGGAACAGTATACCGTTTGTGTATATTAACCAAATTACGAACAAACAGATAGAAATACGACTTTATTATTGAACGGTATTGATATCTGTGACTTTGACTGCTTGCTATCTATATATTAATACGATAGCGTGTGTGTTATTTTGTGTCAAGCTTACATCTTTTTTCTTCCGAGTGGCTGTTATTTAATGGTTATAGCCTTCAATTTCGTGTAATAAATAATTTTACCAAGAATTTTTCATAAGTTTTAGTTTCAGTTTCAATTATAGCTGATAGTACTCAAGTTATCTATTTTTTTTACCAAGAATTCTTCATAAGTTTTGGTTTTGATATAGATGAAGAAACTCCGGTTATATATATATATATATATATATATATATATATATATATATATATATGTATATATATATATATATATATATATATATGTATATATATATATATATCTTCTCTATACCTCATTCGCTATCATAGACGGTTACGTTTCCAACTTTTTTCCCTGACCAGCAAGAACAACACGCATCACTGTTAGACCTGTTTCTGACCATAGTCCCCGATGATTGCGTTACGAATGCCCACGGCTCACTTGGAAATGCTGATCATGTAGTGATAATAGTTGAAATCGCACTAAACTCTAGAGCTAAAACGGAAGAGCCATTACTCAAAACAACGAGATATTAAAAAAAGGGTGACTGGGAAGCCATCAGGGATCTCATCAGAGACGCCCCATGGCGAAATGTCTTCTCACTTTCTGCTGAACAATGCGCACATGAGACCACTGAATGGTTCAAAACATTAATTGATGCACATGTTTCCACGCGGAAGTTTTATAGCAAGCCCCACTCTCCCCAATAGTTTACTTCTACTTGTGAAGTTGCCATTGCGCAAAGGCAGCATGCGTACCGCAGATTTAACCGACATAAGTCCAGTTCAAACAGACAGAAGTATATAGAAGCCAGAAATAACTGTAAGAAAGCCACGCCCTCCCTGGCTTTCCTTTGCGGACAGACGCTACACTAGACGATCTGGAAATCACCCATCTCAGGTGCATACCATTGTCACTTCAAAAGCATGTGGACCTGATCTCATCCCTGCTGTGCTATTAAAAAAGTGCTTCGCCGAAGTAGCGCCGGTTCTCTCCAAACTTTACAACAAATACCTTAAGGAATCTTGCTTTCCTACCTGCTGGAAAACTGCTTCTGTGGTACCAGTTTTCAAGAATTCTGGTGAAAGAACTGACTCAGTAAATTACCGCCCCATTAACCTCCTCCCACTTTTCGCAAAAATATTTTACTCCATTATTAACCAAGCTCTAGTCCATCACATTACATATGCTAAACTTCTGACCGAACAACAATACGGATTTAGGCAAGCCCGTTCCACAGCAGACATCCTAACTGTAATCTCTGAACGTATATACCATTCATTAGACAAAGCAGGGAAGGGTAGAGCGGTAGCTCTAGATATATCTAAGGCTTTTGACAGGGTATGGCATGAAAGTCTTCTCAGATCATACGGTATCACTGGAAGAATCTTTAAGATAATTAAATCCTTATTAGATAAGAGAAAAATCTAGGTTGTCATCGATGGTCGTATATCCAAACAATATGATATAAATGCGGGAGTGCCTCAGGGGTTTATTCTTGGACCTCTATTATTTCTAATATTCATAAATGACCTCCCTGACAAAATTGTCTGTGAGATGGGTATATATGCTGATGACACCACTCTCTATAACAGATATGACAAGAAAACAAATGAACACATATCCAGAGAAATTGCAAAAACACTAGAGGATTACGTCCGATCTGTAGTTGGATGGGGACAAAAATGGATGGTCACATTCAATGCTGCTAAGACTAAACTTGTTTCCTTCAATAACTACAAGAAACCTTCTCTACCACAAATAGCAATGTCTGAAGACTGTTTATCTGAAAGCACATCCTTTAAACTCCTCGGCCTAACGCTCACAGGAAACATGAGTTGGAAAAATTACATTGAGAACATTGCCAGAAACACTGCGAAAAAGGTAGGTTCTCTCTACCGTGCTAGAAAGCTACTAACGCCAGAAAGTATACTGTACCTCTATAAGGCCACCATTCGCCCACGTATGAATATTGTTGTCATATTTGTGCTGGTGCATCTGCTACTAGTCTCTCACAATTTGGATTATTAGGTTATTTGGATTCTAGACCGGGTTCAAAAGAGAGTTGCCAACCTAATAGGTCCTGAACTGTCATCTAAGCTTCAGCCTCTGTCCCATTGATGTAATGTAGCATCCCTCTGCCTGTTCTACAAGTATTTCAATGGTGAATGCTCTGACGAACTGCAAGCACTTGTGCCCCCTGGACGTAAGTACCCCCGACAAACCCGACAAGCAGTAAAATCCCACCCCTTCATAGTTGAGATCCCTAGATGTAAGAGAGCCTTCTACTCCAGTAGTTTCTTCCTCAGAATCGCTGGACTTTGCAATTCCCTCCCAAGTTCATGCTTCCCCAACTGTACCGACATGCAGAAGTTCAAGTGTAACGTGAACCGACATCTTGCTGCCCAACTTCCCACATAGTACCCCTGTATCTTATATCCCTGGTAGTAGCCCCCCACAGCAAAGTGGCAATGTGCCTTGTTTGGGGTGAAATTGCAATAATATATATATATATATATATATATATATATATATATATATATATATATATATATATATATATATATAAGTTTTGGTTTCGGTACGGATTCAAGCTGATGCACCCAATTCATATGGATATATGTTTTTTTTTATTTTTGAAACCGCAACTTTATAATATATAAAAGTCTATAGAAAATTAACCCTGCTAGCTAAGATGAATACCTTTGCAGTTTTAACAAAAGAGCTACAATAATATCAGGGCGTATCCATTTACGCTGAACATCCACAGAATGCCAAAATAAATATATATATGAAAGGTCGCGATAGTGTCAATAAAGCAGCCTGCCAATGATCTCTTATGTCTTTCACACGATCTATGAACGTGTTAATGACACGCAGAAATATACATGTAAGCTAGCAAGCATGTTAGCAACCGAATTAGAACATTCTTCACTCACCGTTTTATTTTTGGTCTGACTCTTAGAAACCTTTTTTTGTCTTAAGTTATTTTTTTTTTGTTCGTGTAATGATTACTTTGCGTACAATTTTAGAACATTTTTATGAAAATAATATTTTTAATGAAGAACACATATTAGTATTTTTTTATGAGACATGTTTAAAAATGCGTTCACTTATGTATAGATGTTAATCATATTTGGAATATCAAAATAAAACTATATTTTTTTCTTTTCTCTTTTTCAGTGTCTTTCTTCGTCTTACTGGATTTAGCAGTTATGGTGATATACTTTTCGTTAATTTAAATGATATCCTTAAGAAACACGTGCATATATAACGTTGGTTCATAAATTTAAAAATAAATTACATACTATCTTTCTGAATTTTTTAGATGAGGATTGATTAGATTATTTGGATTCTTCGGATTTCTTTTTTCATTTAAAACAATTATCAACCAATTAATTAAAGGTATATATATATATATATATATATATATATATATATATATATATATATATATATATATTAGTCCTCGCGCGAAAGAGCAGGACACAAAATGTTTTAAATAATAATAATAATAATAATATAACAATAACAAAGACTTTCGCTGGCGAGGACTACTATTGACCGTAACCAGTTATTCAATCCTTTTGTAATTTTCTTCTCTATTTTTCTCGTTATGTACTGAATATTTGTTAATGAAACCTATATGAAATATGTAACTTATTTGTTAAAAAAATTCAGATTTTCTCATTGTTCAGACCTGTATTACAAAGAGGGGGTTGCAAAAAAAATGAGTTGTGGTGTGAGGAGAAATACAAACTGAAACAGAAAGAATATACAGACCTGTAATAATACAAAGAAGGGTTGCAAAAATGAGTTGTGGTGTGAGCAGAAGTACAAACTGCAATGGAGAGAATATTCAGACCTGTAATATAATACAAAGAGGGGTTGCAAAAATGAGTTGTGGTGTGAGGAGAAATGCAAACTGAAATAGAGAGAAGGAGAGTTTTAAAATATAATCTTAAAAAGATAAGATACAAGTTAGAAAAGCATTTCATCCAAGGAATGAAAAATGTTAAACAAAATCTTTTTACTATAGTCTTTAAAAATAAATGTACAAGATTCAGTTTGAAATTTATTTATCTTCAAAGTGCACTTTTATAAATTTTACAAAGTAAGGTATAAAAATTTAATTTAAATTGAATCAAAAATTTTCCTTGGATTTATTTTATGTAATGTATTATGTTGCACTTTAAAAACATTATCTTTCATCAAGCAATTAATGATATAGATATAAAATTTTCAATGATTTTTTTAAAGTGCAACAGACTGTACATTACATAAAATAAATCCAATGTAATTTTTTTATTCAATTTAAATTATATTTTTTTACCTTACTTAGTAAAATTTATAAAAATGCACTTTGAAGATAAATACATTTCAAATTGATACACTTATTGTACATTTATTTTTAAAGCCTATAGTAAAAACATTTTGTTTAACAATTTTCATGCCTTGGATGATTCTCTAATTTATATATATATATATATATATATATATATATATATATATATATATATATATATATATATATATATATATGATTGTTGACCTGGATTAAATCCGACGATATGAAATAAAATGGAGGTGGAAGACCTGGATACTCAACGTTTCGCCCGATTTATGCGGGCTTCTTCAATGACCATCCCTCTTGAAGAAGCCCGCATAAATCGGGCGAAACGTTGAGTATCCAGGTCCTTCCACCTCCATTTTATTTCATATATATATACATATATATATATATATATATTGATGAGCTGAGAGACAGGATCGAAACCCGACCGCACAAACGACTGCTGCTATGCGGGCAGTGAATTAACAATGTTTTGAGATTGTCCAAATACCCAAGTTCAATTTTTTTACGCAAAGAGCATATATATATGTGTGTGTGTGTGTGTGTGTGTGTTTGTGTGTGTGTGCGCGCGCCTGTGTGTGTGTGTGTGTGTGTGTGTGTGTGTGTGTGTGTGTGTGTGTGTGTGTGTGTGTGTGTGTGTGTGTGTGTGTGTGTGTGTAGTAATAATAACTAGTAATAAATAGTGATATTTACAACTGGAGAAAAAATAGGTTTAAGTCTCTCAAAATTTGTACTAAGACTCTCCACAAGGACACGTGACTCAGTGTTTCGAGTACTTGGAAAAACTCAATTGTAAAGTGATATTCTCCTGAAAGTTAAAGGTTCAGTTCTCTGTGTGGGCAACCGAAAAATGCAATTGCGAATTACTTAGGACCACTATCCAGTCCATACTAACAGAACGAGAGCATACTACTCCCTGAAGTAAGTTAAATGTTCTGTTCGAAATGTTATCCAAATTCCAGGTATATATACATATATATCGACGGAAACATTCCCGAGTGCGACAAAATACGACTGAAAATAACACTTAAGATGAAAAGAGTAGTCTGAAGAATCCAAATAATACAAATTACACACTACACTGTTTATATGATATACATACATAAAAAAATCAGTGCACAAAAATAGTCAACAATAATTATGCTTCAAAACGGGAACGCACATAAATGGTCAAAACCTCCGAAGAAAGCACTCATATACACACAAAGAGATATACATAAACACACACACTACAAACAAAAACAAAGTAACTGCCATTAACCTACTTGCGATACCAGAGATAATATTCAACCTTAGCATCATTGACATCCAGAAACACCTTCAGAACAAAGCAAATTTGTTATTTATGAAAGAAAAAAAATGATATTGGTTGATCTTACAATGACAGAACGGTTGTTAAACGCTAACAAAAGCAAACATTCTTTTCAGTCATAATATTTTTTGTACTTTTGATACGTATGTATAATGAAGCCTGTCATTTTTTATTAATGTATAATTGTTGTTTATTATCATTGCATGTTACAGTTTGTAAAAAGTGTCCCCGAAATCAACGATGCATCACCAATAAACACTGCAAATGGCGTAAGTAAATACAATTTTACAAAAGTCTTAAAAACCATTTATTTACCTCGAAACAAGACATATTGCTATTAAGACGTTTTAGTTTACTGACGAATTACCTGTTGTAACTTAAGTTTTATTGATAATTTCAGGAAGTAATTTAAAAGAGTGGCTAACTTGTTTTCCAAGAAATCGAAATGTATTATGGCGAATTTAATTTATCTGTAAAGCAATTTTTTAAAACAAATTATTGCTCTCAAATAGAATTTTAATTCCACAAAGTAATTTTTTTAATGGTGGGCCTGTTTTCTAAAAAATTGTGATACATTATATAAAAACAAACCTGATCGTTTGACTGAAGGCGGAAAAAGATATCACATTTTACTAAAACCATACAATGCGTGAATCAACAAAAGTAATTGACAATTTTATGTTTTCTATCAAGCTTTTTTATATTATCTAAAGGTTTCTGACGCATTCAAATAAAAATATAATCCTTAAAATATCATCCTTAATGACTAGCAGGGAGACTCGACGTTGGCCGGGATTGAAATATGATCAACGAATGTTTCACCTTCACATTTATTTTTATTGTCATCGAAATCGGCGGAATCGCTCATTTTTCAATCAAATCGATTGATTGCCTGCTCTAGTTGGGGACCCATTGCGGTGCACCGGGAGAAAGCTTCGTATGCCTCCCTGCAGTGAATTAGTCCACAATACATTGTAATCAATATATTGTTGATTTTATTAAATTATTTTTTATATATAATTACTTGAATTACAGTTTAAAATGAAATAGTCGGGTATCATGATTCAATTGTGCTCTAAACAGAAAAATTAATTTCGAACGCGCCCCTGTCATATTAAAGGACCTGCTGTTTGTTTTATATACCTGGAATTACTGTTTGTGTGGTTGAAACGGCTTTAATTTAAATTTAAAAGGAAAAAGTCAAGCACCATGGTGCAATTGTGCTTTAAAAAGAAACATTCTCTTCGAACGCGTCTTTGTCATATTAAAGAACCTACTGTTGATTTTATATGTTAGACCCTTCTGCTAGAGTGTTAATAAAAATGCCTATATACACTAGTGATGTTAGGCTGTGTATGGTCAAATTTGGTTAAAATCGTTTGTTCCTTCCTTCATCATCGGATTATTTCGATTATCGATTATCGACACTTATCGAGGACATTCCGATACAGATCATATTTAAGAACACTGCCAGACACATAAGGCATCTTCGTGTGAAATTCCATGAAAATAGGCCCAGCTGTTTTCGAGTCCATAGAGAACGAACTCACACCGTCACACGCGCAAACAAATTTCATTTTTTATAATAGTAGATTTTTTACTGTTTTTTTTCTTCTGTAAAACGGAAGTATAAATACGCAAGAATCCGTTCTATTTGGCAGCCAGAGTGAAACATAAAATAGCTGTTGTTGTCATAGCAATAATCCTTTGATGTCACTCGATATTTACTTGCGAAGATTAATTCGTTAAGCATATAATTATTAGAAATAAATAGTTTAATATTTATGTAAAAGAAAGGTAATTGATTATCTGAAAGTTGAAATAGATAAAAAAAAAACTTTAAACTGTTTATTAACGACGAAAGCAAACAACGCGGTGAACATGATTATTAAAAAACCAAATCCAGTTTAATAATGTTCCCAACCAGATTAAGTACTTTTTTTTTTAATAACAATCAATACTGGCTATTAGGACAAAAACATAAGTTACATTTATATATTCTATTACAATTAAATAGTAAGTAAAACCGTTTATTAAAAAAAAAACTGTTAGAAATTTACAAACGCATTTGGAAAATACCCTTTCTAAAATATAGATCCAAAGGGTGATGTTTGCTGAGTGTAATCTATGGAATAATTTCCGGAAAATTTTCGGACATTTAAAGCCACACTTTATATATATAAAGCCATACTTTATATATATATATATATATATATATATATATATATATATATATATATATATATATATATATATATATATATATATATATATATGGTTAGAAGCCTTGACTGTCGTACGGGTTTTGATCCTGGCTTGAGGTAGTTGTCTGTCTAACCGCGCTGATGAGCTGTGCTACAGCGAAACAGTATGGGCGATTTTTCCGGTGGTTTCGATGACAACAAAATATGACAATAAAATTATATGACAATAAGAAATACAGGAGTGTGAAATATTCGTTGATCATCATTCAATCCCTGCTAGTATATATATATATATATATATATATATATATATATATATATATATATATATAGAGAGAGAGAGAGAGAGAGAGAGAGAGAGAGAGAGAGAGAGAGAGGGAGAGAGAGAGAGACCGAGAGAGAGAGATGCCTCCGTTCAGCCTCGAAAGACAAAGGACACCCCCTATAGGGACAGCTACACGTGTAATTGTGAGGCAAGAGTTACGCAATCCCAACCACAACTCTCCTGAATCGGCACTGTTTTAGCCCAGTTGCAAGTAGAAATCCAGGATGACTGGAAACAGTGCCGAGACAAGCGGAGAGCACATACAGCACTTGAAATTCCCAAATTGTCACCCATTTATTACTGACTAGGTTTTATGTTGCTTTACTTCGGTGATCCAGCGAGAACCGGCGTGTCAACGTGATTATATATATATATATATATATATATATATATATATATATATATATATATATATATATATATAATTTAAAGGAGATTAGAACAATAGTCTAAAGAGCTGAGTGTATTTTAATGTAACAGTGAAATTACTAGTTTAATTAAATACAGGAAATAGAAGTGCTCGTTGTAATTTAGATATATAATAAGCTCGATAGTTAAATGTCCTAGAGCTAATTCAATATTAAGTAATGTGATTGATAATTTAAAATTTAAAAATCAAATTATAATTAAATTAAAAATCCATTTCATAAGAAGGAACAACAACAAAATCAATTATCTGCACGATCGTTTCGGAAAACAATGCTTTTTATTGTGGTATACATCAAGTTATGTACGGTAATTGCATATAGTTTTTTAATAAGCAAGGTCTCCTCGTCAGCAAATTTTGAAGGGTTTTTATTGAATTTAAAAGACACCATAAATAAACCTAGCATTAAAAGTAAGGCAGATGAATCTGAAAAAATTGAAATAAAAGGTCTGGATTTAAAATTTATAAGAAAATTAATATATTAATTAATGTATATTACAATAAAAAGCATTGTTTTCCGAAACGATCGTACAGATAATTGATTTTGTTGTTGTTCCTTCTTATGAAATGGATTTTTAATTTAATTATAATTTGATTTTTAAATTTTAAATCATCAATCACATTACTTTATATATATATATATATATATATATATATAAATATATATATAAATATATATACAAAAAGAAAAATTCGACAATACAAAATATATACTAGTGCATATAGATGTAATAATTAATTCAACAAGGGTATTGCATTAAGAGGGGGTCAGGGATATAAATGATCTTTATATGTAGGTATTTCGAAGCGTAATGATTCTCATCAGAAAAGGAGATGGTTTGCTAGGTAACAATAAATGCGACGTCTATCAACCTGTTTCTCTTTCTAATGATAAGCATTAAGCTTCGAAATAACTAACTATAAAGAGCATTTAAAGAATCTTCTAATTCTTGGATACCTTCTTATATATATATATATATATATATATATATATATATATATATATGTGTGTGTGTGTGTGTGTGTGTGTGTGTGTGTGTGTGTGTGCGCGTACGTGCATGCGTGTATGTGTGTGTACGTCTACACAATTTATATTCATTTTTTTTTCTTTATATTTAGCTAGAATGCAATGTTTTCATGGATGTTGCCAGAACCCGCGATGTAAGGTGAGTAGCTGCGTACGTTTAGTATATCATTAAGTATTTCATAAATCTATTTTCAATTTTATCATGAAGTGATTTCTAATACGATGAAAATATGCTCAAATTATGGGGAAAGGTAAGTGAGAAAGAAGTTATATAGATTACAAGTGTAATCATTATAATTTCAGATAACATAATAAAGCATAGTATACATCTAAAAATAAAGTCTTTTAAACCTAATGTTTTTTTTCAAAGAAACAATATCTTCTCATCAAAGCTGCGCTACAACTACAACAAAAACCTCTCTCTCTCTCTCTCTTTCTTTCTCTTTCTCTCTCTCTCTCTCTCTCTCTCTCTTTGCCCTTCCCCTTTACCCTCTTTGTATGAAGAACCAAACAAAACATTAATAAAAAAAATGTTTCCTTTCTAGAACATCTCTTCTGCGGACTTCAATCCGGCTACAATATTATCGTCTTCAAGTCTAATGTAAACAAATACTTGATGAGCCGCCAACTTAGATAATCAATTTCTTCCTGCCTATTTCGCAGTGAATTAGTCCAATCCTCTCATGGTGGGGTTTACCGTGACAATTTATTCTCGAGTGCCCCTCGGGCCTAGATAAATGGTGATCTATTAGTAAAAAAAAAAAAAAAAACTAGAAAGACAATGGATTTTTAAAATACAAATTTTATCTCCGTTTTTGTTTTTAATTACAGGAAAGAAAAAGAAAATCCTTCGTAGTATGTAGCATTTATATTTGGTCTTCGAACTAATCGCCATCGGCATCCAGCACCTTTTTGTTAGCGTGTCTTCAGCTGTTCAGTCCTCTTTCGGTAGAACTCGGTGGGGTTTAGGCACAGGGTTTTGGCGCAAGACTGCTTCATTGGTGAAGGATTTCCGAAGAGGATGAATATCTAAGGAATAAAAAAGTTGTAATCGGATGGCGCAAGGTTAGGTTTATAAGATGGATGTCACAAAGTCTCTCGTCCAAATTCCTATATGGTATTTCTGACCACTCGCAGCTTGACTGTCATGGGGGGAAATCTCACTATTGCGATTCACTAATGCTGGCTCCCTCTAGTGCAATGCCATATTTCAACTGCTTGGCTCTTTGATAGCAGTTCATATATGGTACTATCGTTTCCCGGGGAGAGTTACTTGGTTGGGGGACGCAATCAGCTCCCCGAGGGAATAAACGATATATCCAAGGATAGGCACATGGAAACATCAACAAAACGGATCGAGATGTCGTCGCTGGCATGGGTCGCTTCTTGTCTTCATTGCGTCGTACAAGCATCTTTCCATCGTCGGCATTAATGGCATGCCCGAATTTAACGCTTATACAAAAACAGCGAACAAATGTATTTTTATAAAAATATAATTTATTTAAGATTTAACAACGAGGAGCATATTTTTATAAAGACCAGTTGAAACCGGGCGCATGCTATGTTGAGTCCGTGGACGCTAGAATGCAAGCTTCAACTATTTTAAAACAATAGAATTATGTTTAATTCTTTTTTTCTTCATTGAAAGAGAGAGAAGGGGGAGTGAAAGAGAGAGAGACAGAGAGAGAGCGACATAAAAAGAGAGAAGTTATATTCATACAGTTTGAACATTCTTTTGTTTTCGAATGCCTCGTTGACAATTTCTCCGGGTTTGACCTTTCGGTTTCTAGGATCTCAAATCGTTTTGACTTGGTTGAATATTAAAAAACGACTGTCATTCAAACCCAGCCGACATGCTCTAACCTTCCCAAACCCACAAAGCACCTGCATGAAACGTTTTTAACTTCATCACAAAGTCATACACAAGGTTAGAAGCTAGATCTTGGGGGTATTAATGTAGAAACCCCCAGCTCCCCAAAAAAAGAAGCTACGTCATTGTGCCATACATAATAGACCGCTTGACAGACTATCCACCAGAAACACCATGCATAATCTTTCATAGGTGTATAGATTGTTTTGCGGGATGAGGGACAGCATCCCGAGGAGAAATCAATGTCTGAAACGTTTGGGAGTTTCGTACTAAATCAATTTTTTTATCACTGATAAGCACTTGGTTGAATAAGTATACGATGGCGAGAAAGCAAACAGTCCCGAACAAGATCTCTAAACACTTCTATCTTTCTCACAGATATCCGGTTTATAACTGATGACCGGGCACGGTGCGTGTAGTTTTATAGCGTCTGATGTTCCTACTTCTGGCTATCTGAATTTGAAAAAAAGTTGCTACACGCGTTTTGTATATAATCTAACGTTATTCAAGGACTAATTAAAAAGACGTAGACAGAACCTGTTGGTTATGAACTTTTAATCATGTTAATATAAAACATAAAAGCTTATGAATGTTACCAGAGTTGCAGTTTTAAAATAAAAATGATAATAATATATGTGGAACTCTTTAAGAAAAAAGATCATAATATATGTGGAACTCTTTAATAAAAAAAATAATAATATATGTGGAACTCTTTAAGAAAAAAAGATAATAATATATGTGGAACTCTTTAAGAAAAAAAATAATAATATATGTGGAACTCTTTAAGAAAAAAAGATAATAATATATGTGGAACTCTTTAAGAAAAAAAATAATAATATATGTGGAACTCTTTAAGAAAAAAAGATAATAATATATGTGGAACTCTTTAAGAAAAAAAGATAATAATATATGTGGAACTCTTTAAGAAAAAAAATAATAATATATGTGGAACTCTTTAAGAAAAAAAGATAATAATATATGTGGAACTCTTTAAGAAAAAAAGATAATAATATATGTGGAACTCTTTAAGAAAAAAGATCATAATATATGTGGAACTCTTTAAGAAAAAAAATAATAATATATGTGGAACTCTTTAAGAAAAAAGATCATAATATATGTGGAACTCTTTAATAAAAAAAATAATAATATATGTGGAACTCTTTAAGAAAAAAGATCATAATATATGTGGAACTCTTTAAGAAAAAAGATCATAATATATGTAGAACTCTTTAAGAAAAAATAATAATAATATATGTGGAACTCTTTAAGAAAAAAAATAATAATATATGTGGAACTCTTTAAGAAAAAAGATCATAATATATGTAGAACTCTTTAAGAAAAAAAATAATAATATATGTAGAACTCTTTAAGAAAAAAAATAATAATATATGTGGAACTCTTTAAGAAAAAAAATGATAATATGTGTGGAACTCTTTAAGAAAAATGATAATAATATATGTGGAACTCTTTAATAAAAAAAGATAATAATATGTGGAACTCTTTAATAAAAAAGATAATAATATATGTGGAACTCTTTAATAAAAATGATAATAATATATGTGGAACTCTTTAAGAAAAAAGATAATAATATATGTGGAACTCTTTAAGAAAAAAAGATAATAATATATGTGGAACTCTTTAAGAAAAAAAAGATAATTGTTTTTGCTTATAAAATTCTTTAGATTTTGATGTGAAATATCACCATTATTTAATTGGAATTCATTATTGAAACGAGTATTATTTATTAATTTCATTTATTGCGGACTATTATCCTCATCTTTCTTAGTTGTTGTGTCACGACATTTCGGCCAACTATTCTTTTGGCCTTCGCCAGGTGGGAACCGCGACAGGATAGAAACTCCGAATCTCCTAACTGCATTCTCAGCAATTACTGCCATCCATAGTTGTTGTCGTCTCACCACGTTTTTTTTTTTTTTTTTTTTTTTTTTTTTTTTTGCCAGAGCGATAGTTGGCCGAAACGTCATGAATTATCAACTAAGAAAGATGAGGATAATAATCCGCAATAAATAAATTAATGAATATCACACAGCTTCAATCTCCTCTGGTGCTGGTAACCCAATGCCATCAAAATGATTTTGTAATCCTCGCAAGAAGTGACTATCCGAAGGAGCTAGGCCAGGAGAATATACAGGATGGGGCTAAATTTTCTAACCTAATATATAATACTGAGTTTTAAAGTATAAAAATGACTTGGGTGCAATCAGCTAGAATGAAACCAAAACATTTAGCATTCAAACCATGTTCGCTACCGTTTGAGCAATCGACAGATATAGAAAAATATTTTTTAATTAAATCACTTTTAGCTATGGTGAGTGTTACTGCAAATATGTCAGTAAGTTGAAATGAACGTCGACTTTTGTACGCGTTATTCCTTCATCCAAACAAAACTTTTAATCGTTATAAACCATCCTTGGTGTATGCTTGCTATTTCTTATTAATGCCAGGGTTATATGATCAGTAGTTTAAGAGTTTATCGCTTGAATATTTACACACAGACCGACAACGCATACATCTAATGTTTTATTTATATAGATTTATGGAATTATTTCAAGGAATCATTTCTTTTAAATTTCTGTCTCCACATGATGCCAAACATATACATGCCCACTATTGCGCAATGCGTGCCACAATTGCGTCAATTATACATTTTATACAGTAGTTAAGAAACATTGACCCTGGTCGGTAATAAATGGGTGACCATTTGGGACTTCCAGGTGCTGTATGTGCTCTCGGCATTGTTCCCATTCATCCTGGACTTCCCCTTGCCACTGGACTCAAACAGTGTCGATTCAGAAGAGATGTGGTTGAAGATTGCGCAACACTTGTCTCACAATTACACGCGCAGCTGCCCCTACAGGGGGTATCCTTTGTCTTTTGAGACTGAACGGAGGCATCGACAGTAGTTGGTAGTTATTTTTGTAACACTTATATTATTTTTTTCTCCAAAACGTATTAAATTGTCTTTAAAAATGTTTTACTCATATTCTATTTATGCATATAACAGTTATTTTATTTTATTTTTTTTATAAAATTAAGTTAAATCAGTTTTACTTATTTGTTTTATGGTGATATTATTTTGTATCACGATTTCATGTTCTTTTTCTTTGTGTATTTTTTTCTGTCACAAAAAAATAACTAATTTTCAATTGAACTGACTTTTATTTTTCAGTAATTCTTACAAGACAATATTACTAAACATCGTTGGCGCAGCGAATAAGATCCGATGAACGTATGGTACTGTATTTGTAACACGTTAACAATGTACAGGTGGTCATGTTTAACTGAAATGATTCAATCATAGCAAGGGTGTTATCAAGATTCATTTCCTATGTGCAGTAGATGCATAGTTTTGCAATTCTAAACTGATGGATACGGTTCTAAATTGAATTTAATGTGGCTTGTTATACTCGTTCATTGTACCTCGTTAAAAGATGGAATTGAACGATACACTTATAGAATTATGTAGAAGAGCATTCGACATAACATACGAAGTGCCTTAAATAAGTTTCCAGACTAAGAAGTATGGCGTGGTTTGCTTGAAGCCTTGTTAAGGAATAAAAAGTATTTTTGAAGACTTACAATGCAGGCATGTACCGTCGGTATGAGCAGATAAATAAATAATTCAACAATTTACGGCCTAGAGAGAGGATTTGTTTCCACTGATGAAGGGCCTTTGGAATAAGTACCATCCACAGCTGAAAAAAAAATCAGGTAGATAAATAAATAAATATAAATAAAAAAAAAATACTAAAAATATTGGATTATTTATTATTCATTTATTCATTTATCTGCTTATAACGATTGTATATTCCTGCCTTCAAAAATACCTTCAAGTTTCCAGACTTTTTTGTACAGGCATTAAAATTGTCATAAACACTTGAAAATTCAGTACGTTATTTTTATGATCTCAGGTTTAAACGAACAGCTACAGCAGGAATTTGAATACACCCTTCTAAAGCCTGATTGTCACAGCTGGTGAATGTCACAAATGCAATCTGGACATAAGGACACTTTAGAAGAATGATATGCAATAAAATTCTGTTTTAAACTTTAAAAAAAAAAGAGTAGAGTTTCATGTGTGTACTGTCAATAAAAGTGCTTATACGAAAAACGTCTGGACGCTTATAGATGGCACCTCGTACAAACTCCAACGACTTTGTATGATTTGAATTATTCGGACTACTATTCTAATCTTGAGTGTTATTTTCACAACGTTTCAGCCGATGTAATTCCAACTTTCTTTTTGAACTCTTGAAAACACACACACACACACACACACACACATATATATATATATATATATATATATATATATATATATATATATATACTAGCTGTACATCCTCGGCGTTGTCTGGTCGAAATATATTTCCGGGCAGAGGAATTAGTCACATACTATTTAAGATACACCGAATGTCTATACTTGTTACGAAAAGTGATCATATGTTGGATTTAGGGAAGCATAAAAACATTTTAGTCTATGAAAATCAAATGCGAAGTAACTCTCATAGCTTAAACGGAGAATAACTTTCATAGCTTAAAAATAATCTTACTGCAGGTTTTAAACTGTTGTCAGCTATTAATAATTGAAAATAAATTGAATTAGATATAAATTAAATTAAAAATAAACTAAATAAACCATTTTAAAATAATATTTCTAAATAGATAAATTAGAACGATTCTATCGTATCAGCTAATTATTAAAGTAGCTTTTATTTAATGTAATATGCAAATGATGGTACTCATTTAATGAATGGTTCTTTGAAATGCATGGTATATTTGGAAACGCGATTATGTTGTGGTAATCGTTTAATGCAGTTTTCTTTTGAATACATGGTATCCATATATATATATATATATATATATATATATATATATATATATATATAGTTATTTGTGGTAATAATTAGTGATTTATAGTTATAGTAAATAATTATATATATATATATATAATTATTTACTATAAATAATTTTAATTACCTACAGACAATAGTGTTTCATCCTTTCAGGAACCATCAGTGCATTACTACTTATCACTATAAATCACTATATATAATTATCCACTAACACGTGTTTCGTCGCTAATATTGCTAACAAAAAAAAAACAAATAAAAACATATACATAAAAACGCGATACATTCAGTAGTTGTGCGAAGTAGCCGCGTGGTAGAGGTTTAGGCTTCTTATCATGGGGGCCCGATTTCGAATCTCACTAGATTTAGACACTCTGATGAGTCGTAGATGACGAAACACGTGTCAGTGCATAATTATATTTTTACAATAATATATATGCCACTCCCCATTTAGGGGGTACCAAATTGGTCCAAGGGAAAATTATTCCCAACTCGCATTAAGGTAAAAATGCACTTTCCTATAAATAAATGAATTCGTTCAAAATGGTCGCTAACAAAACAAGTAAAAACGTCTACGTAAAAACGCGATGCAGTCAGTAGTCGTGCGAGGTAGCCGCGTGGTAGAGGTTTAGGTTTATTATCATGGTGTCCCGATTTTGAATCTTGCTAAATTCAGCCACTCTGATGTGTCGTAGACGACGAAACACGTGTCAGTGCATAATTATGTTTTAAAAAATAATATATATGCCGCTCCTCATTTAGAGGGTACCAAATTGGTCAAAGTGAAAATTATTCCCAACTCACATTTAAGGTAAAAATCCACTTTCGTATAATAATTGAATCCATTACTATCGCTAACAAAAGATATATATATATATATATATATATATATATATATATATATATATATATATATATATATACATATACTAGCAGAAGTACCCGTCGTTGACTGGGTTCAAAAACAGCCTACAGAAAATTGACATGAAAGTATGATAGATTATGAAAAGGAAGGGTTTTGAATTTGGGGGTATCAAAACCAAAGCTAAATATGATGAAAGTAAAAATAAAATAGATAAACCCCATAATTCATTATACCATATCTGTCCACACGGAAACACTTATCACAATATTCTATGGATCTATATTAAAAAGCCTTGTTAAACTTTGTGACATATTTCCATTCTATGGAGGTCAGGTGCGAACGAACATCCAATAATTTTATTATGCCATATTTCTTTAAACTGAAACATAATTATCAAGGTATACTTACGCAGATAGATATGAAAAGTCTTTATTAAAGTTTGTGCCTATTTCCATTCTATGAAGGCCAGGCGCGAACGCAGACCCCACAATTTTATTATACCATCCGAAACTGGAATAGGGCCGACCACTTCCCTAGATGAGTTCATAATTAACGGATACTCTAACTTAACATCTAAATCTGACCCCCACGATCGCCATGGCCATGAAATATGTGCCTACATTAAAGATGGCTTCCCATGTGACAGGGATATCTCTAGACAAGATCCTAATTTACCTTATATCCGGGCTGCACTTGCTTACACCACTGCATTTATATTTGCCCTCTATCGGCCCCATAACAGCGGAGTTACTATCTTTAAGAGCATATCTGAGAAAATATATCACATCCTGCCTGCACACCCCACGGCTAACATCCACATCTGTGGTGACTGCAACGTCCATAACGTGGAATGGCTGACCCACTCAAATAAGACGGACGATGAGGGGAGGTTCTGTCATGATTTTGCCATTGCTTATGACCTCACTCAGATTGTTCGCGAGCCCACCCGTGTGCCCAATACTACAAGTCAATATGCAAACCTCCTAGACCTTTTTCTCTCCACTTCCCCTGAGCTATGTTCATGTTCCGTTCTTTCTCCTCTAGGATCCTCCGACCACTCCGTCGTATCAATTTAGATAAAAATGAAATGTAATAAGTCCCCAGACGTACCCCTCCATCGTACTGTATACCGATACTCCATGGCTGACTGGGACAGCTTCCGTACATTTATATCTGATCTACCTCTGCATTTCATGTTTAAAAATGATGTGTCCTCTATAGTATCAGACCTGACAGAATGGTTAATTGTAGGCATAGACCGATTCATACCATCTAAAAAATTCCAACAAAAACCTAATAGCCAGCCATGGTTCTCCCCAGAATGTGCTGCTGCCATCACGCACAGAAATCACTTTTTCCATAGCTACCAACGTAATAGATGCACTGAGACTAAAGCTGCTTTCAGGAACGCCAGCAACCACTGTAAAAGAGTAATAAAAAATGCAAGAGAGCTATATACCCGGTCTGTTAAATCCAAAGTAGCTGATCAGCGGCTTGGTTCCCACCAGTTTTGGCAAATAACAAATAGGATCCTGTGCGTTCAATCCCAACATTTATCAACGGACCAGAGGTCATCTCCTCAGTTTCATACAAGGCTAATCTTTTTGCCAAGAACTTTGCAGCTAATTCTACCCCATGCGACGAAGGCCATCAACTCTCCATATTTCCTCCTATAACACAGAACACGCTAGGTAACATACAAATATCAGTGCATGAGGTCGCCAAGACACTTTAAATATCCACACTAACGTATTGTACTTACAATAACCCTTATCCCTGAGTGGCTTCCGGGTCTTGATAAGTGGTGACCACCTTGTAAAAAAAAAAGAAATTTAAGTAAAAACATACTTATCAAAATATTCTTATGTACATCTATATCAGAAACACTTGTAAGCGTTTTTTTTTTAATTTTTAAATTTTTTATTTCCATACTTTGTGAACCAGGTGCGAACGCAGACCCCACAATTTAAATGAACCGTTCTGCCAGATCAAACATACCCATTCCTGTGTCTCGATACATCTTCTATCATTATATGTAATCAGTTTTTTTAAAATAGTCAACCATATAGGAGCCTATTCGTGACCAGACACACACACAGACATTCAGCTTTATATATATATATATATATATATATATATATATATATATATATATATATATATATAGTAATAATTGGTGATTTATAGTGATACGTAGTAAGATTGTACATCTAAGAAGATGGATAAGGCTCTTTAAATATACATTAGAGTTGTCCGCAAGAACACGTAACGTAACGGATAAAGTACGTTATATTTCAGTTGTAAGAAGAATAAACTTGCAAATTACTTAAGACTTACACTCGATCATTGTTGACAGGAAGAAAGTGCTATACTGTGGATTTAATAAAGAGTTCCGTTCAAAATTCTGAGACGAAACTCGAGTTCGATAGAAAGATTTCCGAAGTTTTACCAGCCGAAACGTGTTGAAAATAATATTCAAGATGAGAACAGAAGCTTTAGTAATCCAAATAATACATGTTGTCAATCTTCATCTCAAAATCACCATAAACATAATCCCGCGACCTTTCATACTCGCCTAGGATGCCCTTTTCAGTGCTTGGCATTCAGTCAACTGGGCCGAGACTGCGTGGGCAATAGCAGACCCTACTTTATTAGGTTGGAGTATCGCATTAGGTTTTTGTTTTGTAATGAATTCAATTGGTCTTAAAATTATAAGATGACTTGTTGCCAATTACTTGAGACTCCCTTACATGGAATGTCGACGAACCATTCTTGACCCGTTTTTGTACCCAGCCTGCTGACAATCTCCTACTTCCGGTCTTGCTCTACGTAATGTTTTGGCTTGAATTAAGTAAATTTTAATATACTTACAAACCTAGTACGCGTGTTGTAGAAAATAATTTCATATTTGAATGAGAAAGAAGACTTATTTCGTCATGGTATGTGATGGGCGATTATTTTACTTGTGTCTTATTTAGTTCATCAATATTTTTATGAGTCACTACATATAAAGGCCGAATGCTGCTCAAAGAAAAATCTAAGACAATCGGCGATTTTTCGCAGGGGGGAACGCTGGAATTTTAGTTCTGTTAAAGGATTAAGCAACTCGATGTTCTCTGTGTTAGCCGTGCATCCTACAAGTACTTTAGTGATATAAAAGTAGTTATATAGAAGGATGAAAAGAAGACATATTTACACACATGTATTAAGTAATGACTCACTTGTCAGATCGCGAAAGTTAAGCGGCGTTGAGCTTGATCATTACAAGATGTGTGGCTATTTAGGAATATCAGACGTTGTATGTAGTGATTTCTCCATTCAGAGAAGGTATGCCCTCATCGGCTTAGATACAAGCCGTTGGCTGACGCAGCTTACGTCGGGAGAATTTCCATCCAAAAATAGTGTGCAAATTTGAAAACTGAATTCATCTTAGTCATGGCGTCACCATCATGCACAGTATGAAATAGAGGTGTACGGCATAATCATGGTGACACAGCAGTTCTTGTAAAATTACGAATTTTAAGCGACGTTTGGTATAAACGAGAAAGATGTGTGACAATTTGGGAATATGAGGAAGCATTTAGAAAGAACGGCACAATCTCCCTGCAAAATAAAATTATTAACAATTCCAGCATTGAAAATAGCTTTTGCAAGTAGTTCAGTATAACCTGCTAAATCGCACATGTAATGACACAAAAAAAAACATCGCTCACAATGAAAATCTTGTTGTCAAGCGTGTGCTAAAGCTCTCTGGAGGAGCAGTCAAAACGAATAAAACACCGACGCACACATAAACACACAAACACACAAAAACACACACGCATACACACACACAAACACACACACACACACACATACACACACACATATATACATTTGTAACCAGCAACAATTCTAGGTTTTTGAGACTTTTATCATTTTTTAATATTTTTAAATATGTTCTTAACGCGTTTCGAGCCGGGTTTTATATCTCTTCAGATATTTTTAGTTAAATATTTTTTAGTTAAAAGTTTTTTAGTTAAAAGTTTATGGAATTTCCCTTTTGGAAGAAATTTTAGTTTCGCTAATACCAATGTGTTTTTAAAGAGAATGCCAATATGAGATTTTCTGCCTCCAGCGGGCTTGGATAAAGGTACAAGTGGTCAATGTTTAGTTCATTTGGTGGGTGTGAGGTATATTTGGTGAATATTTTTATGCGTTTTTCCTTTTTGATGCGTGTGCGTGTGTCCATTTTACTTATATATGTGCATGTATGTATATACGTATATGTATGTGTATATATGTATATATGTATATATATGTATGTGTATGTATGTTTATATTGGGGACAGACTTTGTACCTAATCAAGCCTTCTCTCTCTACCTTTGTCCTTACACACACACGCGCGCGCGTGCGCACGCACTGACACACGCACACGCATCAAAAAGGAAAAACCCATAAAAATATTCACCAAATAGACCTCACACCCACCAAATGAACATAACATTGACCACTTGAACCTTTAACTTGCCCCACTGGAGGCAGAAAAACTCATATTGCCATTTCTTTTAAAAACATTCGTACTAGTGAAACTAAAATTTCTTCCAAAGGGAAATTCAATAAACTTTTAACTACAAAACTTTTAACTAAAAAATATCTGAAGGGAGCTAAAACAAGGCTAAAAAACGCGTTATGTAAATATTTAAAAATAGAAAAAAATGATAAAAGTCTCAAAAACCTAGAATTGTTTTGGCTACACTCTTTTAAATATACATTTTACTCTTGTTGAAACCACACCACCTTTACATTATATACATAGCAATACTGAGTAATAAAATGTACTTAGCTTTAACATTTTACTGCAGTTTCACCGAACATCAAAAGTATAGTATCATGTGCATTTCAACATTATACAAGGTGAGTTGTCTACCTATCTTTCTTTCTTTCTTTCTTTTTTTTATTCCATTTTCATCCCAAACAAGGTTCAGTGTAACTTTGATGTAGGGAGTTGAGCAGCAAGATGTCTCTCCACATTACACTTGAACTTCTGCATGTCAGTACAGTTTGAAAAGCACTAACCCGGTAGGCAGTTCCAAAGTCTAGCAGTCCTGTGGAAGAAACTATTAGAGTAGAAGGCTTTCTTACATCTATGGATCTCTACTGTGTAGGGATGGGATTTTGCTTCTTGTCATGTTTGCCAGGGGTATTTACGTCTAGGGGTTACAAGGGATTGTAATTCCCCAGATCATCCGCCATTAAAATATTTGTAGAATAGGCAGAGGGATGCAACATTTCGTCGGTGGGACAGCGGTTGAAGCTTAGATGATAGTTCAGGACCTACGAGGTTGGCGACACTCTTTTGAACTCTGTTCAGGGGCGAGAGACTAGTAGCAGCTGCACCAGCCTAAATGTTACAACAATACTCCATACGTGGACAAATGGTAGCCTTGTAGAGGTACAGGATGCTTTTAGGCGTAAGTAACTTTCTTGCACGGTAGAGAGAGCCCATCTTCTTCACAGCGGCCCTGGCAATGCCCTCAATGTATCCGTTTCAACTCGTGTTCTCTCTGAACGTAAAACCGAGGAGATTAAAAAAATACTTTCAGATAATGTATCTTTAGCCGTAGCTGTTTGTGGTTGAAAAGGTTTCTTGTAATTATTAAAGCAAACAAGCGAAGTCTTCGCAGCATTGAATGTGGCCATCTATTTTTGTCCCCATTCAACGACAGATTGGAGGTCTTCCCCTAGTGTTTCTGCCATTTCCTTAGATATGTGTTCATTTGTTTCCCCCTCGTGTCGTGGCGTCGTCAGCAGATATAATCATTTCAGTGATAATTTTATCAGGGAGGTCATTTATGAATATTAGGAATAATAAAGATCCAAGGATAGAACCCTAAGGTACACCTACATTTATATCATCTTGTTTAGATGTAAGACCGCCGAGGACAACCTGGATTCTTTTCTTATTTAAGAAAGATTTAATTATGTTAAGTATTACTCCAGTGATACCGTATGATCTGATTTTCCTGAAAAGACCATCGTACCTAACCCTGTCAAAACCTTAGATATATCTAGGGCTACCGCTCTACCTTCCCTTGCTTTGTCCAGTGTATAGTATATACGTTTAGAGATTACAGTTAGAATATCTGCTGTAGAACCAGCTATATTAAATCCATATTGTTGGTCGGTCATAAGTTTAGCAGCTGTAAGGTGATGGACTAGAGCTTGGTTAATTATGGACTCAAATATTTTGACGAAAATGGGGTGATAATTTATTGGATTAGTTCTTTTGCCAGAATTCTTGAAAACTGGTACCATAGAAGCAGTTTTCCAGCAGCCAGGAAAGCAAGATTCGGTAAGGCATTTGTTTTAAAGTTTGCAGAAGACTAGAACAACCTCAGCGGAGTATTTTTATAATAGCACAGCCGGGATGAATTCGTGTACACATGCTTTTGAGCTGTCTAGTTTTTTTATATATATTATGCACCTTTTCTAGATCATCCAGTGTGGCATCAGTCTGCAAAGGAAAGTCAGGGAGGGAGTAGTTTGCTGGTTCCAATGTGGAGCTTGAGGCAAACCGACTTGCAAGCAAGTTAGCCTTCTCGGTTGCCGTGCAGACAACCTCATGATTGTTGGATTGTGGGGGAATTGTTGAGTGTCCATTATTTACTACACTGTTGTAAATCTTCCAGAAATCACGGGTTCCTAATTTCTGTGCCTCGACGCGTTTATTGGTGGTTTCGATATATTCTCTCTTAGATAACGCTATAGGTTTCTCACAATTACTTCTAGCTTCTATAAACTTTTATGTTTGTACTGGACTCATGTCGGTTATGCATGCTTCCTTTGAGCAATGGCAGCTGCACAAGTAGAAGTAAACCATTGGGCAGACTGCGGTGTGCTATAGAATTTCCACATGGGAACGTGCTTCAATTGCCGTTTTGAACCATTCAGTGATTTTATTTGCGCACTATTCAGAGGGAGAGAAAAGTTTACAAATTATACATATATATATATATATATATATATATATATATATATATATATATATATGGACTCTCTCATAGATTTTGCTAAGTGGTTCTGAAATCCACAGATTATTTTATTATAGTGTTGAAAGCATTGTGTATAAACCAACCACACTTACTGGTATTACTGGTAATCTTTGCCACAAGACAGAGCATACAGTAGACCACAGGTTTTACATCAGAGTTTACCTTCTCCTAGATGCATATCTTAACGAAAACTGGGGGTGCATCTCTCCAAGTTAATTAAGAAAACGTTAATTTTATTAGGTACGATAATCAATGAATAATTTCTTTTATCTTCAAGATGTCAAGAACTTCAGATGTCGTACGTTTGGTAAAGATAAAAAACCAGGCTGGTGTCCAATAGGTAAGACATAATGTATTTATAAGTATTTTTAATTTCATTAATTTTATTACATACATACATGCATAAATGATGGCAGCAAATTCGTTTCGAACATTGCCATTACTTGATATAGCACAAAAAAGTATACAGAAACACGAAAACATTCAGTGATGGGTCGCACAAAAGTGGCTTTTAAGCCCTGCCAAACTTGGCACACATTGTGCAGACATGTGCGTCACTAGCAGCGCGTTCTTGATGTTCTCTTTTATGTATAATCAAATGCCGTTTCAAACCACCTGCTGGTTTGTACGCCCGCCCGCAGTTGATACAGGTTAGCTCTGGCAACACAAGACTGCTTTGTGGTCCACTGCGCCGATGAGTAGTCTGGTGACTTATCAGCCCAGCTCTGCTCAGACATAATCTTCCGCACACCTCACGCTCCAGACCAATTTAGCGCCCCCCGCCCATCCACGAATCCTTTCACCCTCCCTTTCCGGATATCCCGTACATACATACATACATACATACATACATACGTACGTACGTACATACGGACATACATACATGTATTATGTATGTATTTATGTTATTTCTGTAGAGGCTGAGGGTAACGGTGATTGACTGGCCAAGCATGTCTCCAGACTTGAACCCAATTGAGCATCTTTGGGGCATCCTCAAGCAGAAGGTGAAGGTGAGCAAAGTCTCAAATATCCGCCAGCTCTGCGACATCGTAATTGAAGAGTGGAAGAGGATTCCAGTGGCTACATGTGAAGCTCTGGTAAACTCCATACATAGGAGAGTAAAGGCAGTTTTGGATAATGATAGGGGCCGCACAAAATATTGAGAATTGATATGCTGTATGTTAATATTGACGACTTTTTGTAAGAGGTGTACTCACTTTTGTTGTTTTGTAGGGATGTAGCTTTTAATAACAATATTTTGAGTTATTTTGAAGGGAAAATAAATTAACTCTATTATATATGCTGCAGACAGACTACTTTTTATTGTGTCAAAAAATCATTTTTTCAGTGTTGTCCCATGAAAAAATATACTTAAATATTTGAAGAAATGTGAGGGGTGTACTCACTTTTGTGATACACTGTATAATATATATATGATTAAACAAGCGTTGTTAAAGACAACAAAAGCCCTTTTATTTAGTTATACTTTTTTATTTTTGCAATTTTTCTGATGATGGTTTTTGTGCATATATAAAAACGTAGTAATAAATGTCCCATAGTTAGATTTATGTCTTCAAAGTATTTCGCAATTTTATTGCTTCTAGTCTTTCGTCAAGGCACCGTAAGGAATGTATAAGATTTGGTTATGCTGACAGGGCGAATGCTAGTAGAAGTAGTAGTCGGAAAACGTTTAATGCTTGCAAAGCCGTTTGTGCCCAGTGAGGAGGGAGGGAGTGTCTAGTTTTTAGGTGAGGGCAGGGTCAGAAAGGAAAATGGGGGTTACGATAGGCATTTTAAAACGTTTTGCCTGGTTTGAAAAGTAACCATATTTAGGACAGGTTTCTGAGTTCTTATATGTACCGCTTCTAAAATTTTAAAGCACGGTTTTAACGGCCAAGCAAGGCGATTTGAATTTTATTATATATATATATATATATATATATATATATATATATGTGTGTGTGTGTGTGTGTGTGTGTGTGTGTGTAGTAGAGATTTAGAAGGCTGTCACAATGCGAGGAATGAAATATAGTCGTTGTTGGTAAGAGAAGACGAGAACAAGTGGCGATTTACGAATCAATAATACATACATATATTTTATATATATACATATATTTATTCAGTTGTATTGGTAAAATGTCTTACTTGTTATGTCTGCGACAATATCCATTATTAATTTCGGAAAAAATTCCCTTTTCAAATGGTGGGCGTAACAGATCGATTCAAAGCATGCTAGATGATGGAGCGGAAGTTGGGTAGCTATGGGGGCCTCGGAGCAAATGTGAGTAGGGGATTTATGTATGGTCTGATTAGGTAATTAACATGTTTATAATTTTTATTTATTTCTATTTATTTATTTGTCTTTTGGGGGGGGTTATAACCTGTTGCTTTAGCTTTTTTAATTTTGTATGTTCTCCATTTTGTTGTTTTTATCATTATTACTATTATTTATTTTTTTCTGCTGATATGTGGGGTGTTTATGTTTATCTAGGTCACGTAAGTCGCTAGTAGGCTGTGTCTGGTCAGCTATTAAAGGATAGAGTAGGGGTGGGATTTGAGAGAGGAGGGGAGGTGGGGTGCGGGGTTGTGCGCTCCCAGTCGGCAGCTGGGTGTTTAGGTTAGTGTTGCCAGGAGTAGGAAAATAGTTGGGGAGGGGGGCATTGGGATGACATTCCTTGGGAGTTGTTAATTTATTTATTTCCATGAGATTATAAGTGGTAGTAGATGGGACATTTTCTTTTTTTTTTTACTTTATTTTTAATTGGTTTGTGTTACTTCAGTTAGCTATATTTTAATTTTTTTGTTGTTTTAAATATATACAGCTGTTTTTTATTTATTAAATTTCTTTATTATATTATTATTTATTTATTTTTGTATATATATATATATATACATATATATATATATATATATGTATATATATATATATATAATTTATATGGGAGGGGCTTGTAGTAATGTCCTATCTGGATTGTGAGTTGGGCTGTGAGCAGTGTGCAGTGGTGTATCTGTTCTAATGGGTTATGGTTGTAATGGTAAGTCTTAGGTGGGAGCCGTATGTAAAGTTATATAATGAATGAAGATCCGTGCTCCAGTCTGTTGTTGAGTTCTGGCTGTAATTTGGATATTAGTAATGATTCTTTTATGCGAAGATTCCCAATATTGCGTTCTGTGGTTAAAATATCGACTTTAATAGATGTATTAGTGTTTCTGCAGGTGTTGAGGTGTTTGCAGAATGATGATGCTGGTGTTTGTGTGTGTTCCTTGACTTTTATGTGTAGGGGTCTCATGGTGCTGCCCACATAGAATTTTCCGCAGGTAGAGCATTCTAGTCTGATTGTTGCGGGGTATACGAGACAATTTGCTCATGTGCATGGTTGTGGATCCTCGTTGTGCCTGCGTTTAGCGAGTTTCTGTCCAAGGGATGCCCCAGAGTGGGCTAGTTGCATATTGAGACACTCTCTTCTAATAGCCTTGCGGATAGCCGTTGTGATCTTGTCGCTGAGATGGGGTATTTTAAGGAAGCAAGTATTGGTGGGGAAGCTTCTGACACGTTTTCTCGTGTTCCAGAGGTGTTTAATGACAGTACTGGGGTATCTGTTTGTCTCTAGGATCTGGTGGAATCGTTTTGTGCATTCTGTCTTGTCTTTTGGCTTGCTGCATTTGTTTTGGATTCGGGTGATCTCATTCCTAGCATATCCGATGATGGCCTTAGTAGGGAGGGCCGACTTGTAGTGTACAAATATACTTCGGCTGGTTGGTTTTCGGTAGAATTTAGTAATGACGGTCCCTTTATCTGATATTTTTAGGTTGAAGTCTAGGAGTGATAGGGATCCGTCATCGCTGGGGTGTTCGATGGTGAATTCTATGTGTGGGTCGGAATCGGAGAAAATAGCGTAGATGTTCTCAGCATCGGTGCGTGATGATGTGAGGATCAGGACATCATCGACATATCTCGAGACGAATATGACCGAGTTGCACGTGTTGAGGGCTCGGCGTTCGAGTCTGTCCATGAGAAGCTGGAACCCATGGGCAGTCCTGTAATTTGTCTGTATGTTTGGCGTTGGTAGGTGAAGTATGTGTTGTCTACTATTATAAGTAGGAGTTAGTGGATATCTGAGGTAGTGAGGCCGAAGCAGTGTAAGTTGCAGGAGGAGATGTGGTCGGTGATTAGATCTACTGCTGGGTGTGCAGGTACTGTGGTGTAGAGGGCAACTACATCGAGGCTGAAGGCGTATTTACCTCGTTTTAGTTGTTGTGGTTGGAGGGTGTTTAGACAGTGGAGTACTTCATCGGAACTGCTGACGTGTCCGGGGAAGGAGGAGAGTAATGGTTTAAGTAGTTGAGAGAGTTGGTCTAATTTGTGGGGTTGCTGATTTTTTGTGTGTTTTGATGAAATGGTAAAAAGTGGGGAGTCTGCTGTTTTTAATAGTGAAGTTCTGTTTGTATTTGTTGGGGAGTTTTCTACTTCTACATATGTCGGTCCATGCGATGTTGATGTTTTCGATTTGCGTGGATGTAATGTCAGTAGCTGGGGTGTATAAGGTGTCGTTGCCTAGGTGTGTGAGTGCAAGGTGGTCGTATATGTGTCGAGGTATGACGCAGAACTCCTTTCCCTTATCAGAAGGTAGGTAAACAAAGTCTTTGCGCTTGAGGCTCTTAAGTGAGCAACGTTGTTAATATGAGATGTTTTGTGTAACGCTTCCTTGTTCGTGTTTTATGATGTCGAATATCTTTCGTTTTAATCTTGCAAGCTTAGTGTCTAGTTCCTGGTCTTTTGGTGGAGGATGTAATGGGCGGTCTAGCTAATATCCGGGGAAGTCATCGGTGGTGCGCTGTATTTTAGTGTTGTTGTTTGTTATCCATTTAATCCAGGAACGACGGAAGGTGTAAGTTCTTGAAAAATAAATTCACAAAATAACGACAGCCATAGATAAATGCTATCACTACTTCCTACAGACCGAAAAAAAAAAGACTGAAAAATAAATTCACGTGGCTACGACGTAAACACAAACCCGCACACACTCCCAGACAGGAAGACACCAGCATCAGTACCCACACAACACAAGAAACGCACACCCAAGTCACAGACCTCACGAACTCCCTCACACACGAAGAAAAAGACCTTCTTAGCCTTGGACCCAAATTCATCATTACTCAAACAGTAAACAACAACACCCTGTTCAACATAGAAACACTTCTGCAGAGCGGCTTACCACCTAAAATGGATGAAATGGATAACAAACAACAACACTAAAACACAGCGCACCACCGATGACTTACCCGTATATCAGCTAGACCACCCATTACATCCTCCACCAAAAGACCAGGAACTAGACACTAGAATTTTATTTTGGCAAATATGCGAGGGAGATAATAATTCATATATATCTATTTTCAGGATGGAAATGTTGTCGTGGGGTGTGCCAGAGACCGTTACTTGTTGAAGGTGAGGTAAGTGCGAGGTTTTAACGTTATCTTCTTTGATACGACGATGTGTTTTCATTTGCTTCCAAAGTGCAAGCCATACGATGTTTCATTCCATAAGGTTAGCTTTATTCATTTTTGCCTGAACTTTTTAATTCATCGTGAAAAGAAAGAAACACAATTTAACTGACTATTGTCGTGAGCGACCCGAAGTTTCCGTTTTCGCTGGCTACTACACCGTTTCTATATTGAAGAACTCCACTCCTTAACCTGGATTATTCAAGTTACCATTAGTTTTCAGCTTATATTGGTGAGTCTTTTAGAAAGAGAGCATCAAGTTCGTTTTCTTATTAGTCTTTGGTATGACGTGACCAATTAGCGAACACCTTATGTATTATATCCTATAAAATGGATCGCTAATCAAGCATATTATACGAATTTATAAGTAACGATTCGGGAGCGCACTCTTGTGATGTTACAATATTTTCTAGTGCCTAGTGCGTTACATTTCCCTCGAAAAACTTCAAGTGCATAGTGTGTTACATTTCCATCGAAAAACTTAAAGTGCATAGTGTTACATTTCCATCGAAAAACTTCAAGTGCATAGTGTTACATTTCCATCGAAAAACTTCAAGTGCATAGTGCGTTACATTTCCCTCGAAAAACTTCAAGTGCATAGTGCGTTACATTTCCATCGAAAAACTTCAAGTGCATAGTGTTACATTTCCATCGAAAAACCTGAAGTGCATAGTGCGTTACATTTCCATCGAAAAACTTCAAGTGCATAGTGTTACATTTCCATCGAAAAACTTCAAGTGCATAGTGTTACATTTCCATCGAAAAACTTGAAGTGCATAGTGCGTTACATTTCCCTCGAAAAACTTCAAGTGCATAGTGTTACATTTCCATCGAAAAACTTGAAGTGCATAGTGCGTTACATTTCCCTCGAAAAACTTCAAGTGCATAGTGTTACATTTCCATCGAAATCTTCAAGTGCATAGTGTTACATTTCCATCGAAAAACGTGAAGTGCATAGTGTTACATTTCCCTCGAAAAACTTGAAGTGCATAGTGCGTTACATTTCCATCGAAAAACTTCAAGTGCATAGTGCGTTACATTTCCATCGAAAAACTTCAAGTGCATAGTGTTACATTTCCATCGAAAAACTTGAAGTGCATAGTGCGTTACATTTCCATCGAAAAACTTCAAGTGCATAGTGCGATACATTTCCATCGAAAAACTTGAAGCCTTAAGAGTTCTACGTTTTCTAATATTTTTCTTTCCTTCTTTCTCACTGTGACACCATCTCGCACAGAACTCGGCCATTTGCATACAGCTGCTGGTGCCATACACGCGCCTGTGCTCTGTTGCAGCGCCACCTATATGTTCCAGAACGCACTTAGTTATGTTTTCGCGAAGTTTAGTTTATATAGTATGCATACATATATTTAATGTAATTTATAAAATTATATGGATTTTTATTAGTTGCGCGATATCTGTGTCAGGTTCGTAATATGTTAGAGGAAGAATGGTCATATTATACATATATGCACCATTTCTTTTTTAAATCTTACTTAAAAGATTTATATTTAAAACGGAAAGATAACAAAAACAATCAATTGGCAGATAATGAACTGACAAAATATACGAATGTTGATTAACAGTTGCCTTAATTTCGTATGCCAAGCATACCAGTCGATTATACGTGCTTGACAATGGGTCCGACAGAGACTAGATCATCGTGATGCCAGTCACCTTGCTTCTCTTGGGCTGTAGTATGTATTCTATTCAGCTCTAGCGGGTCAGAAAAAAATAATAAAAAGAAATTTATAGTTTAGCATCGCGAGAGAGAAAGAGGAAATATAAAGAGAAAGGCAGAGAATGAGAGGGAATAGGGAGAGGAGAGCACTCACCTGTATTCCCTGTCTATGAACTCCTATACGCCGGTACATATTTTGTTTCTAGCTAGATAAAGTAGACACGTTTCGTTTAAATGAAACTAGCTGGACGCCCGGTCTTTCCCAGTCGTACATTACGCTTAAACATGATATTCTAATTTATGCAGATTGCATATGTATTATTATTATGCAATCAATTCTCTATTGAATATTATGTGTGACGAGGTATAATTTACCCGGTTGACTAATTCGCAAAAAGAAAAAAAAAGAAAAATAATAATAATAATAATAATAATAATAATGTCGTTCATCAAATTCGTCTGTGTTTGTTTACAATATCACGTCAGCTGATATATGGGCTTGACGGTGAACGCCCTGTAAAAGTTACTTCCGATTTATGTTTAGTTTTAAAATATGCAAACGATTTGCGGTGATTTTAAATGGTACTTCTTTCATCGTAAATTGAAATCAGTAATAAGAAAAAAATTAAAATAAAACGATGAGGTACACCTGGGCTGGAACAGAGGATTATTCGATCTGTAGTTGAATGCTTTATCGCTCTTCTTTTTTTATCTTCTTTTTTTTCTATTTTAAAATCAGATTTTTTCGATTTTCGATACATATCGAATGAATTTCTTTAGCAAACATATCTAGGAACACTGTCAGACATATAAATTACCTTTTTGTAAAACATTTGCAAAAGATCTGCTCAGCCGTTTCGGAACCTAGGTGGAAGGAAATCACACACGCATGAAGTGACTTTTATATAACTGTGGAGATTATAATTCATTGAAAATGAATGTATTTATCGTTTTATTAAAATACATTTGATTAATTATTGTCCATATCGACGAAACTATTGTATATACATGGGAGAAAGAAGACTATAATTTAATATGTCGTACCTTGTATTATTAATTAATTGTCGTATTTTGTATTACTAATTTTATTCAGAACAATTCGTGTCGATGGTAATATAGAAGTGTTCGTCTTCTTTTTAATCCTTTGGAATGTTATTATTATTATTATTATTATTATTATTATTATTATTATTATTATTATTATTATTATTATTATTATTACTATTATTATTATTATTACTATTATTATTATTATTATTATTATAATTATTATAATTATTATTATCATTATTATTACTATTATTATTACTATTGCTATTATTATTATTATTATTATTACTATTATTATTATTATTATTATAATTATTATTATTATTATTACTATTATTATTATTATTATAATTATTATTATTATTATAATTATTATTATTATTATTATTATTATTATTATTATTACTATTATTATTATTATTTACTCACTAGAAGCATTATTATTAGTCACACAAGCTATCATCAAAGATTTCTCTTTGACAATAGCTTGTGGTGTTCTCTGGAGTCTGAGTGACAACAAGTCTCTCCAGATTTCCAGTACTCTCCACCTCTTTCGATAACCTTTGCAAATGAATTTGCGTTTTCGCAACAACCGTTTACCATTGGTTTCTCATTGGTAGCGACCATTAGTCTTCACTGGAATTTAGGTGGGAGTAAGCATTCCTTAGGTCCCAGTCTCTCCTTTGCACTAAAATAACGGAGGTTTGGCTAGTGCTTTTACTACTTGGTCTTCCTATCCTCCTTGACCTACCTCACTGGCGCCAGTTTATGGTAACACACACAAAAACAGGGGAGGGGCAGAGGTCGTAGGGAGGAATTAAGTTACAATCATACAGCTTAAGTTTTCATGATTCCGTGGGATGTCCGTTTGTTTTTTACATCTGTAGCAGTTTCTGTATTTACGGCTTGTGCCTGTAGCTCATGTATCTTATTATTATTATTATTATTATTATTATTATTATTATTATTATTATTATTATTATTACTATTATTATTATTACTATTATTATTATTGTTAATATTGTTGTTGTTATTGTTATTATTATTATTAATATTATTATTATTATTATTGTTATTATTTTATTATTATTGTTATTGTAATTATTATTATTGTTATTGTTATTATTGTTGTTGTCGTTATTATCGTTATTACTGTTATTGTAATTATTGTTATTATTTTATTGTTATTATCGTTGTTATTATTATTGCTATCATTATTTTTATTATTATTTTTAATTGTTATTATTGTTGTTATTATTACCTTATTGTTATTATTATTATTATTGTCATTGTTATCGTTATTTTCATTGTTTTTATTGTTATTATTGTTATTCTTATCATTGTTATTATTATTATTTTTATTGTTATTCTTATCATTGTTATTATTATTTTTATTGTTATTATTGTTGTTGTTGTTGTTATTATCATTATTATTATTGTTGTTATTATTATTATTATTTTATTGTTATTATTTTTATTAATATTATTATTATTATTTTTATTGTTATTATTGTTGTTATAATAATTATTATTATCATTATTATTATTATCATTATTATTATTATTATCATTATTATTGTAATTGTTATTATTGTTATTATCATTATTATTATTCTCATTATTATTGTTAGTATTGTTATTGTTGTTATTGTTATTATTATTTTTATTGTTATTATTATTGTCGTTATTATAATGGGAATCCTTTGAAATTATGAATTAATATTTTTTTTGAGGACCGTTATCCTAATTTTCATAGTTGTTGTTTTACCACGTTTCGGCCAACTTATCCTGTAGCCTTCTTCAGGTGGTTAACTGTGACGGGATAAGACTGCTGAGTTTTATAACTTATCCCCAATAATTACTGCCTTTTATAGTTGTTACCTCACCACGTTTTGGCCAACTTGGGGCGGATTGAAACCGCTGTCTTCAGAAAATGCTCAACTTGGCAATGCTGAGTTGCGGCGTTGCGCGTACTATGAAATTTTCGTTCTGTTCCGCGCAATGTAAACAACTTTCCATCGTAATTGCTGAATCCACGGTATTTGAGGTGTGTCAAATTATTAACAAGGCAGTTTGTTTCGTCAATAAAATGGGTCGTAAAGGTGGATTGAGTAGTTCTGAAAAGAGGACTATTACAGAACAGCTAGCAAAAGGTAAAACTACCTTCGAAATATCGAAAATGATAGGAAGGTACCATCAAACTGTGAAGAACTTTGTCAAGGACTCTACAAAGGTACGTAAGATAGCTGATAAAGGTAAATCTACAGTTGTTTCATGCCGTTCTCTACTCCGAATTAAACGTGAAATTGTTAAGAATCCTGGGCAGACAAGCCGAGAAATATTTGACCAAGCCTGATTAAAGAATGTCCCAAAAAGTACTCCATGTCACCTTCTGAAAGAAGTGGCAAAGTCTGTAAAGCCTGTGACAAAGCCTCCCTTAAAGCAACATCACATACAAAACCGATTAAAATGGGCAGAGGACAACATGAAAATGGATTTTTCTAAAGTTTTGTTTACGGATGAAGTGCGTGTCACTCTTGATAGCCCAGATGGCTGGAGCAAGGAATGGGTCCTAGATGGACGACATCGTCATCAGCGTTTAAGACGCCAACAAGGTGGTGGTGGGATTATGATTTGGGCTGGGATTATCGGAGGTAATTTAATTGGCCCATGCAGAGTCCCAGAAGCCGTAAAAATAATATCAAATACTTACATAGCTTTTCTGAAGGAGCACTTTGACCATGGCTGAAGAAACAAAGGTTGACATTTAGAAGAACCATTATTATTATACATGATAATGCTCTCTCGCATGCAGCAAACAAAAGCAAAGAGTATTTGCAACAACTGGGGTTCTCTAGGCTACGTTAGATTGAGTGGCCTGCGAATTTACCAGATTTGAACCTAATTGAGAACCTTTGGACTATCATGAAGCGACTCCTCTATGCAAGTGCACGCCAATTTAAGAGCAAAGATGAGTTGTGGGATGCTCACGTGAGGAATAGCTGTTGACCAAATCACAGATTTGACTAATTCTGTTGACCAACGTCTTTTACAAGTCATTCATAAAAAAAGAATCGCATATCTCCTACTAATTATGCCAACGCAGTTATTGTGTTCTAATCATTTTTCCTAGTTCATTTAATGTTTGAAAATTATTTCAATAAACACGTTATATGTATACTGTGTTTGTTTTTTCTCAACCTCGTTAATAACTTAACACACTTAAATCAACAGATATTCGTATCTTCTGTCGTAGTTTCGCTAATCCTTCGTTAAATACTTTTATTTTCTGACTGAAGTAGCTGAATAGTATTGTAAGCAGTTTCTCAAAGTTTCATGGATTTTTATTCACTCGTTCCTAAAATATTAAAAAAAATGTAAACTTGTTAATAATTTGATAAGCAGTATATATATATACATATATATATATACATATATATATATTTATATATATATGTATATATAAATATATGTATATATGTATATATATATATATATATATATATATATATGTATATATATATATATATATATATATATACAAGGTGTCTTAAATAAGTTTCCAGACTTTTTTTTCGTATGGGCACTTTTATTAAGAGTACAGGCATGAAACTGTAGTCTCCTTCGAAGTAATCTCCTCCGGTTGCAATGTAATTGTAGTGTTCCAACAATATCTGGGAGTCCCCATGGAAGTCTTTTTGTGTGAGCGTGTCAATGACCCTCGTCATAGCCTCTTTCATCTCCTCAATTGTCTCATAACGATAGTCTCTAAGGTTTTCCTTGAGCTTAAGGAAAAGCCTAAAGTCACAGAGAGCAAGGTCTGGACTATAGGGAGGATGATGAACTGTCTTGATGCCCATCTTGGTTAACTAGTATATGACAAGAATGTTGCACTCTTAAAACAAACTTCGCACAAATCTTCCGCATCTTCAGTCCCTCGCGAATAATTTGTACAGTTTCCACAGTGACATCAAACTGTGAACTTATTGTTTCTATAGACGCGGGACAGTCATTATTCATGAAATGTATTATTTGGGCCAATCAGCCCTTGTGTTCTGACTTCCTTACTCCTCCCACACCTTCCATAATCTCTCAGAGATTCCTTGCCTTCCTTGAATCTCTTATGCCACACCAAACTAATGCGCGATGTATGCAAGGTGGTCCAAAAGCAGTCTGAAGCATTCCATACGTTTCTGCAGCATTTTAATAAAGTTAAAAACAGAATTTTATTGCATAGCGTTCTTCTGAATTGTCCTCACGTACAGATGTAAGTTTTGAAATTCACTAGCTGTGACAATCAGGCTTTAGTAGAGTGTATTCCACATTCCATTACTTGCTGTAGCTGTTCATTTGAACCTGAAATCATAAAAATCGTCATCTCATAGCATTTTAAGCAAAAGCACACATAATTTTCAACAATTTTAGTAGGGTGTATTCCGATTCCTGATGTAGCTGTTAATTTGAACATTAAATCATAAAATTTAGTCAGTCATCTTGTAAGATGTATAGCAATAATATACTGAATTTTCAAGAGTCTACAACAATTTAAATGCCTGTACAAAAAAAAAAATTAAAAAAAAAAAACGCTGGAACCTTAATTAAGGCACCTCGTGATTTTTTAATCAAACAAAACTTATCCCAATAATATTTTTTATATCTTTCTGTTTTTTTACAGACTTGAAAATTGAATAATCATCAGGTTGGGATGGCGTCATATGTTCAGAAAGGAGCGAGTAGAAGAGGATAAGAGTGATGAGATAGAAAGAAGAAGAAGAAGAAGAAGAAGAAGAAGAACGTGAAATAAAGAGATGCTTAAAAAAAGAAGAGGCAAATGAGTGGGAGGGGGAATGAGATAGAAGAACTTGAAATAGAGAGGAGAGAGGGAGGAGAAGGAGGAGGAGAAGAAGAAGAAATACTAATTTCAATATTACATGTAATTACGTAATAGTGTTTTTTCAACATGAATCTATTTTTTAATATCTACTCATAATGCAGAAGCACCTAGCTTTTAAGTCAGACAACCGACGATCGAACATATGGCTTTGAGAGTGCCACTCAAAAGCGGGCGGATAGTCATAAGCTCTCGTAAAGGGGATCGGACGTATCTACAATAAGATACGTCTATTCAGTCTGCTCTTTTAGCCTAACAGACCATGACGAGCGAGAAAGTCTTGTTGCGTAGATTATTCTGAAATTAATGTAAAATAAAATAATGTTACAAAAGAATGACTGAAATGTATATATTTTTTTTAATTTCATTTTTTTCTTTCAGTTGGTTGCATGGGAGATCCAGTTTGCATGAAATACCCATCAAGTAATTCGTGTGGTGCAGGTAATTCATTTTATTCATCGGCGTTCATCAAAATGACATCCAAACAATGAGATTAGTTAATTCGTTTGCTTTACAGATATATAAATCTAATTTGTATAACTTCAAAATAATTAATATTTTAACGGCAAGCAAACAAAAAAGCTTGCTGTGTTTTCGTGAAGATTTTAACTTCGGCATTTGAAAACATAATATATATATATATATATATATATATATATATATATATATATATATATATATATATATATATTATAATAATAATTAAATACCTACAGACACTTGTATTTCATCCTTTCGGGAATATTCAGTGCAGGGTGACACGATTAACACCAGTCGATAGATTCGAACCCTGCCGACACAAGCCATCTCTGGTTTGATTAGCAAGAACCGTATCCATTTGGCTACCGTTAACTGCTTGAAATAACCTTGAAATTTAAACACTTTTATTTTATTTATTTTTTTACGTCAGTCAGAGTGATCTAATGAATATATGATGATCTATGTATAAATGCAGTTTTTTTTTAAATGAACCTTTATTTAATTAAAATGATTTTTTTTAATTATCTAATGGATGATTGGAGTCTTTAAAATAAATTGTTGTGCCACAATTCTAACAGTAGAATGTAATTTAATTTTGAACTGAACAGAATTTTTTCATCATTTTTCAGGAATGCATTGCTGTGACGCGTGCGACGCGTTCCAAAGAAAAGGCTGAGCAAGATTGTAAGTATCTTATCTAATCGAAAAAAAAAATAAACAGATATTTTTTTATTTTATAAATTTATTTAATATGTACGTACGGCAAGCACTATATAAAAATCAACTACGCCATCCCATTTAAATGATACAGGATATCTCAAGAAGATATATACACATCTTGAACAATTCTACAGTAATTCATCATCATATCTCATGAATCCGAAGATTCTATTCTTGGCATTGGTTTTCCCAGATATTTAGAACACTTTTTAGAAAGACATAAGTGCTTACGGCAGGACCATGTGAAGGTTGCCAACATCCTAAATGAAAGTGATATTTCTTGAACGCACTGGATTCGAACTTGGGACTCCCAGGTTGTCAGTTTGTGTCGTTAACCAATAAATCATCGTCATCTCCCTTTATTGAAATTAAAAGAAATGTTGTCCTGTTAGAACAACACAGTCAATGTCATTTATTTTAATCGAATAATTTAAATCATATAAATGGATTTTTAGAAAAGAATATCTATATAAAGTTAGTTTTGTCTATGTGTTTATATATATATATATGTCGATGTGTTTATATATATATATATATATATATATATATATATATATATATATACATGTATGTATATATATGTTTTGAGAAAAATAGAAAAACCGAATGAAATTATTAAAATAATCAACGTTTCGTCCTTATTTCAGGGGACATCTTCAGGAATATTGAAGTAAAAATGCAAGAAAAGAAAAAGGACACATGTGTGCGATACGCACAGATGTGTCCTTCCCGACATGGGTAGGATTCAAAAACTGTTCTCTTTTTCGTATGATCTATGACTTTTTCTTTTCTTGCATTTTTACTTCAATATTCCTGAAGATGTCCTCTGAAATAAGGACGAAACGTTGATTATTTTAATAATTTCATTCGGTTTTTCTATTTTTCTCAAAACATAACGTAAACCTCCGCTGGTATTTTTATTTTTATTTTTTATACATATATATGTATGTATATATATATATATATATATATATATATATATATATATATATATATATATATATATATATATATATATATATATGGGTGTGTGGATGTGTTTGATTAACTCTGAAACTCATTAAGCGATCATTGTTAGGTTTGTAACACACATTATATGAATAACAGGTTTTAAAGTGTGTAATATTCACTTTAATTATAATCTTACGCAAAAGGGATGTAAAAATTTAGAGATTTTCGACTTTTGTGAAATTTTGAAAAAAGATATTAGACACCCATGAATAAACATTTTCCAGATTTCAAATCTTTTGCGTAATTTATAGGGATTTGAAAGGTATCGCATGGCAACTATCTCACATTTGCAAAATTAAAATATTTCAAAGCTGCATTGAATTTCATCCACAATCATAAGACACTAATTATACAAGATTACCCGAAGGTGAATTTTTACCTTAGGACTCCCACTTAACGGTTAAAGTTTTATACATTTTCTATGATAAACAAACAAACAAAAAACTGTAATTGATTTTCATCAAAAGTCGAATAAGGATTCTAGACGATTTCTTATTCTGTTCAAAGTACTCATTTTATCTGTTTTGTGACGAATATTCTTCTACTTTATTTAAAAATGAAAGTGTGAAAATGTAATTGAAGTAGAATGACGCTTAAAATATTTCAAAGCTGCATTGAATTTCATCCACAATCATAAGACACTAATTATACAAGATTACCCGAAGGTCAATTTTTACCTTAGGACTTCCACTTAACGGTTAAAGTTTTATACATTTTCTATGATAAACAAACAAACAAAAAACTGTAATTGATTTTCATCAAAAGTAGAATAAGGATTCTAGACGATTTCTTATTCTGTTCAAAGAACTCATTTTATCTGTTTTGTGACGAATATTCTTCTACTTTATTTAAAAATGAAAGTGTGAAAATGTAATTGAAGTAGAATGACGCTTTTAGAATGAAAAATGAGTATGTTTATTTAAAAAAAAAACTAACATGAGCTACCATTACTTGAATTGAATAAGCTGATGAAACTGTTCTGAACATCAGCGAGAAATATTCCGAAAGGGCAAGGATACCGACAAGCTCTATAAAGAAAAAAACAGTTTAAATGTGATCCTTTTTTGTTTTTTTTTTCACGTTATCAACAGTGTTTGGAACAAAATGGACGCCATTTTGTGAACATGAGGTCACCGTACTATAACGGGATATTTTTCAGCTTGAAAGAATTTTGAAAATTAAATTGCTTTTATCAAACATCTACTTCACAATAAATCAAAGTGCATCTTTTCTGAGATGTCCACGTTATCAACATCACTTACCCGGTTAAAAAAAATAACCAGTAATAAAAATCAGTCATGTACTGGCCTTTCTTTGATTTTCGCCCAATTTCAACAACTGAAAGAGGAAAAGTTTTTCTCTCATATTATTCTATCAACAGCATACAAATGCACTTTTTTGTCTGGGTTAATTCCTAATTTAGTCACGTAAATTATTTAGAGTGAAATAGTTTTCGTCATTATTCATACACAACTTGTACTTTTCTTTTTAAATTAAACCATATTTTGATTTAAAACAAACAACTTAGTGTCTTTAATGCTTTTTTATTTTGTTGGGCCACATTTCATTGTATATGTGAAAGGTCAAAATAAACGTTAGGCGTGAAAAATATGTCGTTATCTAAACATGCCGAGAAAGATATTGACTAAGGAAGAACGATAACTCAAATGTATAAATAAGTCTGTTAACTTTTGTCTTTTAAATTATGTAAAGAAGTCACTGATCTTCCTTAGCTAGCACATTTCTTTTTTGTTTATGAAAATGGCGACAATATTTTCCCGCCCAATTTTGATTTCGTGGCTTACGTTAACAATCAAACTTGCCATTATTTTTTTTATTATCAAAATGAATAAACGCGAAAGTCTTTTTGCATTTACTGTTGCATTAAGACGGTTTATGCTTATTTAATTCTGTGTAATATATTTTCATTCGTCATAATATATATTTCCCCAAAGCATTAGTTCTGCTTTTGCGGGGTTCGTTCTTCTTCATGATATCATACTCCCGGGATTATCTTCTTTTAGGGGAGGGGAGACCATTCTGTTATCATGACATTATAGTATTTCAAGCTATTGCTTTATTTAAAAGGGAGGAAACTCCGTTAGTCATTATAGCATCCTCTTAGTCAGTACATTAGGTACCTCCAACGCGCGCCACAGGTTTAACCCCACGGTTTAACACGATGTAACTGTAATTTAATTTAATATTACCATCCTAACCTTTTTACGATTTAAAAGAAGAATCTTCAAATAAACTGCTAATATTTTTAAAATTTTTTACAGCATACAAAAATAATGAAAATAAAATGCGAGACAAAAATCGTGTTTACATTATCGACGCTTTAAAGCAACGTTCCTATGTAGTAACGTTTTTTAAGCCGTTGACACGCCCTTGTTTTAGAAATCTAGCAAAAATCAAATAATAGTCATATTTTCCTGAAATTTTCGATATTTATTCACTATTAAATAAACTTATATGATAAAATGAGGTTTCGTTAAATATATTAGAGGAAATATTTTTTAGGTGTTTACCCCACCCAATATTTCATGTTACGAAAACGAAAAACAATAAGTGTAGGTCGATAAATATTTCAACATTTTTTAAAGCTGAAAAGATAAAAAAAAAAAAGTAGAAAATAGTTATTTTTATTTATATATAAAATCCCGTCATTTTTTTCACTTAGCTTAAAGTTGTAAATAAAATTGGACATAAAATCAATATTATTATGTTAAAAAAAAAAAATGAAATAAACAATGTTTCTTGATTTTTTTTCCTCGGTAATATAATTATTTGAATTACAACAAAAAAACAGAATTCTAAAAAAATAATTATTTTAAAAAGCTTTAAATGATATTAATTTCAATTATTACGCAATATGAAGTTTAAACATTTTTTTTTATACATAAATGGTTTCCAATAATAAAAAATATATATTGATATGATAGAATATATGACTCTTGAGGAAATAAAAATTACAAAAGCAAAATCGACTAAAAAAAATTCGCTTCGATTTGATTATTTAAAATGACAGAGGGTGATATCTAAATTCTGCGTCGTTTTTCCAAAAAAGTATGGACGCCTGTAAGCACAGTATCTTTAGATACATATATCAACAGAACAGGTTAAAATTAATTTATCGTCTGTATAGTTCGTTATTAAAAATCTATATGTTTTATAAAAATAAGTCTTATATTGTTTCTATCCATTTTTATTGTACATTTTATTTATACATAAATTCTGCATAAAAATTGACCCAAACACACGAAATGATGACGTCACTGCTTATTCTATATAATAATGACGTTCTACACAATGGGTTGGAGGTCCTACAGTATATGTTCCTTTCGTTTTCATTTTATGTAGTTCATTCATTATGATATCCTCCTACCAGCCTAGCAAAAATATGCGATATTTATTTTCGTAACATGCGGTCGTAGCCGAGACACGAGTTTGTAGAGCAAATTAAATCTTGTCCGTAGCTGATTACTTGATGCTTCGCCAGGACTATCAAGTCTATCTTTTTATCGTGACACCCATCACTAGATGGGTTGCATTCCACGGCTTAAGAGAGACCCATCTACCCTCAAAAGAGAAAGATAGACCGCGCCAGCTTCCCAATCTTGTATTTTACCTCGCAGTACATACAGCGCCTCGACTTTCCAAATGGTCACTATACCCTAGCAAATTCACGAACAAGAGTGTCCAAGCGATGGTTCACTGAAACTGCAAGAGAAGGAAAAAGAGGAAAAATAATTCATGAACATGCAATTGATCTCATTAGACAAAAACTAATGTGTTGTTTGTATTATTTTGTGAAACTGTTTTTATTTTTTTTTCCATTCAATTACTGGGGCAATAATTATTGTATTTGTTTTGTCTGTTGTATCATTGTGCGGTCAAAAGAAAAATATATGTATATTTTGTAAGTGAAAGAAAGGAAGAAGTGTTGCATACGGGACGGACAACGCTGGGAAAATATTGGATATACACAATTACGGATCCAGGCAAAACCAGATGTAAGTTCGATTGAAGGCGATGACGTCAACGTTATATTCCGATCAAGGAATCGAGATCATGAAACAATGAGAGAAAATATTTTAACTGAATTGGAATTGCTAAATGTGCGGAGCGATAAACAATCGAAATTTCAAATTAAATGCCAAAATAAGCGAACAATTAGATTCCGATCAAAGAATGTAGGTAATGTAAATAAAAGTCATAAACGAAACCAGACAGAGAGAGAGAGAGAGAGAGAGAGAGAGAGCGACAGATAAGCTACCAAAGTCCAATGTAAACAAATTCTTGTTTGGTCGTCCTCTTAAAAACTAGAATTCTATCCAATTTCCATCACTAATGAGCACTACGTTGTTTTCTCAGTGACCACCATACGCGTGTTAATCCTTATCCTTAAATATAATTTCATAAATATATAGTGGTAACGGGTGCGATATTTGGGTTCGTCGTACTGGATTCGAATTTAATAGGGACTACTGCATCAGTTTATATATATATATATATATATATATATATATATATATATATATATATATGCATGTATATATGCATGTATACAGCCTGAAAATCGACTATATATATATATATATATATATATATATATATATATATATATATAGTCGATTTTCAGGATAGAACTGGCAGATGAATGTGCCATACTCGTTATTTGTGTAAAATCCCACGTCTACGCTGACACAACAGAAAACTTGAAAGACAAAATTCAATGTCTTTTTACTGAAATACGGCCGAATTTATTGCGTAGAATTTGTTAAAATTTAACCTCTAGATTACGTCATATGCGCGCATTTTTCTTTCTTTCTGTCTCTCTCTCTCACTTTCTCTCTCTCTTTCCATATATATATATGTCTCTCTCTCCCACTTTCTCTCTCTCTCTCTTTCCATTTATATATATATATATATACATATATACATGTATATATATATATAGAAAGAGAGAGAAAGAGAGAGAGAAATAGATATAAATATAGATATACTAGCTGTACATATACAACGTTGTCAGGTAAAACATTGCCGGGCGGAAGGTTTAGTCACATACTATTTTCTAATACTCTTCGAATACACCAAATATTCTTAGTTGTTACGATTTTCCTGAAAATTAACTATATTTTGTGTGTGTGTGTGTGTGTGTGTGTGTGTTTGTGTGTGTATGTGTGTATGTTTGTGTGTGTGTGTGTATGTGTGTGTGTATGTTTGTGTGTGTGTATGTTTGTGTGTGTGTGTGTTTGTGTGTGTGTGTGTGTGTGTGTGTGTGTGCTTACAAGTATAAAACAGAGCCATTTTTATCTATGGAATTAAAAAAAAATAAAACCTCATAGCTTAAGGGGAAATAACCTATAGGTTAAATGACAATTTCCGGTATTAAACGAAGCTTCTGTTGGTTATAATAACAACAACAAAAATAAATTAAATTAAATGTAAATTAATTTTTTTTTTATTAAATAAATCAGGTAAATAGAATACGTTGAACAATTCTATTACTAATTTCCACGTGCGATTTAAAACAAGTTGTTAAGACAGATTTTCTTTAATATAATATGCAAGCGAGATAACCTCTTTAATGGTGATTTCTTTTGAATAAATATTATATATACAGGGTGACCCAAACAAAAAAACAAAAGCTAGATGGAGGACATCTGGAGCATATGCTGTAGAACGGAGAAAAAATGCCAAAGACACTAGTGTTTTGATGTGATGTTTTGAATATAATAAACTAGTTATGGCCAAAATTTCATTTCATTCGGACAAAACACTAAGAAACGGGGCCTGATTAGAGGGTGGGCCCGTTTTTTCGGGGTCACCCTGCATATATATATATATATATATATATATATATACATATATATATATATATACATATATATATACATATATATATATATACATATATATATACATATATATATATATATACATATATATATACATATATATATATATACATATATATATACATATATATATATACATATATATATATATATATATATATATATATATATAAATTATGCAGGAAAAAGTATATAAAGGTCCGTTTGCAATATAAAAATCTGTTTGTGAGACAATGTACGTACCTTTTGCATATATTAACCAAATTGTGAACAAACGAACATACTTTATTTTAATAGAATTGGGTGCGTGTTCCTTACCTGTTATGATGTATCCGTGTATATTTTCTATATAAAGATTTCATTATTTTGTTATTATTTTCATTCATTTTCTCTTATTTTTGTATTTAGCTTATCCAGATATATCGACGGAAACCGATCCTGAATTGCTTACGAATAACAGTGTATAAGATACAGAAAAGTCGGTTTTCAAAGATGGCGGACACTTGTTTTCTTGTTTTTTTTTTTTATTTCTCGATATTGAGGTAATAATAAATAAATAAATAAATAAAAGATACTGCAGGAAAATGATATCACTTACAGGAGACAGACTTTATTGACCACCCCTGATGATGATGTGTGTGTATAATAAAAGCGGTGTTCCATCTGAAAATCTAAACATGTCGATGAAAAGAAACAGAATTTTATTTTTTAAAAGATAACTTTTTAAAGTTTCAAAATGAGAGCTTAGAAAATACGCCGTAATCTTCTTGTACCTCCTTAATCGAATCTAATTTTTAACCATGTCTATATTATTTGGTGTTTCTCATAAGACAACATTCTTATTATCTGAAATAAATAATTAACAATAATAATATGTTGTTTTGATTTAATTATATTTTGTGTTTACTATTTGCTGGGTTCTTAGAGACAGCCTCGTTCTTTGGGTTATATATTGGAGATTTTCATTGGACAGTCTCGTTCTTTGGGTTATATATTGGGCATTTTCATTGGACAGTCTCGTTCTTTGGGTTATATATTGGGCATTTTCATTGGACAGTCTCGTTCTCTGGGTTATATATTGGGCATTTTCATTGGACAGTCTCGTTCTTTGGGTTATATATTGGGCATTTTCATTGGACAGTATAGTTCTTGGGTTATATATTGGGCATTTTCTTTTTTAAATAACTACAGCTTATTGTTAACCGCCACCGATTTTTAAAAAAATATATAAATATCAAATTTTGTATTTATTTTAACATACCATTGCACGCGGTATTAACCCTAGGCGGGTTGAACCGGCTTCCGCTGAAAGAGAAAGTGTCTAGGGAATATCAAATTCATAAGCGATCCCCAGGCACATGTATATCCCTGTTAGGGTGTAACATTGTCCTTAATGTTAACTAATCACGTTGACACACCGGTTCCCGCTAGATCACCGAAGTTAAGCAACGCTGAACCTGGCCAGTACCAAATGGGTGACCATTTAGAACTTCCATGTGCTGTATGTGCTCTCCGCTTATCTCGATATTGTTTCCAGTTGTCCTAGATTTTTCCTTTTCACTGGACTCAAACTACCGATTCATGAGAGGTGGTCGGTGATTCCGCAACCCTTGCCTCACAATTACACGCGCAGCTGTTCTTTTCAAGGAGTATCCTTTGCCTTTCGAGACTGAACGGAGGCATCAATATATTAACACGTTTACACACGATTTAGCATGTAGACACTCGACAGGAACATAGGACAAGTAATAACTCGATTGCTTCTTACATTTTGGTCTCCCGACACAGGGAAGGTGGACTTGTAAATTCACTCTTGTCTCTGCGTCCGTTCGCCTGTACGAACTTTTCTCAATAACTACGCCTTGGAACTTTTTGAAATTTTGCCCAAACATTAAACATGCTATGAGTAAAAAAGTAACAGAACAGATTTTCCGGGAAAACTCCGGTTGACTCCCCAAGGGTTCCTTTCAGGTTAAAATGGCTAAAATTGACACTTTTGTACTTATTAAAACAATTGATGCCTTAGATTTTTATAAAACTTTCTAAAAAGTTGTAACTGATTTCTATATAATTTTGTTTGTTTATACTTCGCGATAACTCTTGGCTGTACTCCAGGGGCTCTTTTAGGGCTAATAAAAACACTCCATTTTGGGGCTATTTCACCATATTCGTCCAAAATTTTCTGTGTATGTCTATTTAGCAGTTTTCCATGGTGCTGAACTCAAATTTAAATATGTTAAGTCCTTGCGGACTTTTGGGGTTAAATGGGGGAGGGGAGAAAATGATGGACTTAGTCATTTCTTTTTTTTTTTTTTTTTTTTGCATGATCAGAACTCCAATTTACTCAAATTTACATATTTTAAGGCTGCGTCGTTTATTCATTTTCACCAGGATTTGACGTTCTCTGGGGACTTTTGGTGCTAAATGGAGCGGGTCAAATGCTGAACGTAGTGATTTTTTAGGGCTCGTTCACTGTGCACTCACGGGGGACCAAGCAAGCTTCACTTGTTTTTTTTTGTTGCTTTTGTGTAACAACGACATTTATTTTCGGTTATTTTCCCGAATAACGTTACACGTAATATGAGGCCGCAGCCGAGACACGAGTTGATAGTGTAATTCAAATCTTGTCCGTAACTGAATACTTAATGCTTTGCTGGGGTTATCAAGGCTATTTTTTTATTGTGAAGCCACCACTAGATGGGTTGTCTACCACGGCTTAAGAGAGGCCCATATATCCTCGAGAGTAGGATAGACCGCGCCAGTTTCTCAACCTGGTATTTTACCTCCCGGTACATACAGCGCCTTGCCTTCCCAAATGTTCACCCATCTGATACTAGCCAGGCTCGACGTTGCTTAACTCCGGTGATCTGGCGAGAACCGGTGTGTCTCAACCTTATTGTGCCGTATACAACGTGAATACAATGTGATCGTACTCCTCTCTGACCTCTGTCCTCTCGAACGTCATCATTGGTTTTCATACGTTCTTTTTATCGTCTTTTTCTTTTCCTTACGGTGACGTCACTTCGCAGACTGCTCGGCATTTGAATACACCTGTTATACTCTGTTACAAGGGGAGATGACGACGTCATGTTTTTGCAGTTCTTTCAGGGAGATATCGATATCCTCCTTCATACAGCGCCTGCTATTTTCAAATGGTCCCCATGTGGTATTGATCAGGCTCAACGTGGCTTAACTTCGGTAATATAACGATAGCCGGTGTGTTGACGTGATTATGTTCATACATATGGCACAATGTAACTTCGATAGCATATATATATTCTATATTATATATAGAAATCGATTTATAGCCGATGTAACTAAAATTACTATATTTTTTTTACCATGGAGTCAGCAAAAACTATATTGAACAGTCCTAATAAGACATTCCAATTAAATTGCCTATAATGTTGATAAACATTAACAATAAAAACATCTTACAATGAATACCTGCGGCTAATCTAATGCTATACATGTCTCGTTTTACCATTTTTTTATAGTTTGTCGTAGACAAAATATTAATAAATGAATCATTACATTTTCCACACTTATGACTTGCGAATGTAACACGCTGTGAATTTTAGCAACACTATATGTTCTCAGCGAATTAATGACAAATTCATTACCAACGCGTGACTCATTTTGTTAACATAGACTATAAAATATCCTATTTTTATAATAGCTAAGTGGTGGATGAGAATAAATACAAATATTAAAATTATTAGTGAATATTTAGAATTATACTGATTAAAAAAAGAAGCAAGCGTACAGACAACCGTTTTTGGTGTACGAACATGGAACGAAGATGTTATATTTCAAAAATCACATAAATTGATCAAGTGTTTTTTTTTGTTTGTTTGTTTTTTTAAGAAATTCAGATTTTACGATTTTTGTCAACTATGGAGAAATAGATTTAATATTTTTGTCAACTATGGAGAAATAGATAAATCTCGTTAGTCGAATCGAATTGTCTGCCCTTGAAGTTTAATGCATCCTAAAAAATACATGCGTTCCGCCTGTTCATCATAAAATTTCATTTTTCTAAATATAAAAAAAAACATATTTGATATATTAACGTGATTTTTAGAATAAAGGTTTTTCTATATTTTCTGTATTTTTAATAGGTGTAATTCTAAATAAGAACCGATTTGTTTTAATAATTGTGGCATTCGATAATAATCTTTATTTTTTAAAATAAAATGTCAAAAATACAAGAATAGGAATATATTTCTTTTAATGTAAATAATACGAAACGAGATGTCTTTGTTCCGCACCTCCGTATTATTCATATTTGTTTTTTGGGTTTTTTTAGTAAAATATTCAAGTACTTTATTAATTGCCTTTTAAAGGAGTTCTATTCAATTGCTCCGCATTGAATAATCAGCCGGTGTGCAGTCAACCTTTAGTGTATGTTTATCCAACAATGTTGGCGCCATTTGAAGAGTCGACCAAAAGTAACAACAAAACATTTTTGATTTCAGCTCTATATTCCAACAACGAATTAGAACCAACACAGTCAAGGACGATAAACCTGAGTCCAAGAGGACATGGACGTCTGTCGAAACATAATATGAAAAATATAAAAAGCAGGTGCAATAAACAAGATGAGAGATTTACTTTGTTGTTATCTGTGCCTAAATCAAAACGTGGATTCCATGAACAAAGCTTCTTTCTTAGAACTGCACGCCTGCGGAACTCTGTTCCGTATGCCTGCTTCCCACCTGACTACAACTTGGATGTCTTCAAGTTCAACGTTAACAAATTCCTAATGAACCGCCCCCTTAAGTAAACACTTCATCAAATCTCCACACTAACGTAATGTACTTGCAATAACCCTTATCCCTGATTGGCTTTTTGATAAATGGTGACCACCGTGTAAAAAAAAAAATGAAATGGAATGTATTTTTGTTCAAATTAGGTCCAATTGTAATATAAAGGCCGCTATTATAGCTCTATAAAAACGACACATAAATAAGCAGATAAAGGTTTTAAACGTTATTACTAAAGATAAACGCCCGCAATAATAATTGAACTGCATGAAATATCAGAGCAACCAATTCATAAAGAATGCATGGGGGCTGCAAAGTAAATACAGGGTGTCCCAATAAAATGTATACACTCTTTAAATGACCATAAAACCAACATTTATTACAAGAAAGAAAAGTTTCATACATAAAAATACTGTAAACAAAACCAGTTAATTATATTATATTGTTGGCAATTGTGGACCATGAACAGCTAACAAGGCTCACTGATGAAATCGAAAACGTTCCTAATCAGTTCAATTGGTATGTTGACACATCGCCTTTCAATTATTGCTTTCAACTCATTCATTGTAGCTCGTTTTGTGGTGTGAAGCCTGTGATTAACATGCCCTCCATTCCCCCACTCGCCCCCAAAAGAGAAAAATCCATGGGGAGGGGGTAAAATCTTATGAGCGTGGACAATACTCGATACTTCCACTTCGTCATACCTTTTGCAGGTTATTATCAGGATATGCTCTTACGTCATGAGGATAGTGGGGAAGCGCTCCATTTTGCTGGAAGTGTCATCCACATTTCTAATCATCTCTTATGAACGTGACATAGCATAGCAAGTTGAGATAATTTAAAGAGTGTATGCATTTTATTAGGACACCCTTTTTTTATACTATATGGGGACTAGTCTGCTAAAGTTAAAAAAAGACAGATGTAATAATTTCGCACAAAAATGGTTTGTCAAAACAAATGTAATACATTCCGAATACAATCGAAATAAATATGAAAACACTGCGTTAGTGAAGAAGTTGAAATATAACTTTCCTCTCCCCTAATTGACCATTTAAATATGTTATAGTATGCCTTTCTTGTGGTCTTTTAGTCTTACTGGATTCCAAGACAAGAATTAATCTAGTCTGATGGAGTATCCAGCTTCGTACTATTATTTGAAGTCGCATCACTTGGAAAAGATGCACCATTTCCTTGTAAGTCAGTGTGGGTTAGCCGTACCGAGGAGATCTTATTTGGGTCGAGAATACTATGTGATTTTGGATATTCAGTCAGGGTTTACTTGTATGGAAAGGTATCCTCATGCCAAGTTGTCCTGACAAACCCTATATAGACTGACCTTGGACATTTAAGGATAGTGTCTAGTAGACATTCAAGTTCTCCAGTAGGCATTCAAGTTAGAATTTGGTTGGTCGGTTTGCTCCACTTTTCGAATTTTGAATAGCGGTAGCAAAACAACAACACCTTCTTTGAAGTAGTTCTTTAGACTCTTATTTTTTTTAAACTTCTTCTCACCAAATGTGATGGGATAAAGTCAAGAATGAAACATCATATAAAAGGAAACCTTATTTATGTATTTACATTTGATCTACGTTCTATGAAATATTGTATGCAGGAAGTGTGTAAATTCTGGCAGTAATACACTGCCTTTTTTCGCGGTTTGTAGAATGAAAAAAAATTAGTCCGTGTAAGATATTTTTGCATATGTTTGTCTTCTTTTTGTTAGTGTATAAATATGCGTTAATCATATTCCGGGGATCTACGGCAGTCAGTCAGCAGCTTCCATTCTATCTGCATTAGAGCATCTACGACGTTACTCTCCTTTTAGTAATAACATCTCTCTCCTTCCGGCCATGATCACCATCATAATCGTCATGATCGTCATCGTCATCATCATCATCATCATCATCATCATCATCATCATCATCAACAACAATAACGGCTCTGTCCTCTCTACATCAATACTATCCACATGAAGCTGCACAAACCACCAATCCTTCCCATAGCACTATCATCGTCTTCTTCGGCAGCTATTTCCTAGAGATGTATTCATTTTTTTTATTAAATGAAAACACACTTGATCTTGCTGTAAACCCGAGTTCGCATCACTGTTTCTATGTATCACAGGCTTTTCATTATTCTGCTAGTGGTGGCTGTGGTTTATCGCCATTTGTATAACCATTCCCACTACAACTCCTGATTCTATTGTTTATTTATAAATGAGAGAGGCTCATTACATCAGCATTACATTTCGGTTTATTAACAATCTGTAAATTTACTATGAAATGGAACAATTTTTTATAATTTTGGTCGCTTGGCAGTGTTTTTACGTGTCCACTCATCTCAATAAGAGGTCATGGCCCTAGTCGGCCACAAAACAGAATTTGTTTTAGCATTCTTTTTATTAATAAGTCATCAAAACTGAAAGCCACTCGTGCAAGGTTTTAATACTTAAACTTTTTAAATATGCTTATTTCAGTTTATTCACATTTACGTGTCTTTTGCGCACCCATAATAGGTATGAGTGTGTTCTTTTTTTCCTTCATTGTTGCCGTTGCAGGTTCGTTCAGTGATTAATTGCCTTGTCTTCTTCGGTCTCGTTGCCGTGGTTCGTCATCAGTTGAGATGGACAAATAGAACTTTACAACGTGTACAAAAAAGTATATGGAAAGTTCATTGGGAGTGTTTAGATTTAAGTTTATTCCAGAGAGAAACAGCTAGAACATGAGAGAGAGAAAGAGACAGATAGATAGATAGATAGATAGAGAGAGAGAGAGAGAGAGAGAGAGAGCATAGAGATCGTCCTTTCATATGGATAAATTGCCAGTTGAATGATGAAGATTATTATGAGAAGATTGAAAATAGAATGAATAAAAATCTATGGCCAATTAAGAAGTGTCTGTGCCAAGTATTTATTCACATAAGATTTGAAGATTATTATGCTGTAGTCAAAAGAGAAGCAATCCCATGGTAACGGGTTTCGCAGATGGTAAGTTATTAGAAAGAAACTTTATTTTTGAAATTTAGTCATATGTTTGGCGCATGAAAGAAAAAAAAAAGAAAGCTTTTTTGCGGCTGTAGTAGCAAGAAGAGTTCTTGCTGTGAATATTTTACAATAATGGACTAGAGTTTCACGCTCAAGCAAGTACCTTCATGTAAATAGTGGTAGAGCCTAGAAAGACTGGCAACATCTTCACCGTGCGGAAGGTTTGTAGGAAGGAGAACATTCTATTTCCAACTGGATTATGATATCGATTTTGTAGTGTTAAGGCAAGAAAGAATGCACTTAGATATAGCAGCGGTGCTCCATATTTGGAAGTATGTGGTATTTGTGTAGCTAGAGGAGTTATGTGCGTTCTGTAGAAGTAGAATGATCCAACCATTCTTCAAGCAACTTAAGCAACATGTTGGATATGTAACAGAGCGCGTATGCAAATGCATACGAAATGACGTCATCGTAAGAATAAAAAAAAACATAAAAAGGACGTGCGCGACAGACAGGGGACCACGACATGAAACGACATTCGATAGGACAGGCGTCAGAGAAGACGAGTACGTTAGGGACGTGAGTGACGTCAAAGCTGTAACGAGAAGTGACAGGCGGTGGGAGAATGCGGAAATGAATGTCGTTGTTACAAAAGAAAAAGAAATCGAGTTATTGATAATCCTATGTTTCTTGCGACGTACTCGGCTACAATGTGTTGCGTCTACGTGTGTAGATGTGTATGTTTTAGATTTGAAGTATGCTTCCGCCCTAGGAGCTTATAAAAACAATGTTGTTCCCCCAGAAGAGTGTCATTTATTTTAACTAGGGAAAAGTGAAGATAGGATTGCCTCACTTAATGCAGATCAGAAGAATGAGAATGAGCCAGATCGTGATCAGCAATGCTATCATGGTACTGGCTATTACAGTCGCGGTAAAGATCAGTAAATATTCTCAGAATATAATTTCGAAAATCATTGATGAAGATGGAGAACAAAGTTGGTCGCAGGACAAATCTTTGAGGCACATCGTCATTGATACTTTTGTAACGTTGTCCGAGAACAACACGTTGTATGCTGAGTTGCAAAGGAGCATAAGATAAGTGATAGAAAAGAACTTCAACTCGTTTTGTTTTGTTTGTTTTTTTTGCGCAGTATTCGCTGGTTTATATTTCTAACGTTTGTAATTGCGCTTGGAACTTTGCATCGATTCAAAATAAACCAACAACAGCAGAAAGTACAAACAACGAAAGTGAAAGCAACAACAGCAACAACAACAACAACAACAACAACAGGAGCAACAACAGTAGAAACAAGCAAGGGAAGGTGGAAAAAAGTTTCCTTTAATTACATTCACACGGCTACTGTGTACCAAGAAGAATCTTCCAGCTATGAGTAAAAAGCCCCACTGCCTTGTGGATGCCTTGGGAAAGGCAAAGGCTAAGGGAGTTAACTCCGACAAAAAAAATCCGGTTTGGAGTCCCGATAGGCGGATGATGAAGCTTTGCAACATTTTTCCGGCAGCTCCTATAGCCGCGCTGGCACCGACTGCTTTTCCTTTGGAGTCTGTCTGCAATGCCGAGAGGGGAACCTTAATAAATGGGCAAACCAAGGTGCAGAATGCTTATTGTCTCAAGAGATAATAATAATAAGACAAGTACTTCAACTAGTTTGTTGTTTGTCGTTGTTGTTTTTGCTGCTGCTGCTGCTGCTGCTGCACAACGACATTCATTTTCGCATTCTCTCATTATCGTTGTGACGTACCTCACGTGCTGGTCTGCTCGAGCGTCATCCACGCGTCTGGCGTGGTTTCGAACGTCATTCCCGTTTCTGGTGTGATCTCCTTTTTTAAAGTCTTTATTTTTTTTCTCTACCGGTGACATCATCTTGCGTCCGCGTTATCTCTTTTAAACTTTTGTCCATCAACAACTTCTTGTTAGATGACGTTTTAATACAACTTAAGAAATTAAGAAATTGTTATCAGTCGGTGTGATTACTACAGCGTACGACGGCATGGTGCAATATCCAGAAAGACAAGTTATGACATTTTTTAGAAAGAGTCACCACTTATCAAGGCTCAGAGGCCATTCGAGGATAAGGGTTAATGAGTGTATGGTAGTCAATGGGGCAATACAGCAGTAGTAGTAGTAGTGGAAATTTGGCAAATTAGATTACTTAAGAGGACAGCTGATCAAGAACTTGTTTACGTTGGACTTGAAGACGGCCATATTGTAGTCAGCGAGAAGGCAGGCAAATAGAAGAGAGTTCCACAGGCGTGCAGTTCTAAGAAATAAGTTTTGTTCATGGAATCCACGTTTAAGTTTCGGCACATATCAAGAGTGGGAAAAATTATTGATAGTGGTTTCATATAGACGAGTGTTTTTCGTGAAAGTTTTGCAATGGGGGACCATAGATCGGAGCTCAGACGAGCCATGAAAATAACGATACAGCAAAAACAGACGATCGAAGCAAGGATAATTAAATGGCATTTTGTAAATGAAAACTTACTTGGTGTCGTATTGTTAATACGCATTTTACCATGTAGCACATAGTTATAACTTCATAAAAATCAGACTGCAAAAGTATTTCAAACTATGAAACGTATAACAAGATAAATAACAAATAGAACAAACATTTCGTCATATGAATTTAATTTATTGGGATCGAAATACAAGACAACTCTACATATAAATATAAAGAGATACAGTTAATTTTTTCGACTGTTTTAGAACCAATTATTCTGGATTTTAGAAGCATAAAATACGATGTCGGTTTCACAATCAAGGGGTGCAGTTCTGATCGGTAAAAAATGCAACATCGATTGGAATATGGTAACCAAAACAGTAATATTAACAAAACGAAATATTTAAAGACATCCGTTTCTTCGTGATAAGATTTGACAGTGTAGACCCGTGGTATTTTAATGGATATTTAGACTGTCAGTTGTTTTTAATTTATCTATATATATATATATATATATATATATATATATATATATATATATATATATATATATCTTTGTTATTATTTGATTGATTTTCGTCTGCATTTCTTATTGCGTTTTGATATTTATAAACTAAAATTGCTTGTTTTTCCCAAAAAATCCTTTTTTTTCATTTTGACAGGAACATTTTTTTTAAATTTCATTTCACGTGTTTTTATTCTTCCGTTCACGTTCTTGTTTGATCTTTATCTGAAATCAGAAGATGAACGCATATATTAAACGATAAGAAAACATTTGGTTAAATGAAACAAGAGAGTTTCGAAAAAGAAAAGCAACAACAATGCGATCTCACATTGGAGACAACATTTTATATAAAAGCATACGATCTAAATGTAGATAAGACGACAATATTGATGAATTGAATAATACTTGATTGAATATTTGCCTAACGTACAGTGTCGAATCAAAGATAATACGATGCTCCATGCTTAAATTTATATTTTGAAGGTAAACCTCCTTCTCAAAATTTTCGAAATCTCTCCTTCAATTCGGATGGTGTATTTTTAAACCTAAAGACAAATATTTCTATAAATTTTGTTAGAGAAATCTTAAGAAACAGTGTATTTCCTTAGAAGGTGATAATGTTGAAGAATAATCGGGGATTTTACCGAATAGTTGTAGTTTCACTTGTTAAGCCATCACTTGTTGAGCAATGTGATATATATATATATATATATATATATATATATATATATATATATATATATATATTGGAACTTACCTGTTGGATTGGAAGTTTTTAATTCGACCGTGTTTGGAGTTTACCATTCTTGGATTTTTTACCCTTCACTGGACTATCTATTCATGTGAAATCTTTTTATCTTTTTTCTTTTACCTCCTATTCCCCTTACCTCGCCCTTTTTTTTTTAACCAAGTAAGATCTGTGACTTACTTGGGGTTTCATTAAATACTTTTACATGCTAAATCTGATCCTGCATTTTGCTAATTCCTGCCCTCTGATGAGAAGGTGAGTATTTCTTTGAAACTCCGCAGATTAAGGACTATCCACTTATCTTGTGCTTCTTTTTTAAAATTAAATATGTTTTTAACTCTTTTTCAAGATGTTTTTTAACATGTTTTATTAATCATCTGTTCATATATATATATATATATATATATATATATATATATATATATATATATATTTATATTTATATATATATATATATATGTGTGTGTGTGTGTGTGTGTGTGTGTGGAAATATTCTTTATTCACTAATATTTCCTTTTTATATATACCAATCCTTATTTAAGAAGCTTAATATAATTACAGAGAATATAATGAATGAACGAGAAAAGTCTGTATTCAAAATTTGTTGATCATTTTACAATTTATTCCTTTACTTCAGTTGACACAATTCTTGACAGTATCCGTTTCGTAGAACAAAATCAATCTCTTAATAATTATATAAATCAGTGAATCTATTGTGCCCTTTACTCATCAGAAATAGTAACAATCAATCCACCAAAAGAAAAGAAAATGTGTTTGGACATATTTAAAAAAAAAAAAAACAAATTGGAAAAGAAGCTGCAAATACGTTATAGTTTGTTTACATTACGCCATTCTGAATTTCATTTTGAATTAAGTGAATAAATTGTAAGATGATCAACACCATGAAATTTAGAATATAGACTTTTGTCGTTCATTCATTATATATCTATATAATTATAAAACTCAAATGACCTTGTAACGAGTGATGTAATCCGCTTTCTGGTTTACGACATCCAGTTGCCCATGCGCGCATAAACATTAACCCATAACAACGTAAACAAATAAACACAAATCGCTTCTTTTGCAGATTTGGACCTGTGCACTGAAATATTAACGTTATTATTTCGAAATTATTATTTAACATGGGAAGAGTGGGGGTGTTTTGCAACTATTCTTTATTACAACTATACTGTCGCTATTTTCTTACAACTAAACAACTTTAACCCGTTGATAAACATAAGAACAATTTTAGTAAAGCCAACACTACAACTACTACTATTACTACTACTCTCTATCGTCTCTTTTCCTTCCTTGTTTTTTTTTAATTTTTTGTTTACATTTCTAGATACAAAATAGTTGTGTGAGAACGGTGAATTTGTTGACACATTTACTAATCTGTTTCAATATTAGTTTTATTTTATTTTATTTAGGTTTTATTTTTTTGCTTCAGGTTCTATAAATCATTTTTTTTTTTAGATTTTAAATTTCTATAACTTGGTTGAAGGATTCTAATATGGGTTTTTCATTCTTATATTTCTCATCGGTGGGTTCATGTGCGTTTTTGCTGCTAAATGACTTTCGTCGGCGTTCCATTTGAAGGAAAATCATGTTTAATTTTCGATTTTTGAGCGATTATTCGGAAAAATAGGTAACTTTACATGAATAGGGAGGATTTTTTTCATGTTTGAGTGATCCGTCCGTGATTTTTCATTTTAATATGCTTTCATAGAAATATTTCTGTTATGTAAAAAAAAAAATATTTTCTTTACGTCACAAATGTCACACTCATACATGAATTCCATAGCTAATATAGCATACTGACGGTCCTCGAGTAGTCTAGTATATATATATATATATATATATATATATATATATATATATATATATATATATATATATATATATATATACTAGACTACCCGAGGACCGTTGGGTCAGTATGCTATATTATATATATATAATGCTATATTATATATATATGTATATATATATATATATATATATATATATATATATATATATATATATACGTGTTGTATAATGTACTATAGCAAACATACAACCAAAATCACATTTTATACATCTACATGAGTGTGCAGGATTGTGAGTGTGTGTGTTTTTGTGTGTTTATATCAGTAAAGTTGGTTGAAATGCTAATCTATGGCTCTAGACAAGTTTATCGTGGCTAAAGTAAAATTTCTGTTTCATTACTATAACATAGTATTAATATCGTTTTTTGTCTCAAGTTATCCGTCATTTTCCTTTAAACTCGAATGTATTTTCATTTTCGTTTTCATATTTTTCTTGCCTTTATCAATGCTACAATAGGATTGCAATTATTTTTCTTTGCAATGTTTTTCTTTTTTTTTTTTTTTTTTGTACCGAACCGCATCTGGTGTCGCTGTAAATACGTTGAATTAAGGTTTCTCGTTGGTATTTAAGATGTATAAATAAATATAAATGAGCATTATGTTGTATACAGGAAGACGTAGTTTGGATAAATAAATCTAAATACGACAAATACAAATAATCTTTTTTAAAAGATACTCACATGTATTAGCTTGTTAGTTCATCGTCCTCCAAGGAGTGTAATCCTTGCATCTTGAACAACATTTCATTCCTACAAAGAAATAGACACGAATATGTTAGTTCATACGGTTATTCATCTATATATTAATACTGTAGTACGCGTGTCACGGTTTCCAAATTATAAATTATCAAGCGAGAGATCCTGAATAAAAAAGAGGATAGAAGACATTAAATTAATATATAGATACGCTAATTTAATATTCCTAGTATGTTCTCACCTTTTGTTCGCTATTTAATAACTAAGATCTCCCGATCACCGAATATTCAATGTAAAAAAAATAATAAAATTTAAAAAATGATGTCGCTTTTGTGCCGTACGTGAAACTAAAATATACATTCTTGGTCTTCTGGCTACAATCCAAGGGTATTATCGCCCCTGCCGAAATATAGCATAATGATATCGTGGGGTTTCCGTTCGCGCCGGGCGTCCATACAATGGAAATATGTAACAAACTCCTTTAAGGATATTGGAGATAAACCGTATTAACCAAATATATTCTGACACTACATTAGCCAGATTACTTAGATAAATACTTATAAAGTTTTAACGAAAGGGGTACAATAATATCGTGGGATCTCCATTTACGCTGAACGCTCACAGAATGCCCAGCAGTAATATATTACACATAAAAGATGTTTGTGTGGAATTTCCACAGGCCCGGCTAGTATTTATAAATAATGGTCTTATATATTAATTAATACATGGCTGCTTTTTTGTCACGCCTTCTATGAAGAAACTGAATTGGGAGGAACACTGGTTTGCATTAGAAAAGTTCTAAAATAGACACTAAAACCGCGAAATAAAATGATGAACAATTAAATACAGTTTAACTCGGATATAAGAGACCCGAATATAAGAAAACTGATTTTTCTGGTTCCAAATAACAGCCAGCATTAATGGACAGGTAACCCGGATATAAGAGAGTTGTATGGACCGGGGGAGTCTTTTATATCCGGGTTATACTGTAACAGTAAATGTTGAAATTGAGCGTAAAATGCTACGCCAGCTTATCAAAAACATTTTAAATTGTATTAAATTCTTTTTAATTTAATTTCATAATTTATATGTAAAGTATAATGTGAACAGACATCTTGCTACTCATCTCCCTTCATAATATTCCTGCAACTTATGTCCCCGATAGTATCCCCCTTACTTCAAAGTGGCACTGTGCCTTGTCTGGGGGTGAAAATTGAATATATATATATATATATATATATATATATATATATATATATATATATATATATATATATATATATATATATGCTCTCTCTCTCACACACACATACACACACACACTCTCTCTCTCACACACACACACACACCCTCTCTCTCTCTTTCACTCCTTTTCACTCTCTCCCTCTCTCTTTCTGTTTCTCTCTCCTTCTCTTTCGCTTGCTCGTTCTTCGTATGGAATTTTAAAAAAAACACAAAAAACAGGAGTTCTAGAGTCATCACGCCTTGAGCTGATCCAAGTTATTTTATCATAATTAAATAAGAAATGAGATGACCTACACTGGTCTAAACTCCGCCTAGGTACGTATTTAGAACCGAATATTCTTTCATATTCACGATATGTTTTGCTCTTTGCTCAAAACTGTCGCTGTTCCTATTAAAGGCTTTTCACATTCAGGTTGCAGTCATTGCCTATCAGAATTGTCTAATGTATCTCTGTCTCCTTTTGTCTAGTTAATTTCATTCGTTTGTCTCGTTGTATTCATCAAATTTCGGTCTAGTTAATGTGTTCTAATACATCTTACTATTCCAGCAGTTTCTTCCCAACGACTACAATCTTCTGTCTTTGTGATAATCATTTTTTTTTTCTTGTTAGCGAAAATGAAATGTTTCTCACAGTTTTTAGTTTGTTTTCATTTGGTTGTTGTTTTAATTTTTTATAAAATGAAAACACCATTATCTACGAAAAAACTTATCCCTACTATCATATAAAAGAAACCTTGTCTGTGTGTGAGAGTTCGTTCCCTATGGACCCCTAAACAGTTGGGTCGGCTTTTTATTTATTTATTTATTTATTTTTTAATTAGACACAAATATACTTTATGTGTCTGACAGTGTTTTGGGAAAGGTTTTGCATCAGAACGTCTTCAATTGGTATCTGTAACCTATAATCGAAAAAATTCGATGAAAGAAAGAACATGCGATTTTGACCAAAGTTAACGCCTTATACAGCCCAACATCACAAGTGCATTTGAGAAGTTTTATTACTGCACAAGCAGAAAGGCCAGAAATATAAAATAAACAGTATGTTCTTTGATATGACAGGGGCACGATCGAAATAAACGTTTCTTTTTAGAGCACAATTTAATCATGATATTTGACTTTTGCATTTTAAACTTTAATTCATGCCATTTTCACCGCACAAGTAGAAGGCCCGGTATATAAAATCAACAGTAGGTTCTCTGATGTTACAGGGGTGCATTCAAAATAATTGTTTCTGTTTAGAGCACAATTGAAGCATGATACTTGAAAGCTTTGCTTTTTCCTGTCAATCTCTCTTTCCGTTTTTTCCCCTCTTCTCTATTTCACCCTTCTCTCTCTTCACCCTATCTCCTTCGCCCGATTCATTCCTCTCTCTTCTTTCTCTCTCTCTCTCCCGCCTCTCTCTCTCTCTTTCTCTCTCTCTCTCTCTCTCTGAACATGCACACATACACACAAATTATTCTCCTTTATATACATTCCTCAGCGAATTAGTTGGCATAAGGGAAGTAACACATTGGTTAAATATCGGAATTACTTCCTTTTAGTTAGCAAAATAAATTTAAGAAAAAATTATCCTTCCTTATGCGTTCCGACCAGTTTAGAGTTATAGAATTGATATTTTACGAAATTTTAAGTATTATTTATCCAGGAGCTAATGCTAATCAAGGCAATACCAACTTTGTGGTTTTTCTTTTGTGTTTTTATTTTAATTTTAGCTAAACATACGAACACTCAGATATTTGTCTGTCCTTTACATAATAAGTGACGATGTCAGACTTTAATGCTACATTTTCTACGTATTAATGTTGCGTGTAAATCTACATTAGGGTTGAGTCTGTAAGGAAAACACACCCAGAAAGATATTAAAAAAAATAAACATAGTTACCGTCACCACATGATCTATATTTCAAGTACATGGTGCAGATATGGCTGCCAACGCATCCGACTGAAAGAAAGAAAAGACCAATGAAAAATCTATACTACTCAGAGAAACATACTAGTTTCATATATCTATATATCGTTTAATTTTTATGTGATTCTATTTCTTGTCATAAATAATTTTATCAAGCATTCTTCATAAGTTTTGGTTTCGGTTTCGACTATAGCTTATGGCACTTAAATCATCTACTTTTTTTATAAATAATTTTATCAAGAATTCTTCATAAGTTTTAGTTTCGGGTTCGATTATGGCTGACGGAACTCAGGTTATATATATATATATATATATATATATATATATATATATATATATATATATATATATATATATATATATTAAATCCCCGAAACAGGGTTTCATGGTAAACAACTGATGATCCCTTGAAAGATAAATTATTGTTATTATAGTAAATTCGAGAGCGAGTTCATGTAGTGATTGCAGGTGATTAAATGACTTACTGACTAGATGGTTTTCTAACGAATGATAAAAAATATTTTTTTATAGTTTTAAAGGTTAAAACTTCAAAGACTATATATATATATATATATATATATATATATATATATATATATATGTATATATATATATATATATATATATATATATATATCATAAGTTTTTTATTTCGGCTTCGATTCAAGCTAATGAATCCAAATCATATGGATATATATTTTTTTTATTTTTGAAATCGCAACTTTATAATACATATAAAATCAATAGAACATTAACTCTATAATAATATATACGGAATCTACAAGAATTAAAATATCATATTTAAGCGTACTTTAAGACCGGGCTTTACGGGCGTTCGTGCTAGCTTAGATAAATACCTTTGCAGTTTTAACAAAAAGGCTACAATAATATTAGAGTATCTCCATTTACACTGAACATCTACAGAATACCAACAGCAATATATTACATATGAATGAGTCCCTGTGGAATTTTCACAGGTCCCGCTAGTATAGTATTTATAGGTGGTAAGTTTACACGCTTAAAACACGAATTGGTTTGAGGCGTCTAAAAGTAATACGAGAATTATCCGCAAGGACCAGTGACGTATAGTATGTAACACGGATTATTACTAATAATAATGATAGTAACTCTTGTTATATGTTTTCATGACTTCGTAATGCCGCAGAATTCTCTCCTCCAATTCACTTTGATATTGATTAATTGTCTGTACTGATGCGATACTTAATATTGCTAAAGAAAAAGTATGGAAGAAATGAGCGAACAAATTTATCGAGTAAAGCCAAGTTCCTTTCTAAGCTCGTATGCTCATAAGATAAATGTTTTATTCTGGTCCTCTATCATTAAGCAAAATATAAGACATAAACCATACAGTGACGTTAATCAAACGCCGGTTAGCTATTCACAGCTAGGCTCGTACTTATTTATGCATTTAAGTAGAGTGCTTGCTTATAACACAATGTATTCTTAAATGGTCACCCATATACATGTTGCCCACGTTTTTACGTCACTTAACTACCGTAGATTTAGCTGTGAAGTTAGAATTAGAATTTAAGCTTTAAAAATTTTTGTTCAAGAAAATCATTTTCCCTGGACAACAAAAAGACAACGCCGAACTGTATGTGGCTCGTGGGCCATGTGTTTGCGACCCCTGATATCATGGCACGTTTCATAAGAACGGAAATGATCTGTACTTTTTTCCTCTGATGTTTCTTTGCTTTTCATTCATGAAATTTATTCGCCGTGGAATTAGTTGTCACAGCTTCAGCAAATTGGTCAGAACTGAAATAAAAAGAAAAACATTATTTTCAATGGATTTATATAGTGTAATCTTGAATAGATTTGTGTAGCTAAAGCAAACTATAACGGTAATAATAAGAAGTTCCGACTAAGCCTGAGAGGTCATAGCTATGTTATGATTAGATCTGTGACAACAGTATATTCTTTTCGTTTTTCTGATTCTCGAGTATATATCCGATACAGTTAGACACTGTTAATCAACCAAGAACCACATCAGTCTACATAAAAAACATACAAGATATTAACGGATATATACTCAAGAGTCAAAACAACGAAAAGAATATTCTGTTGTCACAGCCCCAATTATGATTATATACTAGTCGAAGTGCCCGTCTATGTCGGGTTTCCCGAATTTTCTTTGAATTTTATAACTTAGATTAGAAGTTAAGAACATCTATTAAATAACTTTTATCCAGTTTTTTTTTTAGTAGTATTACTAATATTTATGATGGTTATCGATATCGACTAAGAAATAATTGTAACGACATTACAAAAAAAAAAAAAACTACCATGACATAAAATATTGGAACGGAAGGTGAACGCTTTATCCGCTAGACCATCAAGCCAACGAAAACATTTTTTTTTTATCTGCTTGAATCAGAATTGATGTAGGGGCTTTTTACTCCTCCACGTACACTAAAAAATAATTCAATTATAAAAAATACATCCGGGTTCCTCCACACAAGAATATGATTGACTGGGGTAAGTTTTAGGATATTACGATCTACGACTACGAACAGGCATTATTATATCGTATTACTTGATTACAGTAGCTAAGACCACTCAACTACTGCAAACACTATAGGTGTGCGATATGTCTCTTTCCGGGACTTAATACATACCTACAGAAAGCTGATGATATATGACGAAATCAAAGGGTCTGGTCTAAAACTTAATGGAAAAAATTAAGCAATTTCACTGAGGGTTATTATGAATGAGGATGCCTCGGAATGTTTCCTCTAACTCACTTTATTAACTGTGCGGGTTGATGGAGTGTTTACCATTGCTAGAGAAAAAAGTATGGAATGATCGAGCAGTCAAATTTATCAAGCAAAGTTTCTTTCTTAAGCCAAAATGCTAAATAATTATTATTAAAGTTAGATATGTTTAATCTGTTTTTAATAAGTAAACGGTAAATATTTTAAAAGTGAACAACACGTCAAAGAGATAGGTTCCTGGATATCAGCTTAAACTATATCCAGTGGTGAGACCCCAGCTTGTGGGCTTTGGGGAGTGTGGAGTCACCCTTTAATTGTCATTGCTCCCAGGTTCACTCTGACCCGGAGTGGTAGCACCTGTTAGGGTCCCAACTATGGGTTAAATAGAAACAGACTTGAAAACAACAAATATATTCTATTAAAAAAGTTTTCTTCAAAATCTTTGGATTCGGCATTAAATAACCCGAAAAGTGTTGATATGCCGTAAAACAAAAACAACCAACCAACAACCAAATCAAAGAGATACTATGATTAAAAAATAATTGTTCGGAGCGCTAGTATCTGGTATTAGGTATAAAAAAATAAGTGTTCATATTTATTTGCAATATATTATAAGTTATTAAAAAATTAAAGTTGATCCCTGTTTGTGGAATTAAGAAAAAGCCGTTAACTTTAGCGCGAACAGAACATTCCGACTTCCGGTTATCGAATACTCTCATAAATGTTTACTATACAAGTCCGCGCACATGGCATTGGTAGACATTTAATTTTACTCAATTCTTGTGTTAAATGCCTATGGTCTGAAGGAGAAATACTTGCCTACTCTCCTAACCAGCAGTAATTATAATTCCCTACACTGATAATTGTATAAGCATGAAACACTAGTGTTTGTAGGTCTAAAGATAATTGCTGATATTTATATGAAATATATATATATATGTGTGTGTGTGTGTGTGTGTAAAGTTGAGTATGTTATTACTCCGACATAGATGCTAAACGTCTACTTTTTCTATTAAAAATTATCAAAGTGGCTTCTTAATATACTTAGTAATGGATATGCAAGCGTGTTCATGAGGGTTAACTAATTTGCATATTTCTTTGAAAAATGAGCGATTATTAATTAATTATTGATATTTTATGGGTTTTTATAAGATGGTTGATTTAATTTAACTATGACGCTCAATTCTTTTATGCATAGTTTCTACATTGTGCATAATTGCGAAGAATGTAGGATGAAAATAAAATGTTCTAGCACAGTAGAAGTTTATATATATATATGTGTATGTGTGCATGTGTGTGCGTGTGTGTGTGTTTGAACTTGTCTCTGTGTGTTCTAAACGTCTCTACCAAACTCTTCTCTGAATATTTTATATACGGACTTGAAAGTTGATATATAGGGTATTTGGACCTCCGGAACACTTTCGACTTGGTTTGAACCTGCAAAAATAATTTCTAAGTGGTTAAAATTGAAAAGAAATTAGTTGACTTTGCCAGGAGTAAATCAACTATCTTCTGAGCATGCGCACACATGAATTTTTAAATTGTAGTCGCTTAATTTTTAACCTTTTTATCCATCTAGCAATTTCAGACGGTAACGCCAAAGGCTAAAGCGCTTAATAACAACTATGGTTAGAACGCCAAATGTTTTGGTTTAAATTCCAGCTGACGTCCTCAAAGTTTTTTTTTTTTTTCAAAAAAGCTTTTGAAATCATTACTATATAAATTGGGTACAATATAATGATCAATAGAGAAAGTGCGTTATAATAATAAATACGAAATAAGCGTATTTTACGACCGGACAACACCGGGCGGCCTGCTAGTATATATATGTATATATATATATATTTAAAAATCTGTCACTTTATACTTACCTCACCTTTATTGACTTTGGGTATTACACAACATCCACGACAACATTTCAAACCTAAAAAGTAAACATTATATTTCGTTAACAATCAACTATATAAAATAAAATGTTTGATTTTAATTGTTATCGTTCATAGTTCGTAGGCATAACGAGTATACTAGTGTACTGAATACGATCAAGATGTTGTTCACCGACAACTGGAAATCACATTAGTTCTGGTCCTCGAGTGGCCTCTGGGCCTAGATAAGAGGTAAATCACAAGTAACATAAAAAGGTCAACTGTTTATCAACTGTTTAACATTGTCCATTTTACGAGATTTTGGAAGTGCCTAAACTAATTTAGTTTCGTTCACGCGGATATATCAATCGAACTCGATTCTCAGATGAACAATAGATTTTAAAATGTAGTTAATTATACAATCATATGACGGTAAGGTATTTTTAATTCTGAAGTTTGAATCAATACTAGATCAAAATATGACCCGTTGTTTCATCTATTTACCTCAGGTCACTTGGGAGACGGTGAGTTTACAAGGGCACTTAAGTATTTAAAAATAAAAAAAATTAAACCAAAAGATATGTCGCTTTCTTCCCGTTAGATCTCCTCCATTTCTCTCTCTATCTCTCTCTATTTTTCCTTCTATAATGGACTTATCCGATATTTTATACTTTACTATCTTTATTACCGTCGGCTGTTAATAGTGAAAGAAAGAGAAGGAAAGGGAGAGAATTACGAAGGCAACAGTCATAGACATAGAACGAAATAAGAGCTGATGCAAAACAAAATACAGTGAGAAAGAAAGAGAGTGATTGACAGAAACTTAGTCAATTAATTACGAATCACAACTAACCAGAATAATTAAAGTCGATTTTTCCCAATTATAACTCAATCCCAAAACTACAGAATATAATAGCAGGTATGCTGTGTGATTAAAATATAGAGAAAAAAAAAACTTTAGGGAGACACACGTTGATTAACTCAGCATCAACAAAATAAATAGACAGATTCGTTGCCTTTGCTGCTTTCATTTAAACAAAATAGTCCACTAAATCTACATAATATTTATTGAGTCATTGTCCGGGATTGCAATTGAAAGTAAATGCCTATGCCAAGATCAAGGACAAGTTTTACGCGTAAACTTCAAATAAAGGAACACTAGGAATTACCCCGAAAAGCTTTGAAAAAAAGAATGGGAGGAATTGGAATCAGAGGACTGACTTGAAAAATACAACGTATGTTAAGTGTTGAGACATTATGCTGAACAAAGATGGCGGTGAAGAAGCAGTGCAGTTGCGATACTGAGTGTTAAGTAACTGTCAGTAACAAAGATGGCGGCGGAGAATCAAATGCGATTCGTGAAGTAGACAACGGCGAACTGATTGAATCCAAAATTCGACAATTTTTATAGTAACTTTGGAAGCTTTTCATTGGTTAGTTATTATAACTTGTGGTTATAAAAATGATCGTCGAAATCATTGGTGTCATATCCTCCATCACTCGTGGTGAGGGATGTCTCCCCTAGCGGCTTCGGCTGCAGGGAGACAGGGTAGTAGTACTCGTCAAGCATCGGTTCTTGACACTCAGCCCGACAAGTGCGGGGCCAGGAACCGACTCAACACCTGTCGGACTGAGGTACACCGCTTGAGTACTACCTAAGAGGTCCACCCTCCCAGGCCTTGCCACTGGGCTTTCCAGTGGAGGGGAATGCCGACGGAGGTGTCCAGTCAATTTTTGTTGAGACAAGAGTGCCCCCTTTAGGGGAGCTTGCTTATTCTGCACTTTCTGGCCTTGTGCCACATTTTGCTGCGGTGCACAGCGAATAAATAACTACCCCTCATCAGCTCGTCTTGGTCGGTTACGTTATTGTTGCGCTTTATATTGTTATTATCGTTATCGTTATTTATTTTATTTTTTGTTATCTATTTTTGTTAAATTTGTTATTGCTCTCCCTTTTCTTCCTCCGTCAGAGTTTCCCGTTTTTGTTTTGTTTGTTTGTTTGTTCCACGTTTCACCGCCGGCCATGACAACTGCCAGCTGTGTGCCGACGGATTCTGCAGTAGAGAAAAAGGAGGCCGAGAGTACAGGCTGGAAGAAACCTCCAAATGTTAAAATCAACATCGAAACCTTCCTGGAAGAAGCCAAGAAATGTGTGGAATTCGTCACAGAGAATGGTATTACGCTGGAGCAACCCAGACTTCAGGAGTTTGCGAAAAAAAAATGAATGATTTCGCTATTCGTCATTGACGTTAGTAATGTATAAAATATATATGGCGATTAAGCTACACTGAATATTCCGCGTTTCATCCAAGAATCGTAGAGTGGATGAAACGCGGAATATTCAGTGTAGCTTAATCGCCATATATATAGGCTACAACCTGTTTTTTCCTTACAGCGTCACAAAAAGAATGAATATATACACTACTTTATGTACCTTTGAATGTAATAGCTAAGGGTATATTCGCTAGTACCTATGTAGTAGTTTAAATTAGTAGAGGAAAAGATTACTGAGTAAAGAAAAAAAAATAAAGCTTAAACGGGGCCAGGTGGAACAAGATATTACAGGGCGGCTTCCTTGCATATTATAATTTTGTCGTCTTCAAATCGAATATCGCAAAACACTTGTCCCTTCAAAAAATAAATGATATTTATTTGCTGCTCGCTGTAGACTAAGATCAACGAAGGAAACGGTACCGAAGCTCATTGCGATAGTCGGAATGAGAGCTGAATGCATAAAAAAAGCAAGAGTTTACAATATATGGTCAGCGCTGTTTAAAACGGAAGGCTTTCAATCTTTCGAAGAACGAAATTATTACGTCGGAATATATCCTGAGAATGTAGTATTTGGGAAGAAGAAGAAGGACCACAGTATCTATTTTCGAGGTCCCAGGCGCGGTCCCTGTAAGAAAAAAAATGTAAGGAAAAATTCAAGATGGCGCCCGACTCTCTCTTTAACACGGTAAGATATCCTCAACACGGCACAAGAAGCAACAGCCACACGATTCCCCAGCCAACTCAATCGTCACTCCCCCACGTCTTTCCCCTCACCCGCTTTTATCGTCGTTCTAGGTCGGCTAAATTTGCATATTCCGAGAATTCGTGTGACTTTGCGAGACATCATACTTTACAAAAGACGGCGGTCGCCATCTTGGTCCCTCTTTTCTATTTTTGGTCGGTAACGCTGAGCTGGTCTCGAGGTAAGTCTTTTTCCCCCTCATCCGTCTCTCCCACGTACCCACACAACACGCAAACACGCGGGCGCTTATCTCCTGGATGCACGTTACAGTCCCAGGAGAGTATCCAGCAGGGTATCTCCTCCAATTTGGCGATATTACGGGGGTAACCGTCGATCATTTAAACGGCGTGTGGACCTTCGATATTTTACTAAACAAAGAAGCTTTCCTAAAGATCCGTATTACATCGATGCAGAGGCGGAAAAACTTCCTATTATGGTCGCAGGAAGACGACCGACGTGCTGGATCTGCGGGGAAGTAAGACATCGTACATACACTTTCCCCAAGAAGCAGCCAGTCGCAAGAAACAACTCCAAAAATAGGGGTTTCGGATCACCAGAGCCAGAGGCTGAAGAAGACCTTAAAACTACAGAGAACAAACTCGCAAATAAGGACGCTCAACAAATAGAAGTCACGCCGAACGAATATGAGACCACATGCAACACAAAGACTGCATCAACCCCCCCCCCCAAAAGACGATTGGAAACTTGTTCCTCCCAAAAAATCTCCAAGAAAAACATATGCACAAACACTCATGAAAGAGGAGACACTAAACATCAGAACAAGCAAAGATCCCGGGGGTAACAAATTTAAAGAACTGTTAAAATTAAATGGATCCTTAGATGAGAAAAGAGATCAGAAAAAAGTTATCCCATTTCCCGAGTAACTTTTCCCTGAAAAAGCCGTCTCTATTCCAAAGAAAAAATGCTCCCCAAAAAGGTCCCTGCCCCTGTTAATACCTCCCTCCCCAGTAGAGAAAAAAATTACTTCCCTAGGACCCCCTTCTTCCAAAAAAAAGAGCCCCCAAACCTTCCCCTTTTTGTACCCCTGCCAACATGCGACAAAACACCCCACTACCTTCTCATAGGAGAACTGACATATCCCCTCCTACTTCTTCCCGCAAAAAAAAGGCAGAGAAGCCCTTAAACCGATAAGGAACAAAGAAAAAAATCCGCTCTCTTTTATACAGGCAAATCTGTGTGTATTATTAACCCCGAAAGTGAAACAATAATGAAATCTCACAAGACCAAGCAGTCCTTAACGACAAAGAGATTGCTGATTTAAAAAAGAATTATGTGTTGGGCGGGTATCTATAAAACTACACCCATAATTATATAAGGCTATTAAATTAACCTTCCCTCTTGACATCGGCGGTCTGTCCCCTGACGGGTCAATCACTACTGAGATGACCACTGGATCTATGGGGACAGCTGTCGGTGTCTTGACACCGTCTATGTTTGGTCAGGATTCCCAACTCTAAGTGAACCAAGATGGCCTTAAGATTAGCTACTTTGAATGTCCGAGGGTTGAGAGACGCCTCTCGTAAACTTCGAGTTGCACGCGACCTTCAACGCCTCGGTGTGGATATATGTTGTATTCAGGAGACTCACTTTATTCCAAGTGATTATCAGGGTGTACTCCTTACAGACTTTCAGCTCTATTCAGCACATTATGATGTCCACACAAGGAGGGTAGCCTAGCTAGTAACGCGCACTCTTGATGCGTCGTGTGATACGGTATACGCAGATCCAGAGGGAAGATTGCACGTGCTGGATGTTACCGTAAAGGATGTGGCATTTCGTTTTATTGGGGTTTGTGCGCCCAATAACCGTACTGAGCTGCTTTCCTTTTTTCGGCGAATCGAGCCCTTCATGAATTCGTCTCGTCGGTTAGTTTTAGCGGGAGACTGGAACGCGGTTCTGGATCCCGAGTTAGATCGCAGGGTTAATACCACGAGGGTTACTAACCAGAATCGGGATGCTAAGGCGTTTCGAGACTTTGTCGACAAGTTTTATCTTGTCGATAAATTTCGAAACGAAAAGCCCGGAGACGTAGTATGGACTTGGACAGGTAGACGCGGATCCGATTCGGTGCAACTTTCGAGTTACATCAATCGGTTATTAGTTAGGAGAGTCGACCTAACTGTCCAAGTTTTCATAATATAGTTTACTTGGATCATAGGCTTGTCCGGGTCGGAGAAAACTTAGATAGTGTTAAGCCTAGGATGGCTAGTTACTGGAAGTTCAACACGTCGTTGTTCGACGTAAAGGACTTCCGGGAACAGCTTTTACTAACCATAAAGAGGGAATTGATGGGCCCTATTATCGGGAATAAGTGGTGGGGCAACCGAACAGAACTATTAGGTCCTTCGCTGCTGATTTTAGTCGCCGGCTACATCTTAGTTCTAGAGCAGTGAAAGCGATATTAGAAGATAGATTAGAAAGGGCGTGGAGGGGGGTAGTGATAGTTATGCTATAGGTAAGGCTGAACTGGGCTCCTTGGGTAACAGGGAGGACCAGGGATTGTTAGTTAGGGCTAGGTTAAAAAGAGCGCCGAACGTGGAAACAAATATGGCCGCGTCAATGCGTACGGAGGAATTTCGACGTTCTGCTGATCGACACATCGCTAAGGTCACATTGCCGCACGGGCGAACCGTAACTTCTTATGACGGAATATTGGAGCGTTTTCGGGCTCATTTTCAGGAACTTTTCACCAAGGAGCCTGGTCTGACTATTGAACAGTTTTACTCCTATTTAACCGACTTTTCTCGCCTTCAGGCGACCAAAGCGGCTAGGTGTGCAGCTAGCATAAAAGAGGAAGAAGTCCTTGAGGCCTTGAAATAGGTCGGGCTAGACAGGACCCGTGGGATTGATGGTCTGCTCTACGAGGTATATTTGAGGCTGTCGCCCATTTTTATTCCTTTGCTGGTCGTACTTTTCAACTCCTAGTGTAGGAACGGGTGCATACCTCAGTATTTTACCAGGGAAATCATTAAATTGCTATGCGAAGATAAAAATGGTGGGGATGGGATAGGTAATTTCCGGTCCTTAACGATGTTAAACACAGAGTTAAAGATTTTGGCCAAGATCTTAGCAAATCTTCTGCAGGTTGTCATGCACCGTCTAATAAGTCCTGAACCGACTTGTTCTGTTAAGGGTCGGACGATTCAAGATAATTTGCACACGTTACGCTTGATCGTAGAAAAAGTCCACACAGAAACCGCGGTGATCAATTTAGATCAATCCAAAGCATTCGACAGAGTAGACCACCGTTACCTAGAGGCTGTTCTTCGCTCGGCTGGGCTTGGTCCCCAGTTTCGTTCTTGGATTCGCCTCTTGTATGCTAACTCTGGTGCTATGGTGGAAGTGAATGGGGTGAGGTCGAAGCCCTTTATGCTAACAAGATCCATTCGTCAAGGTTGTCCGTTATGACCCATGTTGTATGTGCTTGAACTTAAGCCATATTTGCGCCAGCTTCGAGTGAATCCGCTCCTTCGCGGGATTACTTTGTCTGATGGCTCTACCCCGGTAAAGTATTACGCCTATGCCGACGACGTGACCATGCTTGTAACGAGCAGTGCCGAGATTAGAATCGTCGACATAGAAACAAGTCGGTATGCAAAGGTCACAGGGGCCATAATTAACTACGTTAAGTCTCTTGGCTTACGTATTGGTGCCTGGAGGGGTATGCATGGGCCTTGCAAGCTACTCGGTATCTGGTTTGGCCCCGACCACCAGCTGGAGAAAAATTGGTCGGAAGTATTGGAAGCGGTCAAGGTCACATTTCATTTGTGGTCCTTGAGAAACTTGTCATTGAAGGGCCGGCTGGAGGTATGTAATTCTCATATCTACTCCCTCATCCTATACCATCTATCAGTACTCCCACTGCCGGAGGCCTTACTAGTTGATCTGGTGCGTGCTCTTTTCGCGTTCTTATGGTGCGGAAAGCAAGCCATGTTTAGCCGGGAGGTCTGTTACCCGCATCCGTCTGAAGGCCGTCTGGGTAGGCCTAGTGTGGAAATTCGCAGACACACTCTTAGGCTGATATATCTGGAACGAATGTGTACACCTAGTGAGGGAAACGGTGTCTTTAGCGTGGAAGACACTAAGAAAGCCTTTCAGGCTTTGGAGAGTGTGCATTCGGCTGAGGGGGAGGCACACGTTGCCCCGAAACGAGTGCCTTTTCTATTGCGAGGGTCGTCAAGCCTTGAGGTTCCTTCACAGGGGATCCGTCGTTAGATATTTCAGCATAGTAGGACCCGTTGATCGATTTAGTCGGAATCGATTTCACTTTCGTGTTGATATGCCGCTGTCACGCCGGAGTGAATAAATCTCATGCACACAAAAGAAAGACAGACTCGGTTGACTATTTTACTGGTTAATTCAAGAGAGATATACGCATTTTTTACTTATATACAATTTTTCAAATGTTGATTTTGCCAAAACTCTACTGAGTCCCAATTAGATTAATTACTCTCGGTTTTATGGTGGTAGCGGTTCGGGAAGAGAGGGGATGACGACCCTTAGATTGTATTTGATTTCTCTCAAATCTCATCTCCAACTGACAATTTTGTCGCGGGGACTCGCTTATGTAGTGAGGTGACGGGGTGGGTCGAGGCTGCTTCCTGGACCAATCGCAACTAATTACGCCACCTCAGAGAAATCCCCTATTCTCCGTATGCACCTGTGATTCTGCAAACTCTTTCAGGCCTGTTTCTCAGGATCGAGAGATTAACCACGTGACCTCTCGGTCTGGTATTGCACTCAGAGGTCAAGCAACACTGAGCCACACCTCAGAGAAATCCCCTATTCTCCGTATGCACCTGTGATTCTGCAAACTCTTTCATGCCTGTTTCTCAGGATCGAGAGATTAACCACGTGACCTCTCGGTCTGGTATTGCACTCAGAGGTCAAGCAACACTGAGCCAGCGCTCGTTGGCGACGGAAACGAATTATATTTCGTTATGTCTCTCAAAGTGACATCAAGTTGTCGTTTTCACCAAACAATAAAATTTATTTGACAAATCTTTCTTTCAGCAGGGTTGGATACCGTCGCCCGGGCATACAACAACAGTCAACGAATAACACAAATATATCTGCCCGGCATTCTCCAGTGTTTCGAGAGTCTCAGCCTCCCCCTAGTGGGAAGCCCAACCGCTCTTTAGGACGGTCATGCCACACCACTTCCTCGCTGTGGCAGGCGTTCAACAGTCGCCAGTGGATGCTTATCGATTCAATTTTTTTTTGCATGAATGAATTCAAGGACGAATCACTGCTTCTGAGGCACGTCCATAACAGGGGTTGTTTTGTAACAGTCTTACACCATTAATATCTGTAACATAGAGATGAAATTTTCAGGTCATGACTGTATAAGTTCAGTCATCATAACAATGCAATTGACAATCCCCTCTGATCAATTCGGGCGTACTAAAATTAGGAAGTAATACTTTTAGCACGCCACTAGTAATAAAAATAAAAATAATAATAATAATAATAATAATAATAATAATAATAATAATAATAATAATAATAATAATAATAATAATTCTGATTTCGTTTATCAACGTCTCTCTGAAAAGGGATGGGGTTCATTTCCAGAGGATTTCCCTTAATCCCGGCTTCAAACAATAATAATAATAATAATAATAATAATAATAATAATAATAATAATAATAACTAGGGCTAGGATGACAGAATATTCTTATGATTTTAACTTGTGAAAAATGCCGTTTTCAAAGTAGGTCTTTTTACTAATTAAATAAGACTGGGTTACTAAGTTGGGATGATGTTGAAAAAATGGTACAAATATATAATAGGAAAATATTACTTACCAGGAGAACAATGGTGATTATCTCCGCATGGACGGCACTTCTCGCGCTTCACGTCTGAAGAATAGAGAAAGGGTGAAAATTGTAGACTATTGGAAACACGTGTTAGCTTTTCACTGCTTCAAAGCTGCCTACAGATCGCAGTATAACAACTTGGATCTGAAATATATATATATATATATATATATATATATATATATATATATATATATATATATATATAATAGAGGTCACGATACTGTAGAATTACATTTACAATATTTTATTCAAAACAAGGAATACGAGTAAAAGCGAGAAAGATTCTTTATTCCATGGAGTTTTAAAGATAGGCTCTTCCCGTCAGAGGAAAAAACGTTAGCAAAAGGAATATATAGATAAAAATCTCATTTTGCTGGTTAGCGCAATTTTTCCAAACGGTAGTTCTAAAAGTTTTAGAAATAAAGTAAAAATGCATAGGAAAATAAACACTACTAAGCAATGTCCAATAATTAGTGTTGCAGAAATCCAGTAAGAGTAAGAGGTTCATGTTGGATCCAACAAGAGATTAAAAAAGATGTTGTTTGGAGTCTAATGACATATTCTTGTAGATGAGTCTTGTGTTGCAGAATGGAGTAAATTCTCTATATTTATAATTCATCTCTTTCGAATTTGAAAAGATTTTTAGCAACCTTTTTATCAAATTCCGAAATTTTCTCGTATATATATATATATATATATATATATATATATATATATATATATATATATATATATGTATAAACATATATATAAACATATATATAAACATATATATAAACATATATATAAATATAAACATATATATTATATATATATATATATATATATATATATATATATTTGCTGCAAAAATCGACAATAGATCACATGAAGACATTACCACTTTAATTTATCAATTTTTTTATGTTAGAAATTCTGAAATAACTATATAAATGTTCAAATACTGAGCTTATCGATTCCTATGGAATTTGACTCCTAATCCGAATCGATCTGATCCATATATGCATACTTCTAAACAGCATTAATTGTAATTTCTTAATGCAAATTCATAAAGATAGAAAATATCTTCGTTCGGGGGAGGGGCGTATATTATTAGTCATAATTTAGAAAGATTTAATGTTGGGTGTATGAGAATAAGAATTAAAATCTTAAAATTTTTACGTAAGGCAAGAGAATGTAGTTACTCGTACTAATAAAAGTATTAGAAAATCTATTGTTTCTAGCATTTCAAAAAACAATGTCTAGATTATCGTCTAACGAACAAATATTTAATAGTAACAAAAATATCCTAATAAAACATTAACTAGATCAGGATTTAATAGTGAAATTAAATATCTTAAGCATGTAACTAATGAACCAAGGGGTCGTAGGACACTAAAAGAACACCATTCTATGTTGTATGTATAGTATAGCTATGGGCAATTCTAGACATAAAAATTCTGAAAATAATACTATAGGCTCTAATAGCTCCGATCCGATCAGAATAAGAATTCCAAACAAACATCTAAGAACTAAATATAAACGAACATAAAAAATTGTATATGGTTTAATCCGCCTTTCAGTGCTCACATCTTCAATAACATACCAAAAGAAATTTTCCTTTATCCAGTAATTTAAGTAATGATAGAAATTTCCCTTAATTCAGTAATTTAAGTAAGCTCATAAATAAGAATAGCAAAAACTATAATAAGTTCTAATACTGCAAAAATATAATTATAGATAGTTGAACAAATTCTAACCAGAACACTGAAAATGAATCTCTCCTTAACTGGAGAACCAATAATTAATTTATTGTTGAATAAAAACGCCTTATTTCAAACATTGTATATAATGTGAAGTCGTGGAAAATAATAAAACTAAAACATACATAGAGTCAACAGTCTCGTTCAAAGATGGATTCCGCTACCATATATAATTATTTTGCATTAACAATTAAAGGATGAATAGGAAATCAACATCTTTACCTAATTGGGTAAGGGAAGTAATGCAGGGTGAAAATTAAAATTGTCAATATTAGGGACTGCAAGAAAATATATACCAAATAAATCCAGACATTTCAACTTTTGCACCTTAAAATTATATCACATAATAGTTTCTAAGGAAGATTTATTAAATAAAAAACAAGAACAAGTACAGTGATATTTGCATAGAAATAAGTATTTACTATCTCGCCTAAAACAAACTATGTAGCTCTAAATAAATTAACATATTACACATAATAGTGTTATTGAAAAGGAGGGGGATAATATAATCGAAGTAGAATATCATAAAACCATGGAAATATAATAAAAATAAGAGTGTATATCTTTAATAAACTCCAATAGAAGTCCATAAAATAATATTATAAATAACTTATGGATAATAAAATAGTCTAACGCGTCTTAAATCAAAAAATATAGATTCAGTCATAATGTAATTGAAAGCACAATAATATTAGTTAGAAATCTGAAGAAATCATTTATCGAAAAATATGGATACGATCAGAAATAGGATATCACAGAGTCATGCAAATATGATAAGAGTATATGGCCCTTATCTTTTAGCATCCCAATAGAAGTCCATAATATAATATTAAAAAATATGGATACGATCAGAAATAGGATATCACAGAGTCATGCAAATATGATAAGAGTATATGGCCCTTATCTTTTAGCATCCCAATAGAAGTCCATAATATAATATTAAAAAATATGGATACGATCAGAAATAGGATATCACAGAGTCATGCAAATATGATAAGAGTATATGGCCCTTATCTTTTAGCATCCCAATAGAAGTCCATAATATAATATTAAAAAATATGGATACGATCAGAAATAGGATATCACAGAGTCATGCAAATATGATAAGAGTATATGGCCCTTATCTTTTAGCATCCCAATAGAAGTCCATAATATAATATTAAAAAATATGGATACGATCAGAAATAGGATATCACAGAGTCATGCAAATATGATAAGAGTATATGGCCCTTATCTTTTAGCATCCCAATAGAAGTCCATAATATAATATTAAAAATATGGATACGATCAGAAATAGGATATCACAGAGTCATGCAAATATGATAAGAGTATATGGCCCTTATCTTTTAGCATCCCAATAGAAGTCCATAATATAATATTAAAAAATATGGATACGATCAGAAATAGGATATCACAGAGTCATGCAAATATGATAAGAGTATATGGCCCTTATCTTTTAGCATCCCAATAGAAGTCCATAATATAATATTAAAAAAATACCTCATGCATATATATATGCGTATTGAATCAACAAACATAAATTTAGTCATAATGTTTATAAAACGCAATAGTATAAATTAGAACCCTGAAGAAATAATTTATAAATAATTTAATTAAATTTAGCAAGGGGGAATAATATATGATAAAAATAGAATTAATTTTTGAATTACTATAGGCAATTATCTCTAATGTGCAGGGACATAACTGAGAAAATCTCTAGTTTAATTATGTCTCTTAGATTGGGTAGATTAACCGGTTTTATGAAACTTGTATCTCATAGGATACGAAATAAATTTCAATGAGTTATCATTTTAAACAATAGTGATTTATTTGATATATATATATATATATATATATATATATATATACATGTATGTATATATATATGAGATATATTTGATTTATTTGAAATATATATATTTATACATATATATATGTTATAAATATAAGAGAAATACCTTAATATTTACCCGTAAGAATGAAAATATACGAAAATACATTGATCACTCATAAAATATAACATGCTGTTAAAATATTAAAGAGTTAGTTTTGTATCCACAACCTAAATAAACCTATTTTAGACATAAACCTTGTTAACTGTAATTTTCTGTCCGATATTGTATTATGTTTATTTTCTTAGCAAAAATTTATGTTTTCTGATGAGCATACTCATGAAACGATTCGATATTGACATAATAATTTATTGTTTCTGCGTAACGAAACAGGCCCATAGACAATTTGCCGAAATCTTTACGTGCTAAAAAAACTGTTTTGTAAGAAAAATAAATATTTGAAACTTGGAATGTAACTATTATTATGTTATTATTTATCACATATATATGTGTGTGTGTGTGTGTATGTGTGTGTGTGTGTGTGCGTACGTGTGTATTTGTTGTATAACTGTTTGAATTAAAATGCATGTTCTTCACTGTTAAACACTGTAGTTATCCGCTTCGCTTTGAATTAGGATTCCACTGAAACATGTATGCACATATGTAACCAACACTGTTTGTATAATAAGAAGACTATACACCAGGTCTGTCCTGCATTGAGCAATATTTAATAATCACGCGAGTTTCATTAGATTTACCAATCTAGGAAGCAATCGATACAAGCATTAGATACACACACGCACACACACACACACACACACACATATATATATATATATATATATATATATATATATATATATATATATATATATATATAATTTATTTTCCATCTCGTATTTATTTTCTATCTACATTAACCTCATTGGTTTCCTTGGATTTGTGAGTTAAATATGACTCATTTTCCGGAGTCTTGAGTGAACGGTTATATCTACACTGATTTCACAATGATGAAATGTACACTTACATAGATAATCTCTAATTATTTATTATTAAATAATTATATACATAAATATATTTATAGCTTTATATTATTAGTTAAATCGGCATTACTTATCTACATGGTTTGCAGCAATTCTTCTTATCCATTTACTGAAAAGAGAAGAAAAAGAAGTTGTTGGAGTTAATAAAATTAAAAGCAGACACGAATTTTACCCTCCAAATAAAAATGTAAGATATCGACAATGATTAAAATATTTGTATCACCCTTGGATTAAGAAAAATAAATAAATATGTCATTCTATTTTTTTTTGTTTTTTTTTTACCCCCGTATCATGTTATCTAATTTCATAACAGATTTTCACATTTCTTTGATATCCGGTAACGTCATAAACCCTCGACAGTGAATAAATGTCGGTATTATCTTTAAAGAGGCCCGTAAAGCCGAAAATTTCGATTCAATATATATATATATATATATATATATATATATATATATATATATATATATATATATATATATATATATATATATATATATAATTCCTTTATTTGAAGAAAACAACCCGCATGGTATTAGTTGGTACCTTAACGGATTTTCAAATTTTCCATTATAAAAACGAATTCGAAAAAATAAATCTGGCCTTGGATAAGTTATAATAGTTGAAACAACAGTAATATTGTCAAATAAACGGAGTTTAACAATTTTGCGATGTTTGAACGTTTCGGTTATTTCTAAGAATAACAATGGTAGGCATAAATTATTTCTTACCTTACATCTCAAAGTTCGACAATGTCCTCTCCAACATACGTTGAAAGCTAAAAGGAAAAAAAGGATATAGTTAATCGATTGGTTAAAAAAAATGTCGCAGTTATCTTTATTGAGAGTACAGTTTTCACACTCGCCGAAATGGCAAAAACACTAGAGGATGACCTCCAATCTGTAGTGGAATGTGGGCATAAATGGATGGTCACATTCAATGCTGCCAAGACTAAACTGGTTTCCTTCAATAATTACAAGAAACCTTCTCTGCCACCAATAGAAATAGCCAGTGACTCCCTGTCTGAGAGTACATCTTTCAAACTGCTTGGCCTAACGTTCACAGGAAACATGTGTTGGAACAATTATATTGAAAACATTGCCAGGGCCGCTGCGAAAAAGGTAGGCTCTCTCTACCGTTCTAGAAAACTACTGACACCTGAAAGTATCCTGTACCTCTATGAGGCCACCTTTCGCCCATGTATGGAGTATTGCTGTCATATTTGGGCTGGCACATCTGCTGCTAGTCTCTCGCTCCTAGACAAGGTTCAAAAGAGAGTCGCAAATCTGATAGGCCCTGAACTGGCATCTAAGCTTCAGCCTCTGTCCCATCGACGAAGCGTTGCATCCATCTGGCTGTTCTACAAGTATTTTAATGGTGAATGCTCTGATGAACTGCAGACACTTGTGTCTCCACGACGTAGACACCCTCAACAAACCCGACAGGCAGCTAAATCCCACCCCCACACAGTAGAAATCCCTAGATGTAAAAGATCTTCTACTCCAGTAGTTTCTTCCCCAGAACCACTAGACTCTGGAATTCCATTCCAGGTCCCTGCTTCCCTAAGTGTACTGACATGAAGAAGTTCAAGTGTAACGTGAACCGACATTTTGCTGCCCAAATTCCAACATAGTGCCCCAGTAGTTGCTACCCGTGATAGTAGCCCCCTACACCAAAGTGGAAATGTTCCTTGTTTGGGGTGAAAATGTAATTAAAAAAATTCAAGAAAAAAAAAAACAAGACAACAAAAATATATCTTTGCTCTTTTATATGTTACATTTCAAAATATGAGCGGCTTCTTTATATGCATATAAGTTTATATGTAGAACTTCGAAATGGTGTCTTACTATGTTGAGAGATGAAATTTAGCCAATTATTAGTTCTTAGGACGATATTGAAGATTTGAGTTTTATCCACACTTTGCTTTCTTTTCTCTGGGTTTGGTTAAAAGAACAAGTTTATTCAACAAATGCAAAGATATTTTGAAGAATGCGTGACATTGCGATGCCGCAAGAGTTTATTGCGAAATCAGTTGATGTGATTTCTTTTTTTTTAATCACCACTTATTAAGGCCCGGAGGCTACTTGAGGATAAGGGTTAATGCGTATACATTAGTGAATGTGATTATAGCGTAGCAAACATAAGTAGTGGGAATTTTGTAAATTGGATTACTTAGTGGGACGGTTCATCAAGTTGAAAAGCTGGTGGCGAATGAAAGCTCCTATATTGTATTTTCAATAAAAATCCATGCATTATACTTTTTATTATGTTTATTAATTGTATAAATTATATTTTTAAATATAAATTTTATGTATTTTAAAATAGGAAGTCACTTTTCAATCACCATGTGTGTGGGGGGGTGTACCATTACTCGACTTTTTTTCTGTTTGATTTAACTTGAATAAATTCATAAAAATTGTTTTCAAATAATTCACGATAAAAATAATAAATCAATTTTAATCTTCGGAATCAATGATAAATCGCGATGTTCATCTTTTAACACAGGAGTAACTTACAACTTTTCTTTTTGATTTAATTCTTGTTTTTCGATTTTTATTTTTATTTTATTGAATAAAGTTTCATTTAAGCATAAATCGTGTTTGTTATTTTTATCTTTTTTCAATGCATTTAAAAATTTTGTCATCTTTTTTTTTTTTTTTCAAACCACCTGCCATTTATTATCAACAGACTCGACAGATCCTGCTTGCTTTTTCTTACCATGCCTGACGTCATTTTTCAGTTAACAGGCATTGTCTCTCTGAGCTGGTAGTATTATGTATGTTTCCCTTGCATGTACAACAACAGGAAGTAGCAAAGCAAAGGACTGACTTCAGAGATATTCAATGTCCTTCCTACTCCGTATTTTTTTTATTTTAGATATCTGCTATTCCAATTCTTCTGCTCATAAAACATAAGAACCCTGGATGTATATTCCGGCAGCTTACGTAAACTGCCTGAATATGCCGAGAGCTGATGAAATTTTAAAACGCTATAAAAAAAGAAAACATCATCATAGAAAACATTTATCGTGTAATATTTTCAGTAAAGAAAACGGAAAAATCATAATTACAAAAATTAATTAACGGTAAGTTTCATGGATATTTATTTATTCATTTTTTATTTATTTTTGTGAAAAGAAATAAAAACATTTTTTTTGTTTTATTTACTATTTTTTTGTAATAATTTTTTTTTAATTTTTAGAGGAGTAGGATATTTTTGTAAGAATTTTTTCTGTTTTAAGGAGATTTTTTTTTTTTTTTTTTTGAATGAAAAAAATTCATGACAAAACATTTGTTATTATTTTTTCTCTACTCTAATTTTTTTCTGTTAAGGTTTGGAATAGACTATATTTATTTATTTATTTATTTTAGATTTTCGGTTGATTGAACATCGGCTGCCGACAGCAAAGAGGGATTAGGAGAGGAAGTGGAAGAAAACTTCTCAGCCGAGTAGGTGTTCGCGATATGTTTCATGATGGAGACGAATAGATTCTTACCGAATTTCTGCCTCTAAGTGAATTCTAATAAATAGCTGTCTAATAACTAGGGCTATGACAACAGCATATTCTTTTCATTGTTTTGACTTTCGAGTGTGTATCCGCTAATATCTCATATACTTTTATATAGAACGATGTGGTTCTACGTTGATTAATTGTGTTTAACTGTGTCGAATACACACTCGAGATTCAAAACAATGAAGAATATTCTCTTGTCATAGCCCTACTAATAACTTCCTAACTGTTTCCATTGGCCACGCACACAACACATTTGTATTATATTGTATATGTTCCGTTGTTGGTATATATGTATGTGTTTATTTGCAGGGGTATATGTGTTCCTTGGGCATAGTGTTGCAGGTTAAAAGGACTTTAGCGCGTCGCATTCCAGCCGTTTGTGATAAGATTGGGGAGTCAGGGTGCTCCGTGTCTCGTAGCAGAAAGAACTCTGCATGTCTGTTCATCAAAACCCTGTAGAATTTCACACAGGCTTGCTAGTTCCGGAGTTTGAAACGATTTTTATTGGTGTAATGTGGATTCATTAGACCACTATCTACTGTTCTCACTTTTGGTGTAATTTTCACGACGCTTCCATCTTCCTCAGGTGTATCTTGTTGAAGTCGGGAATATTTCTGTTGAACTCGGGAAAGTGACGGAATTTCGAACGGAACCTTTTAAAACTGACCGAAAAATACAGTTACAAATTACCTAGAACCTCTATCTAAGTCATAGCTGGCGGAACAAGAGCATGCTACGCCCGTCAGGATTTAATTCGAAATTCTGTTCAAATTCCCGAGTTTGACAGAAACATTCCCGGGTTCGACAAGATACACGTGAGGAAGGTCGGAGGTTACATCGACCGAAACGTTGTGAAAATGAAATGCAAGTTGAGAACAGATAATACGAATAACCAATCCTCATCTCAAAAGATCAGAAATGTAATTTTTATTGGTTGGAAATTATTTGCAGTTCACACGTTTCTGTGAAAATTTATTGCTTTGGGGAGTGGTGAAGAAAATCGAATCTCAATGAAGCCAACCGATCTAAAATCTGACCCTCCATCCACGGAGAAGTAAAAAAGAAAAAAATGGAGAGAGAGAGTAAGCCGAACAAACAAATTAAAACAAAAAAAAGATAACTTATTATTCTCATTCGGTTCGTCTCGTACATCGATTTCTAATCCATCACAAATCAACAATCACAAGATTTAAAAGAATTACTTACGATAGAAGCAATTTTTGGCTGTAGCGCATTGGAATTTCCTGGGACCTTTTGGACATGCTATAATAAAAAAAAAATGAAAAAAAAAAAACTTGTGAAATATACATTTATCCGCTCTTTTAAATCAGCTTCAATTTTATTTGTTTGTTTTTTATATATTTTAGAACAAGTTTTTATATATATATATATATATATTTTAGAACAAGTTTGTTTTTTATATATATTTTAGAACAAGTTTTTATATATATATATATATATATATTAGAACAAGTTTTTTTATATATATATATTTTAGAACAAGTTCAGATATATTTTTTCACTTGATTGCGTGAGCAACCTTATAAGAGATACTGGCCCTCACTATGAAGAAAACAGCTTCCAAAAAAAAAAGAGAAAGAAAAGAAAAAACGTGGGGTTAAAAACTTGACCTTTTTTGTTTATAAGGGAGTCACCTCTTATCAAGGCCCAGAGGCCACTCGAGGATGGAACAAAAATAACTTATCTAGTCTCGCAAGTACTCTGCATCATTTGTAGAACCTCATCATTAATAGAAAAATGTTCTGCAAACAAAATAGTCCAGTCATACGTAGTGCTCGCACCTGCCCTTGGCCTGCTTTTGTGAATTATGTTTAGGGATATGCCGGATAACAGTTACAGTGAGTGTTAGGTTTGGGTTAGGGTTAAATAAAGATAAGAGTTAGGGTTCATGTCTTCACATTGATATCGTTGAAACGGACATTTCTCACTGTTTAAAATGTAGAACAAACACCACCGTGGAAGTCATTGCTGAATAGTGTGTGAATTCATATGGATGTAGAGTGACCTCCAAAAAAAAACGGGCCCCAACTCTAATTAAGCCTCGTTTCTTAGTGTTTTGTCCGAATGAAATGAAACTTTGGTCATGACTAGTTTATTATATTCCAAACATCACATCAAAACACTAGGGTCTTTGGCCTTTTTTTCCCCGTTCTACAGCATATGCTCTAGATGGCCTCCATTTAGTTTTTTTTTTGGGGGGGGTCACCCTTTATAAGAGAAACAATCGTTGTTATGTATATTTTTATTCCGCTGTGTGTGTATGTGTGTGTGTGTGTTCGCGAATAATCATATTTTATAAATATTAATGTTCTTATACTGGGGCATCACACTTGTGAAAGGGAAGGCGGTTTTCCCTTAGAATAGAAGTAAATGTTAATAACATATTTGAATATGTTCAACGTTTAAACTAGAAAAAAAACTCCGAAAACATTAATATTGATAAATGAAAACATTTATAATTAATATGCGTTACATCTCCATTGATGCGGTTAATGGTAAAGTGCTTCAGGCTTCGGCAACTCTAGAATCCCGCTATCTGTTCTTCAGGTGAGACCATTTAATCTCTCACGCTAAAATATGAAAAGTTCACTTCAAAAAGGACCAATCAAAGAAACACCGCTTTGTTTTTATAACACTTGAGTCAATGCAACCAAACGTTCGGCGCATATTCAACACTGTTGGTTCACACGATACGGATCTAGTTAACTACCCTATAGTTTATAGAATATTAAATGTTCTTAATAAAGAAAAGGCTTAACTCCGACCGAATTACAAAAAAGGCGCAGTTCAAAGTACAAGGAATTTTTTTTAACGAAAAATAAACGTTGGACAATCAAAGTATGAAACCATATAACCGTCATTATGTAATTAGGCGAAATTGAGACTTAGCGATAGCTACAAGTTTAACAGGCGCAAACAAAATGAACAAGTTACAACATAAAATAACGCAGATAGTGTAATAACTTTTTCATTCTCCTTATTGCAACCCGGACTTATGGTTATTGGTAAAGTAAAAGAAGGAAATGTTTTTATGGCTTTAAATATTGACATTTTTTTATACGGAGGCTTGGGTTTATATTACTATACTCATCGATTCGAAAAAAGTTGTCAAAAAAACAAAGACATAACAAATAAATGTTATCAAAGGCAAGATAAGTTACTTTTCTACCTAACTGGATAATTTTTAGTGTTTTTATTTAATGTAACATGTTTATTTAGCTCGAAAAACATACAGTGTTTACCGATGTATTTGAAAATTGCAAATGGAGGAACACTCTCTGGTGGACACGGTAAGCTTGGGAAAATGACTTAAACCTAAAAAACTAAAAAATACTGTTAGAAACTCGCTCAATATATGTTACCGTAACATAGGCTGACATATATTCGGTGGGTTTTTAACAGCATTTTATGAATTTTTTTTTAGTTTCAACTCATTTTCCCAAACTTACCGTGTTCACCAGAAAGTGCACTGCCATTTACAAATTTCAAATACATCGGTAAACATTGTATGTATTTTCGAGCTGAATAAACATGTTACATTAAATAAAAAGAGTAAAACTTATCCAGTTAGGTATAAATAAAAAGACTAACAACTTATCCAGCTAGGTATAAAAGTAACTTATCTGACTTTGATTACATTTATTGGTTATATATTTGTTTTTTGACAACTTTTTCAAATCTTTGTGTATAGTAATCCAAACCCGGAGACTTAATAGGAAACATCGACTATATAATAAATTATTCTTAGAACATGGAAGCCTAATTTATTTTAGGTTTTAATCGATAAAATAAATAAATCTTAATTTAAGTGACTGAAAATACTCTATACCACTCCTTAATCTTACCATTAAACATTTGTCCAGATGGCAAATATACACGTATGTTAGCATGAAGACCCAAATTCACCCGGGATTGAATGATGATCAACAAAAGTTCTTCACAACAGATACCTTTATCATCATCGGTGGAATTGACCATTTGTAAGTCAAATCGATTTATTGTCTGTTCTAGTCGTGGACCCAAGCGGTGAACCGGAAGAAAGCTCTCATAATCCTCGTAATGATTTAGTCCACGAAAAACTGTAGCAGCAAATTCTCTACCTTGCACTGTAGAGAATCTGCTGCTGGTTTATTAACAAAAGTATTTGTTTATTTGCTTGAATTGCAGTTTAAAATGCAAACGGCATGGTTCCATTGTGTTCTAAACAGAAACATATATTTCGAACGCATCCCTGTTCTACCAAAGAACCTACGGTTAATTTTATACGCCGGGCACTTATGTTTGTACAGTGATATTTTTTTTTTAAATTCATTGGTGATGTTAGGCAGTATCAAGGTGTTAACTTTGATCAAAATCATACTTTTTCTGTAACAATTTCGGACACATAAAGAACATTTATTTGAAAATTTTAAAAAATCGACTTAGCCGTTTTGGAGTCCCCACACGCACACAACTCGCTTTCTATATGTGTGTGCGTAACGTTCTCTAAAAAACTACTCCTTCAATTTTTGGTCTATGGATTCGAAACATGATATATAGGGAATTCGAACCTGTGGAACAGATTCGATTTAGGTTTTAGCCGGTAAAGCCAGCCGTTAAAGGTTAAAAACTGAAAGAGTGGATCTTAGCAGGCTTAAGTTCACGTTAGCAGATGTTAGCGAATAACGCTAGAGAACTAAGTGTTTTGGTTTCGATTTTAGTCGATGGAACCCAAGACATATATATATATATATATATATATATATAGAGAGAGAGAGAGAGAGAAAGAGAGAGTAATCCGACTACAGTACTGTTTCGCTGTATCACAGCTCATCAGTGCGGCTAGATAGGCAACTATCTCAAGCCAGGGTCGATATGTGCATATTTATATAACTTTTGAAATTAACACTATATATATATCGTACAATATGATAATCAACAGGAAATTGACTCTATAATAATAAATACGAAATCTGCATAAAGTTAAATATCATATTAAAACGTATTTTACGACCGGGCAACGCTAGGCGGCCTACCAGTAAATAATAAATTTAAAATAAAAAGGCGGAAAACCTATTCGAGATTTGAGTGTGACATAAAAAAATTCAAGTACTTTATAGTTTGAAGGGGCCGTTAAGGCTCAATTTCACCTATAGTAAACAATTGACGAGAGATACGATTACAATTTGAAAATTATATCACCGTGAGTGTTGGTTTTCAGTTTGGATGCAATGGAAATACTGAAAGGAAAGAAAAATATGCGAATTATTAATAAGTTATAAGAGAAACATAACCAACGAAAAAACATGCAGGCATATTTTTGACACACACATACGTTCACACACATACGTTCACACATATACGTTCACACATATATAGTTTTTGTTCAAAGTTTATGATGAGAACAATATGTTTTTGTTCTATTTTTCCACCTCTTTCTTTCTACCATATATATATATATATATATATATATATATATATATATATATATATATGACCATGTTGAACACAATCACACACACACACACAAGCACACACACACAAACACACACACACAAACACATTCACACACACACATACACATATATATACATATATAGTCTGTTTATTATACAGACATTATTTGTTACATATTCGCATACATGTTTCGGTTGAATCTCAATTTAAGGGTAACACTTCTTCAGACCGAAAAAAGGATCGATATTCAAACGGGAGTAAAAATTACATTAGTTTCATAAGAAATTTGGGTGCTATTTACATGCTGGAAGAAAGTGAGGTATATACTTTTGTGGATGTGAGCAGTAAGACTTTTTGAAGGAAGGTGTGGTGAAGAAAGGGAGTAGGTGTGGCGGAGAGGGGAAAGTACGATTTCGTGTGGTTAAGCTGTCGCAGTTGGGAGGTGTTGGTATTCTTTTAACTTGGCGGTTTTCGCTTTGATCTGAAGTAATATTATACTCTTATCGTCGCCATTTCCTTATCTTAAGTTTTCATGGTTGCTTTTTCTATTCTGGTGACGACTTCATTTTCCTATTGACAAGTTTTATTTATTTATTATTTATTTTATTTATGTACGTATTATTCTATTCCTCACTGTTTCATCTATTCATTTGTTTCTAGTTTTTAGATTGTTTATTTATTTGTTCGCTTTTTATTATAAGATATATGTCGATATGGTCAAATTAACAGTTAGTTGAACAGATATATGAATAAATAAAGTGGTATACAGGTAGTTGTATTTTATCCTCCACTACGGCGTCTGAGGTAATTACCGTGGCAAAGTTTTTTTATACCTACATATCAATTTAAGTTTGATGGTTATCATTCTTTCATTTGTGTTGTTTATCTTTTCGCTAAAACAACCAATACTTGTCAATAGGTAAATGAAGTCGTCACCAGAATAGAAAAAGCAACTATAAAAAACTATAGGGAAGTAGCGACGATAAGAGTATAATATTACTTCAGTTCAAAGCGAAAACTTAGGCCAATAAACTACCGCCAAGTTAAAAGAATACCAACACCTCCCACTGCGACAGCTTAACCACACAGTCGTACTTCCCCCTCTGCCTCATCCTTACTCCCATCCTTCACCATACCTCCCTTCAAAAACCCCTACTGCTCACATTCACAAACTACACAACCCACTTCTCCAACACGTAAATCACGCCTAAATATCTCATAAAACAAATGTAATGTTGACTCCCGTTTCAACATTGATTCTTTCTTTGCTTAATGAGGCGTTATCCTTGAATTAGGATTCCACTGAAACATGTATGCACATATGTAACCAACACTGTTTGTATAATAAGCAGACTATACACCAGGTCTGTCCTGCATTGAGCAATCTTTAATAATTCACGCGAGTTTCATTAGATTTACCAATCAAGGAAAGCAATCGATACAAGCATTAAATACACACACACACACACACACACACACACATATATATATATATATATATATATATATATATATTAATTTTAATGCATCTTTTTTTTACATGGGGGTCACCACTTATCAAGGCCCGAAGGTCACTCAGGGATAAGGATTATTTATCAAATCTTCATTACTAACGATTACTATGATATTATCTCATTGATTACTGTACACGCAAAAACCCTTATCCACGAGTGGCTTCCTGGCCTTGATAAGTGGTGACTACAATCTAAAAAAAATCATGAGCGGAATTTTGAATATTTTTGGCTCTGACTCATCAGAGGAATAAGAACTCATTAACTTTTAAAAGAAAAAAAATTGGGGCATGATTATTAAATCTGAAAAAAATCCTAAGAATAGTTGCATTCTTCTTACGATAAATAGCGTCCCTTGCGATTGAGCAAAAACTAGCGTAACGAAAAATAAAGAAATTTCTCATATTAATGAAAATAAAAAGTATATAAATTTCCCACTAAATTATATCAGTAATATATAAAGCACAGAAGTATAACTAATATAAAAATGTATTCGTTGTAAAAATCAGGTTAAGGCTGAGCGTATTTTTTAGTTTATACGAAATAAATTGAAATAGAAAAAATGTAATAAATTCTCTGAATTAAAAATTAGTTTCTCATTAAAACCTAAATGCACCTATCGTAGATTAAACCATTCATAACATAATCTTGCTCAATAAATATTAGCGATTTCTAAATAATAAATCAAAATATATTATATAAGGTATTTTTAGTGCTGATTAAAACAATATGGCAACATTATAATTATACGTAAATAAAGTGTGATGGCTCTACCAGAAAAATCAAGACTGTAAATATAAGAAAAATGCAACGACTCTTCTCCTTTTTTTTTTTTACATTTAAGTAATCATACCCAATTTTTTTCTTTTATTTTTAAAGTTAATAAGTTCTTATTCTTTTGATTAGTTAAACAGAAAATATTGAAAAGTTGACATAATAATTATATGATTGTTTATGTACTATGAAACAGCTGCTCTAATTTGACATAAAAACTTTTTGTCATTTTCTCTATATGCTCTATAGTTATATTTATGAAGCTTCATAAATAAAAAGATTGGGGTAAATAATATATATATATATATATATATATATATATATATATATATATATATATATAGTTTGGGGGGGGGGAATCCAGCATAGTGCTCAATTATAAGGAAAATCCGACAATAAAAGCGTATTATTTATATTGTGTTTACAGAAAGTTTTAGATGAGACAAGTCATTCATACTGAAAAAGCTTCAACCAGAACTAGCTCCCATACTTCCAAAGCTGTTTAAGCGTTGTCTTAGGGAGAATTGCTTCCCAACGCCCTCGAAAAATCACCAGTATGCTCTGTATTTTAGAATTCAGGTGATCGCTCATCTTCCTCTCAGTACAGACAAATAAGTCTCCAGTGCGTCATGAGTAAGTTGCTAGAATCTGTGTTAAATAGAGAAGTAGTCAACCACCTCAGCAAAAATAACCTTAGTGACATGCACTTTCGTTTCCGCTCTGCTAGATCTACAGCAGATATGCTTACGGTTATATCTCATAGGATTAGCGAATTCATCGACGGAGGCTACCTTTCTACGTCAATTGCTCTTGACATATCAAAGGCCTTTGATAGGGTATGGCATAAAGGTCTACTTCACAAGACCTCCAACTACGGTATCGCTTGAATACCTTCTTAATCATTAAATCATTTCTATTTGGTAGGTTCATAAGAGTAGTGGTTGATGGATAGAAATCAGAAGCTCACAGTATTAATGATGGAGTCTCTTAGAGGTCCATTCTGGGCCCAACTCTTTTCC